>NC_142474.1:27612500-27915530 GCF_049115385.1 Moschus berezovskii | reverse complement strand
AACCTAACAGAAGCAGGAGATAGTAAGAAGAGGAGGCAAGAATACACAGAAGAATTGTACAAAAAAGAACTTCACGACCTAGATAATCATGATGGTGTGATCACTCACCCTAGAGCCAGACATCCTGGAATATGAAGTCAAGTGGGACTTAGGAAGCATCACTATGAACAAAGCTAGTGGAGGTGATGGAATTCTAGTTGAGCTATTTCAAATCCTAAAAGATGATGCTGTGAAAGTGCTGCACTCAATATGCCAGCAAATTTGGAAAACTCAGCAGTGGCCACAGAATTGGAAAAGGTCAATTTTCATTCCAATCCAAAAGAAAGGCAATGCCAAAGAATGCTCAAACTACCACATAATTGCACTCATCTCACACGCTAGTAAAGTAATGCTCAAAATTCTCCAAGCCAGACTTCAACAGTACATGAACTGTGAACTTCCAGATGTTCAAGCTGGTTTTAGAAAAGGCAAAGGAACCAGCGATCAAATTGCCAACATCTGCTGGAACATCAAAAAAACAAGAGAGTTCCAGAAAAACATCTATTTCTGCTTCATTGACTATGCCAAAGCCTTTGACTGTGTGGATCACAATAAACTATGGAAAATTCTGAAAGAGATGGGAATACCAGACCACCTGACCTGCCTCTTGAGAAACCTGTATGCAGATCAGGAAGCAACAGTTAGAACTGGACATGGAACAACAGACCAGTTTCAAATTGGGAAAGTGTAAGAAAAACGCCGTGACAAGATAGTAAGAAACGCCGGAATGAGTGATCACAAAGGCTTTATTGGGCAATCGCTCTCGGGCAGCACTCCCAAGCGCGAGCAGGCAAGGGCGGGAGTCTGCGATGGGAACAAAGGAGCCTGGCACTTTTATAACCCTGCGACTAGGAATGTGGCAGATCTTTATTATTTATGGTATAGGTTGAACTCGGCGATGGGGGGTTGGTTCTTTTTGGCCTTGTGTGGGTTTTTAATTGGCCAATGCCAAGATGCCTTTATGCCCATCCGTCGACCTGGCAACGGGCCACCGATTGGTGGATGTTTTCCGGAAATACTGACGCTCTTCCGGCCTGGTATACTGACGCTCTTCCGGCCTGGTATACTGACGCTCTTCCGGCCTGTGTATACTGACGCTCTCCTGGCCTGTGTATACTGACGCTCTCCTGGCCTGTGTTTCTCGCCCGCGGTCAGCGTGACCTTTCAGAAAGGAGTAGGTCAAGGCTGTATATTGTCACCTTGCTGATTTAACTTATATGCAGAGTACATCATGAGAAATTCTGGGCTGGAGGAAGCACAAGCTGGAATCAAGATTGCTGGGAGAAATATCAATAACCTCAGATATGCAGAAGACACCACCCTTATGGCAGAAAGTAAAGAAGAACTAAAGAACCTCTTGATGAAAGAGAAAGAGGAGAGTGAAAAAGTTGGCTTAAAGCTCAACATTCAGAAAACTAAGATCATGGCATCCAGTCCCATCACTTCATGGCAAATAGATAGGGAAACAGTGGAAACAGGGGCAGACTTTATTTTGGGGGGCTCCAAAATCACTGCAGATGGTGATTGCAGCCATGAAATTAAAAGACACTTACTCCTTGGCAGGAAAGTTATGACCAACCTAGACAGAATATTAAAAAGCAGAGACATTACTTTGCCAACAAAGGTCTGTCTAGTCAAGGCTATGGTTTTTCCAGTGGTCATGTATGGATGTGAGAGTTGGACTATAACGAAAGCTGAGCACAGAAGAATTGATGCTTCAAAACTGTGGTGTTGAAGACTCTTGAGATCCCTTGGACTGCAAGGAGATCCAACCAGTCCATCCTAAAGGAGATCAGTCCTGAGTGTTCATTGAAAGGACTGATGTTGAAGGTGAAACACCAATACTTTGCCTACCTGATGTGAAGAACTGACTCATTTGTAAAGACTCTGATGCTGGGAAAGATTGAAGGCAGGAGAAGAAGGGGATGACAGAGGATGAGATGGTTGGGTGGCATCACTGACTCAATGGACATTAGTTTGGGTAAACTCTGGGAGTTGGTGATGGACAGGGAGGCCTGGCGTCCTGCAGTCCATGGGGTCGCAAAGAGTCGGACACGACTAAGCGACTGAACTGACTGAAGTGAAGGGAGAGGTAAAAATAAAAACTTCCCATGTCTCCCATTTCTTAAAAAGGATCAGCCTAAAAAGATCTTCATGCCAAAGAGATACATTTGGGGGTGGCAAGTTTTGCTCCCCTATAGTACCTTCTCGGTAAATGTAAAATTAATAAAAAAAATTTTAAGAACAAAACTATGACTCCCCCCAATTTGCCTGCAAGCTAATGTTCTTTGACTTGGTGGTGCCTAACAATGCCGCTTCCCAGATAGCCTCACACGTGTGAGCTGATGTGAATGCAAGTTACTTCCAACTGCTCTGCGTTTACCATCAAAAGATGACAAGCAACTTGTGTCCATCAGTAGGGAATGGTGGTTAAACGATGGCACATCCATACAATGGAATTCTATGCAGCAGACCAGAGTGAAGAAATACACAAATAGAGAAAGGTTGCCAAGGTGTATTATTATGCAAAGAAGGATGCAGGAGGCAGGCCTGTACACCAAGTACCTACCACTCTGTGTAGCATCCTGCACTGGGGGAGTGTGTCTGTTCAAAGGAGGCTGCATTGGCATAAACTCTTTGGAAAGCTTCTCTGAAGGAAGGAAGCAAGAGCCTCCCACCCAGGATGGGAGCTGGGTGATGGGAGACAGGGCTGGAGGCAGAAACCGTCCATGTGCACCTTTTCATATACATTTCATTTTGAGCCTGGTGAGTGTACTGCTGTGTCAATAATAAATGGATGATATTTTAAATGGACCTAAGTTGAAAATTCCAAAGAATATTCATTCCTATAAATGGAAAAGCAGTACCACTCTTCTTAACTAGACATAACCTTAAAAATATATGAAACACGACCAGTGTAACTGAACATTTGGCCGAGTCACCTGCAGAAGCTGCCACTCCGGGACCTTCTCTGTTTCAGAAAGGAGGAAGGGGTGTGAGTGGTGCTCACCCAGCAGCAGCTGATTCTTATGTGATGTCACCAGGTCAACGGAGAGCTGAACGGAGTGATTTCCTCTGTGAGTCATGTCATTTTATGCCACGTCTGCAAACCACCGACCACAATCCTACGTGCCCAAGTTCAAGAAACTAAGGAGATGCTGGCTCCTCCTCTCCCCAGAGAACAAGCTGCCTTCGTGCACTGACTTGGACCTCGTGGCCACTCATCTTTTTGGAACACTGTAGCAGTCAGACACGGCTCTCAAGCCAGCTAACGAGCAGCACAATCAATGCACAACAGCTATTACGGGTGCCACAGTCTCCGCTTCACCCTCCTTGCTCTCCTCTCCACGGTGAATGTAAGAGGTGCCAACAACTGGCTTGGGATGGTGTCTCAGAGCGCTGACAGGTAAATAATTCATTTGATTGTTGGAGGAAGTTAACAGCGCATGTGATCAGATGCATCCGTCTGCATTCCACAGACAGCTGCCCTCCGCTGTTGGGGTCACAAGTCCTGGGCTGAAGCAAACAGGAGCCCAGACTTGCTGAGGGACAGGGCACCAGGGCTCCCTGGGGCCAGTGTTAGATTAGAGTCTAGGAGGCCTCAGGGCAACACAGAGGCCCTGCACGGGCGCTGCATGGGGACCTGACTATGAGTGGTGTCCTCCCTGGTGACAGACAGCACAGGACATTTAACTAGCAGTTCTGTCTGCTCTCTTTGTTATTCACCACGAGTTACTCCTGACAAGCAGCTGGGGGAGCATGTCCGACAAGCAGGATATTCCCAGACCTTCGCAGCAGGGCCACCAGGCTGGGGGGCACTTGAGTGAGGAAAGCAGCTGAAGAATGAGTTCTTCCCAGAGGTGTGACCTGCTGATCTATGGAGCGGCATGGGGAAGCCCCCGGCCTTCCTAGGACACTTGTCTGCTTCGCCACTGCTCTGGCCTTCCCCAGGCTCTTTGCCTCCGTCCAGCCCACAGATTGGCCTCTGTGAGGAATGAGAGCCATGGCAGGACCTGGCTCCACGTGAGTCAATATAGCACACTGTCTGGAGGGAGGGGGAGCTTTTGTCTCCCCAGAGGCCCCCACAGCCCTGGGTGTCACTCACGCAGGACCAGTGACAGGCATCTTTCTACCCTTGAACAGCCGCTGCAATCTTGGGCTTTACCAAAAGGCAACTTGGAGTGTGTGGAAGCCCTAATCCCAAGCCCACTTCCACCAGCACCCACCTGCTTCCAAAGAAGAGGGCGAGAGACAGCATTTACCCCTGGAGGCAGCAGGTGCTTCATTGTAACTGAGATTATATTTTAACTACCAGTGTAACATCAGCAGTCACACTGACTCAGCACCTCTGTGCCAGCGTCTCACTGTGAGCTCTGTGGGGCTCTGTGCGCCTCACCATCAGTTCCACCTGGGGAAGGGCTTGCTGGGACTCCCGCAGCCCTTTGAGACCCAGCTGGGGTTTCAGCCCACATCCCAGCTCCAGTGCCTATTTCCATGACTACTTAGCCATGATGACAGCAACCCAGAGCACAGGAGTCTCTCCAGCTAATAAAGTGTTGCATTAGGACTCTTTCAGTTGCTCATAACAAAAATGCAACTCAAAGGAAATCAAATAGGAAAAGAAGGAACTTACTGGCTCCACAAATGGAAAGTCTTGTCCTAGATAGACGCAGATGCTTAAATGGGGACACAGCGACCAGGCCTTCCTCCTTCTCTCAGCTCCACTTCTCAGGTAATGGCTTCAGACTCAAGACTCTCTGTTCATGGGGAGCTCCCTGCACCCCCCACCCCCTATCAGCTCAGCAACCCTAACCCAGCAGGAATACAGCCTTTGGACTCATTCTGCTTGGACAGTCTTGGGTAATAAGCCTTGAACCAATCTCTGAGGCTAAAAGTTTAGAACCTGCACGTTTGCCAGAGCAGGGTCCTGTGAGCCCCATGTGGACAAAGAGCAGAAATAAGATGTACCCGCAAGAGAAAATAGAGACTGGCCTTCCAGGAGCGGTGAATGGAAAGCAGATGCGTATCTGCTACCAGAGTTCTTATCTGCACAGAGGGCAGGGGCATTCCTCTCGGGTAAGGCCACTTTCAGCAGCATCATGCAACCAGCAGGCTGCAGTCACCTCCACCATCCATCTACCTGCCTGCCCTGGTCGGGCCCACCTCTTTCCTCTTCTCTCCCCTCAGCAGGCAGCCTGGAGCCCAAAGGAAGAGCCAGTTCTCAGCAAATACATAAAACTGGTGGTGTTCCCCACATGACTCTGGACCACATTCTTGCACCCGTTTGTGTGTAGCCTTCCCTCTTCCAAGCTTGCTCTCAGACAAAGCCCTGCCATTAGTCATTCACACCTGAGTTCAGTGGTTCCCAACTCAAAGAATCTAGGAACCCCCTACATGAATTATACGAGTGCCACATACAACCTGCACCATATTGTCTCATGTTTTTCTTCAAATTGCCTCATTTTTCAAACCTAAATAAATACACTTAGAAGTGAAACTTGCCACAAATAGAAAGCAATAATAAAAAAGTAAATACTACAAGAATCAATGAAGGTTATTAAATCCTGCCTGGATACTGTGGCTGGTTCAACTCTGGGCCCCAGGTTTTGTCCTCCCTTTTGAGGGAGGGGAGGAGACAGGACTGGAGGTCTGGGAAAGATGACTTGGCATCCATCTGAGTCTCTGTCTTAGGCTCCCAGAATATGCTCTGAGCAGAGCCAAAGGGGAGCAAGTCCAGCATGCGCCACGAACAGGCTGAGTCCTGAATGTGCCCTGGTGCTGACTGCTCCTCACTTACTGCCTGGAAGAGACATCCCAGGACCTAACTCTCCTCTTGGAATGAAGGGAACACTCCATAGGGAGCCATTTCTGAGTCAGGAAAAAAGCAGCATGCTGCAGTCTTGGCAGCAGACCAGTCAATACCTGCCCTGGAGTTTATGTCACACACAAATCTCAGAGCCCTTAATCTGCTCCCAGATGAGCCCCTACCCCAGATCCAGAAAGGGTCAGCCAGCGGCCTCAGTGAGTTAAGACAGGCATAGCTACAGAAACATGTGGCAGAGTGGATAACTGAAGCCCCAACATTCTGGGTTCCGTTCCATTCAGTCGCTCAGTCGTGTCCCATTCTTTGCGACCCTGTGGACTGTAGCCTACCAGGCTTCTCCGTCCATGGGATTCTCCAGGCAAGAATACTGGAGTGGGTTACCGTTTCCTTCTCCAGGGGATTTTCCCGACCCAGGGATCGAACCCGGGTCTCCCGCATTGGACGCAGACGCTTTAACCTCTGAGCCACCAGGGAAGCCCAACATTCTGGGTAGAGGATGGAAAAGAAGATCTCCAGAGAGTCAGAAAGCACTATAGGGATTACAGAGAGAAGGAGGTATAAGATGCTTATAAATCCAGCTGGCACACAGAGCAACTGGCCCTAATCCTCATGCCAGCTAACCTGAGAGCTGCTCTGTTAGTCCCTGGCCCCTGGGTGTCACACTCACATCAAATCTGAGAAGCAGATAAAGACTCTGAAAAACAGAGCTGATGATTGGACTACAGCCCATAGGTGGGTTGGAACTTGTGGCTTAGACACAACCAGTTCAAATGCCTGCTAAAGCAAAAATGTCAACATTCTCCAGAAGTCTCCATAGCCACAATAATCAAAATGAGCTCCGGAAGTAAAGGAGAAAGAATATACAGCTGAAAGATTATTTGATAAATAGTGGCTGAAAGATTCCCAAATTTGTCCAAACATAAACCCTCAGATTTAAGAAGCTTAGCAAACTCCAGAAGAGATAAACCCAAAGATATCCACACCCAGACCCATTGTAATTAAGCCACTGAGAACTGAAATCAAAGAAAAAAAATCTTGAAAACACCATGAAAAAGCAGTCTCTAACCCTTAGGGAAACAGTGGTCTGAATGGCTTCAGTTTTCTCATCAGAAACCATGGAGGCCAGAAGGAGGTGGCATACCATTTTCAAAGAGCTGAAAGGAAAGAGGTGTCAACCCAGAATTCTATATCCAGAAAAAATAAATTTTAGGAACAGAGGCAAAGATGCTTCCAGATGAAGGGGAAATTAAGAGAGTATACTGTGAGCAGATTTTTTAATACAAGAATTGCTGAAGCAAACTCAAACGAAGGAAACTCGAAGCATCAGGAATGGCGGGAAAACAATAGAAAGGGTAACTGAGTAAATGGAGTAGATTATTCTTTCCTCGGGTTTTTAAAACATATGTTTAAGGCTTGGAAATAACTGTCACATCTCTGTGTGGGTTTTCAGTGTATGTCCTGTAACACGAAGGGGAGACGAGTAAAGGGACTGACACAAGTTTCAGTAATTCTGAACGTATCGCTCGAGCCATCGACAATGGCTCACAAAAATTACGACTTAAATAAGTCTACTATAGGCACCCGGTGCATTGCTCCAAACCCCATGCTGGACAATAGGGAGACTTTGATGAACACAATAGACTGGTCTTCAAGATCTGTCTGTGGACCAACTGCCTTCTGATTCGGGCCCCCTGGGGTTTGGAGAGAAATGGGTTTTGCTTCTCAGCTGCTCCTGGCATCTTCTCCTAAAAACACACTAGCAGAGCCCTGAAGGTCACAGATAAGGCAGGAGGCCTGGGGCTCTTAATATACTTTCAATCTTTTTGTTTGTTTTGCCAACTGTGTTTCATTTTTGCAGGCTATTGGTCAGAGTGCCTCCTTATCTGGCACACAGAATCACAGGGTAACTGAGGAGCAGAATGTATATAGACACCACCCCCCCACACACACATGGCATGTTGGCACCCATTTATTTCTCTCATAACCCAATATCACCGGCATGCCCAGTCTCGTCCTCTGGAGCCCTGGGACCGAAGTGTTGCACTCGCAGCAGGAGCCCCCACCTCTATCCCTCGGGACTTTTCTCCTCGCTGAGCTAGCAGCAGCCATAAATGATCTGATTTGCGATCTGTCCCTCTGCTCTTGGGACTGTAAATGCAACTATAGTATATGGGGCGGAGGGCTGGGCTGGGCTGCTCCTGGCCTCCCAAGCAAGCAGCTACCCAAGGCTGTAATTTCACTTTATCTCTCTCCCATTAAAAGGCAATTGAAAGTGAACCGAGGAGAATGAGGGCTGCCTGCAACCTCAGAAACCTTGAACAGCGCTTGCTGAAGGGCGGCTGGTGGACACAGGCATCTGGTGCTGAAGAAATGAGAGGAAGGGAATCTGCAGGACCACAAACAATAACAGTAATAATAACAGCAGTTGCAGCAACAATAACACCGCTATTTATAGACACCTATGGGTCACAGACGCTATGCTGGGCTGCAGGTACAGGGTTCTGCTGGCCATGTGAGACCAATTTGCAGGAAGAATCTGAGTGAGGTCCAGTGAGGTCTTGTCAGGGAGCCAGGAGTTGAATTCGACTCTGCCTGACTGAAGTGTGTGCTCAGAACTGCTGTGTTCCCACCCCCAGGACCTACAGGGGTTACAGAGTCCCGCCTTTGGATTCCTTTTTACGACTGCATGAGAAGGTGCATGGCTGTTTCTCAGCCAGCAGCTGGTAAGCACTCAAGGACAGGATCTGGGACTAGACCTCCCTCCAAATCCAAAGTTCTTTCTACCACTTTGTGCTCCCAGGACTCCAGGGCTCTCCCGCAGTTTCTGCTAAAGCAATTCACAAAGAATTCACACTCAGAGTGACCCCAAAACAGACGGTGGCCACGCTACGAGAAGGTGGAATTCCAGGGGCTGGGGAACATCTGTGGGCACAGAGGTGGGGAAGGGGTGCTGATGGCAGCACTGACATCTGTGATTAAGACTCAGGGAGAGTTTGCACAGCCATCACTGTGTACAGGCTGGGGTAAATCTCATGATGCTACCAGAAGCAGAGGAGACATTTTTATAACTCTGTGAAAGTCCCCAAGAAGTACTTACCTGGCAGTCCAGTGGTAAAGAATCCAACTGCCAATGCAGGGGACACGAGTTTGATCCCTGATCCAGGAAGATTCCACATGCCCCGGAGCAACTAACCCCACAGTTGCTGAAGTCTGCACACTCTAGAGCTCTCGAGCCACTAGTGAGTGCACACGCCGCAACTAGAAAGTAGCCCTCACTTGATGCACCTAGAGAATGCCCGTGCACAGCAACGAAGACCCAGCTCAGCCAAAAATAAATAAATATTTCTTTTTAAAAGTCCCCAAGAACAGTATGACTGAGAATACAGGCCCAGTGTTGGGGTATTATACACCAAATCCCTCTGGACGTGAGAAATTTACCCGGCTGAGGCTCCACATTCTTGTCTGTGACCCAAGACCAAGGCAAGTACCTGTGCAGCCTGTTGGATGTTGTGCGGAGTCAGTGAAAAATGTACATAAAATGCTTAACACAGTAAATGAGAATTAATAACTGTGCAATAAGTGTTAGACTAAGTAAATACATTCTTGTTGTGCCTTTTAGCAGGCAGGAGGCACTACCTCTGCTTGGAGCCTGCTTTTTTGTCAAATTATGACGCTGGTCAAAGCTAGTAGCCCTTTTGGCACCTTTCAACCCCTCTCCCTTCCTTCAAGTCTAGACTTGTTATGCAGTTCTATTGTCCACTCCAGTGTCTAAGTCACAGGTGAGCCTCCCAGGGCCTGGCACCTACTGTTCCCTTAGCTGTTTGCTCCTTCGGGTTCGCAGGGGCCAGTTTAAACGCCACCTCATCGGAGAGGCTCTCCCCGACCTGCCAGGAAAGTCAGAGGCTGTCTGTTCCTCTCATGCCCCTACCCCTGTGTGAAATCATTTATTTGGGTGTCTTCTAAGATCTAAAGTCTTTTTTTTTTTTTTTGCTTTTCCATGAAATTTGAAGCAAGAACAGAGGTGAGATGAAAATGACCTGCAGGGATGCTATGAGCCTGTATGTGGCAAGAGGCTCTCTGCTGTCCTGCGCCCTCCCTTGGGGAAACCCACCTCCCAGAGCAGCTGCCTCTGGTGACCAGGGGGAGATGGGGGTCTTTGAGCTGCACTTCAACCAGACACATTCCAGCAGCCAAACCAGACCTCCACGCTTGGCCTTCCGTTGTCACAGCCACAGTGAGGACAGCTCCTGTCTGGGAAGGCGCTGTGGGAGGCCAGGCAAGAGAGCAAGCCGGAGGCTGGGTCCCTGGAAACTGGAGAGATGAAAGGGAGGCGGCCTCCCGTCAGCGCCTCGGAAGGCCCACCCACCAGGCTTCCTTCTAATCCAGCCGTATGCATGCATGCAGGAGTCAAGAAGCACACTTTCCTTCCCAAGAAACTGTTCTCTGTTTTATCAGAGATGAAAAGGTGAGAGGATTGTGTGGGTTTAAGAAAACAGCGATTGCACAACAATATGGATGCACTTACTGCCATAGAATGGTTAAAATGGCAAATCTTATGTTATGTGCATTTTACCACAATTTGAAAAACCTAAACAATAAAAATGAAAAGCCAAAATTCTAAGCATTTACCCAACCCTAAATGAGATGGAATGAAAATGTTAAAAAATACTACAGGTGATTTTCATTTTTGTTATGCAATAATGCAATTTCTAAATTTTCCATTAGCAGTACTATTTTAACACTAGAAAAGTTATAAACACACACTGGTTTCATAGACAATTTCAGAATTCTTTATGGCTTCATTAACCTCAAATCTCTGTGCAGTTAACTATAAACCAAATGATAATGAAAAATTCTAAAAAATAAGACACAAACTATCAGGAACCGCTAATATTGATTCAGGGCTCCCCACATTCATTCTTTCACTTACTCACGCCACACCTGTTCTGAGCTGGTTCTAGGCACAGGGACACCACAGGGACCACAGTGATGTCCAGGCCCCCGTGGCATCCTTCTCATGGGCAAGCCAACCAGATGGCAGGAAGTATCATGCAGAACAGTAACGCGGGTAGAAGAGGCAGGGGATGCCAGGGACAGAGCAGGGGACTCCTTTGGTTGTGGCCAGGGACATGCTGTCTGATGAGGTGGCATTTGAGCTGAGGCCAGAGGGAAATAAAGAAACAGCCATGAGACTGTGGGGGGGTGGTGGATTACAAACAGAGGGAACATGTGCCAAGGTCCAGAGGCAGGCGCCACTGGAAGCCAGCAGATGGCAGGGGTGAATAAGGAGGTTGGAGGTGCAGGCAGGAGGTGGAGCCCACTGGCCTGGGGGGTCCAGACCAGGATATGAGTTCCCCCTGTGACATGGGAGCCATCAGAGCCTTTAGACAGAGGGGCAATTTAGAGAGCAGGACTCAGCCTACTGCAGGGCAATGAAAAGGGGGCCAGATGGACATGGCCTCATTAGTCTCACCTCTACCCTATGGAGAATCAGCCTCATGGAGATGACTGCAGTCTTGACTCCCACAGCCCATGGACACAGAGCTGGGATCCGAGCCTCAACTGTCTGACCCGATGCCCCATGACCTGACAGCCTCACTTGCTCCATGATCCCCTGCTCACAAAGGTAAAGCAGCAAAATCCAGCTGTTGCCATTTTTGAAAACGTCATGGCTGCATCCACCGTGCTTCACACCTTCCTGATACCAGGAGCCTTGTGTGCAAGGCTGAGGGTTGCCACGTGGAGACACCCCTGGAGAAGGTACTTACTTAGCAGTTCAGAGCAAGGGCTCTGGAGTCTGAAGACCTGGTTCAAGTCTCAACTCCATCACTCCCTATCAGCTGAACTTGGCCAAGAATGGAAACAGCTTTGGGCCTCAGCTTCCTCAGCTGTAAAATGTAGCAGAATACCTGTGGTGCTATTGGAGGACCACCCAATGTAACCCAGGACCACCATCAGCTCTTAGCTTGGTTTCTCAACAAAGAAGCTGCAAATAAAGAAGAGCCACTGTCAGTCTAAATAGACTCATTCTGGGATTAAATGTGCTGAAAGCCCCAATTTATTTAATCTCATCAGAAAGCTCCCTAACAGCAAATATCATGAGCACCTACAAGGCAAAGCGCCCGTCACCACAGTCAGGGCCACAGAAATGACCTTCAGGATGGCAGAAAGGACAGCCTACCATCTGGAGCTGCTCACCACTGGTCCCACTTCATGATTCAAAACAACCCTTTTTAAATTGGTTAGAGAAAGTATTGTGAAAATGCACTATTATTACCCCCAGGCATCCAATTCCATCTATAAGCTGCATGTTCTAATTAAATGTTCCTGATGTCATATCTAGTTGGCCCACGTCTCTTAATTATTGAATAAAACTCTCCTGTGAAGTTGGCTCTGCCTCATCCACCTCATCCATCACTGTCCCTTCTCCTGCTCTCGCCTGGCAGGCTGGGCCTCCTGTGTCCCCAAGGATGGATTCCTTTTGAGGACCCACTGTGGAGGCATCCCCTGTGACAGATGAGGACCCACAGGCAGGAGGAAAAGTGAGTGTAGTTGAACAAACACAGTGAACCTTATCGTTGCGGGAGGCCTCTCAGAAGTACCAGCAGGCCCTCCTGAAGGGATTCCAAGCCTTTCTTCACCAGCAAGGTCCTCCCGCCCCTGGAGAGGCTTAACTACTCCACTAGAAGCGGGACTTCTGGTCTGGAGCCCCAGACACAGACATCCGCAGGGACTGGGCAAAGCGAGTTTCCCAGCCTCTGAAGCCAGATGTTACGAGGTCCTGGATGCAGGAGGTGGTGCGAGAACCCACAGGGCAGCAGCAGAGAGCTTGGAGCTGCATCACTGCACTTCCTGCTCGAGGCCGTCAGTGGGGTACCAGCATTGAAAACAGCCTTCCCCATTGCACACCTCCAGGGACCACGCCACTCCGGCCCAAGGATGTGCCCAGGAAGCCCCTGCCCCTATCCAGCCTGCTTTTCATATTCAGCACCTAAGACAAGGTCCCCAGGCCCAAGTCAGAGCTTCAGATGTGCTGACAACACTACAGAGAAAGACACACCACATCCTTGAGTCATATTTAGTCAACAATACCCCCTTGGCCCAGGAACAGCACATTCAGCTTGGGGTACATTGCTCTTCCTGCCCCAGGGGGTAGCTTTAAGGACTTGAGCTCACAGGTACCAGACTCTAGCAGGGGGACCTGGGGGCAGGGCTGTCAGCTCCCAGATGCCACTGATCCCCTGACCCTGGGTTGTCACTGAGTTCCAGGGAAAGCGCTGGGCTGCCCCTTACCATTGTCCACTCCAATGCAGAAGGACCCACAGGACCCTCGTAGCGGTTCTCCAGGCCAGGACACTTTCCTGCTGTCTGCGGCAGCTGAGTCTCTCACCCGGACCCTGTCCAAGCCCCAGAGGAGAAGGTACCTGCTTCCCCTCAGTTGAGCAGCTCCAGTTCACCTCTCCCCACAGAAGTCAGGGGACACTGTTCCTCCCGTGGGCCTGGCAGTTTTTGCTTTTAGCAGAAGAAGTCACCAAAGCCTCACTTTTCTAAAGAGGAGAAGCTTGGCGCTCCCATGTGAAAGCATGGATGCTCCCTAGGGTTGGAGAAAGGAGATACCAACCAAGAGGCAAATTTTTCTGTGACACAAGCCCCTGGCGAGTGATCCCCTTCCTGTTTGGACACTTTTGATGAGCCGAGAATGTTCACAAATAGCCACTGCCTCTGCCCCAGAGTGAACCTGGAACACTTGGGGGGAACAGCAGTGGCTCCAACGGCAAACGTGCTGAGGCAGGATTGTAATCATTTAATCACTGAGTCAAACATGTGCTCATGAGCAGTGGGAATGCACCAGTGAACAAGAAGACATGTCCTCCCCACGTGATGCTTTAGCTGTGGTGGGGAGATTGATGCCAGGTTTGTGGCACCAGAAGCAGAAGTGGATTCCACAGTGTGAGGTACAGGTGGTGCCTCACCAGCCACTGCCTGTGGTCACCACAAGGTCACCCATACCTTGTGGTAACCAGAGCATGGGCTGGGGACCCAAGATGTCTGCATTTGAATCTTGGCTCTTCTGCTAAACACGTGACCTTGGCAAGTTCATTTACCTCTTGGAACCTTAGTTTCCCCATCTGCAAAGTATTGGTAATATGTTAGCTATGCACAGCATTGTTGTAAGGATTAAACAAGTCAGTGTATATATAAAGTGCTCTGGGGCGGGGGGTCCCTGGCACAGAGCAAGGACTTTACAATGTCTGCCTTTTCTGTCATTCAGGGAAGTCCCACCAACGACCAGATTGTCAAGCTGAGACCTGGTGTACAAGCAAGAGTTGGCCAGATGAGGAGCAGGGGAAGGATGCTCCAGGCAGAGGGAACAGCGCGTGTGAAGGCTGGCTCTGAGGAGGTGTGGTGAGTTGGAGACTGGATCTCAGAGGCCGGGAGCAGGGTGGGAGACAGGGATGAAAAAGTTGGTGAGAACCCCACCTCACAGGGCCTTAGGTCATGTAAAGACCTTGAACTTTGACCTGAGGGGCCATGGGGGTTTTAAGTAGGAGCAGACTGGATGTTACTCTGGCTATGATGTGGAAAATGTATTGACAGGGGAACCAACTAGGGTTGCAGGTGCTGTGGTCCGAAGGGTTGGTGATGGAGACGGAGAGAAATGTGTAGGTATGTGGCGCAAAGAAGAAAGGAAATCAAAACTGATGCCAGGGTGTCATCCTTCGCGGGCTGGGCCGGTGGTGGTGCCATTTATTGGGCTTCACGTGAAACGTCCCCGAAGGAGATGTTATCTGTCCTGGCCTGGCCACGTGACATCCAAAGGGAGAAACGGACTAGGTATTTGGATAAGGAGCTTTTGATCTTAAAGGGGTGGCTAACACAATGCAGGAGCTGTTGAAACCCTAGGTGGGAAGGTCCCTTAAGTTTGGTATCAGCCATCACTGTGCTGACGCCTGCAGGGCACCACGCCCTGTGGAGGGCACCAAGGTTCCAGAGATGAGTCAGCATCATGGGGTCACAATCTCACTGGCCCCACAGCCGTTCCCAGGCTGCATTGACAGTACAGAATATCTGAAGTTTTTTAGGAACTTGTTCACCAGAAACAAGTGGGCTGATGCCTGAGCTTATCTGGAGCGTGCTAAGACACTGTGTCCACTTCCTCGTCAAGACAGACAGATTCCATTAAAGCACCCACAGCCCTGAAGCCCTGCTTGTCTCCGCCACCTCCCTACGAAAAAGTAAAAGAGGAAAATTTAAAAATTACAAGTGCTATCCTCCATACTCCATCTCCCAAACTTCATTTCACGATGGCTGCTGACATCAATAACATCGGACAGGATAATCAAGTTTGCATAATGTAGCTGCTCTTGAAGGGTCCCTCTGCACAAACACCCCTCCTGGTATGAATGCCAGGAAGCGAGCAGCCCATGATTGCAGAGAAAAGGCCCTTAGAGGTGGGACATAAGAGTCTTTTACCATGGTACCCTTGTGTGATCTTACAGGCATAACCCTCCATCAGCAAAGCTGGCTGCTTCTCCCAGATTGACCCCTTACTAGTGGGGGCTTCTTGTTATTTAGTCATTAAGTTGTGCCCAACTCTTTTGCAACCCCATGGACTGTAGCCCACTAGGCTCCACTGTCCATGGGATTTCCCAGACAAGAATACTGGAGTGGGTTGCCATTTCCTTCTCCAGGGGATCTTCCCGACCCAGGGATTGAACCTGCGCCTCCTGCACTGGCAGCTGGATTCTTTACCACTGAGCCACCAGGGAAGCCCTACTAGTAGGGGGACCACAGACAAATCATTTCATCATCCTGTGCCTCCATCTTCTCCACTTTAAAACGGAAATAACTCTGAGGGATTCTAAAAGATCCAAGACATTGGATGCCATATTACTGCTGAGAGAATAAACTTAAGGAGATAGTTAAATAAGTTATTCATTGAATTATCTATTAACATGTTATCAACTTTTAATTTGAAAAATAGCTGATCTTTAAAAAGATAAACCAACACAGAATTGCTGGACTAGAGTATATCCTAACACAGACTATAGATGAAATATTGAAAAATTAAAAAATCAGTGACATATATGGGAAAATTAGGTTAAGATAATGAATAAATTAAAATGGCATCCTGTTGCATTTTGGTAAATTGTACAGGTTGGACTCTATGTCACTGATGTCCAAATTAATATACAGATCCTAAAATGGATCAGTGATGAGACAGCTCAATGGGCCCATCTCTGAAGACACGGTATCCCCGGCCATCACATGTGACACTTCAAGGGCTTCCTCATCTCTTACTTCCTTCCCTTCTCCTCGCTTTCCAGACCCGCCAAGTGTCCCCGTCCCTCTCTGCTCTGCATCTTATTTTCCCTAAAGCAGAGGCTCTGGAGCACAGGTATGCATCAGCATCACCTGGAGGGCTGGGTTCACGTTTGCTGTCTACTGGTCCAGGCATCATACTCTGAAAGTCTCTGGGCTGAAATGGCTTCCTGCTCCTCGCTTCTCAACTCTGGGATTCCCCCTCAAGCCTCCCTTCCACCTGGACCCTCCAGGTCCTGCCTCCTCTCCTCCTCTGAGGCATTTACTCTTGGAGTCTCCCTTTTAGCCTCACTCGGAGCCTGGGTCTTGCAGCCAAGGACAGGGTCAGGTCTCCAGGTCCCAGCCTCCAGTACACACACACACACACACACATGGGGATGACATCCATCAGACAGGGTTGAGTGTAAGTCACCCAGTCTTCTCTTCTGAGGAGCTGGTGGGCGCTGCAAGAGCTTATGTGTCAGTGGGCTCTGAACTCCAGGCTGTCTGTCTTCAACTGGTGCTTGCCAAGGGTCCCTGGGGAAGCCACTGGCCTTCCCTGGGCCTCAGTTTCTCCATCTGAAAAAGGGGTACCATACCACTTAGCCTAATCTCAGGAGTATCAGGTGTGATGAAGCAGGGGGAAATGCTCATGGCGTGGATGAGGCGGCCTGTAAATGTTAATGATGGTGAATATACTTTTCTCTCTGGCACGAGGTAAGTCAGATGTGTCTGCTCCCCCAGCTGTGCTGGGTGGAATTGTGCAGCCGGGGGTGTTCCTTGGTGGGGAAAGGGCTGAGAGAGGCCAGACAAAGCCACTGAAGAGCCTCGTGTGTTGATCAGGAATATGGGTCTCCTCCAGATTTCAACATGTTCCAGGGCCAGAAGTTGTGCCTTACAAGGCTGTCCCATTGCTGCCCACCCCCAACCCAGGGCACCTTGCACAGAGCTGCATGCAGGTCAGGGGCTCAGGCCTGGGAAAAGTGAACAGACTAATAAGGTCGATTTCCAAGCACCTCTCTTACCCTAACACAAATGCTTTTGCAACCACTGCACCCCAAGCTCGTGTTTCACACTGATGCAGGCCCTGGAGGCAGAGCTGAGCTGACACTAGGCAGCTGACCCTTGGAGGAAAGAAAGCACTCGATTATGCGAGGCCAGAATGGTCCAGCCTTCCCCTCCCTGACCTTCTGCCCTGGAACAAGGCCAGTAGAATCTGTCTGCCTCTGCTGGTGGTGACTTGATTCAATCAAACAGCTGCATGTCTGGGAGAGCTCCCTGGCTCCCTTGGTTACACAAGCCTCACCCCTGCCCAGCCTCACACACACACACTCAGGTCACAGTCCCCAATTTCATTCCATTTCAGAGAACCACGGGGCCGTCTGTGAGGCAGTCCTACAGCCCAAGGTCTTGGCGAACACTCTGTCTGAGCACCGCCGCTCTGTGGGCTCTGCTTGGTTGTGACCTTGCTGCCCCGAGGGGTTTTGGGTCCCGAGTGGTGGGAGGGAGAGGGCCTGGCCAGCTACCTTCTCTTCTCACTGCTCTGTCCACTTACAACTGCTGGCAACCTCCGCGTCCCTCCACATCACTGTGGGGTGGCTGGCAGGGAGCAGGGAAGGGCTCATTCCCCAGGCGCCTTCTTCAGCCTTTTGAAGGGCGAGCACTGTAGTTTGAAGAATTGCAACCAAAGACCCCAATGCAGGATTTGTCAACCCTTCTGACATCAGAGATTGGCTCATTTCTCTGCTAGGGGCTGCCCTGAGTGCCGTGGTGAGTTTAGCAACCTCCCTCCCCTCTCCTAGGTGCCAGCAGCACCCTCCCCCCACCCCCCACATGACAGCCGAAAAAGCCTGCAGACATCACCAAGGTCCCCAGAAGTCAAAACCCCCAGTCGAGATAGAAAGACAGTGAGGTACAGCGCAGGGCCAGACCGCTCAGGGGGCGAAGACTCGGTGGTCAGCCTGAGAGATGCCTCAGAGCTCCGGCCAAGCAGGGCGGCTTTTCAAGGCCTCGCTGACCCCACCAAGAAGCACACGCTGCGCCCAGGCCCACCCTCGGCTGCGCAGGGGGCCCCAGGGCAGAAAAGGCCTCACCTTGGCCTTGGAGTTCCTGCACCGCTCCTCTCTGAGCCTGATCCTACCTGGGAGGTCCTGTGACTGCTCTCCTGTCCCCCTTCCCCATGGCTCTCTCTCCCTCCCCAGGCTTTGGGCTTAGGGGCCAAAGGATTCCCTTAAATGCAGGTGATGGATCCCAGCAGCTGTTTCCTCTTCTATTGGCTGGAAGCTCTGATGTTACTGTCCTCCCTTTACCAGCATATTTTTGTAAATTACTCAAATAATGAAATAAAATATGTAAAAATGGGTAAAAACGGGCACTCACCCTGCAGGAGGCACTGGCCTATTCAGGTGAGGGGCTTTTGATGAGGAAGCTTTAAAGGCCAGACTTTCCCCCACAATTATCATTTATAGATCAGTTCAACTAATCTGTCCTAATTTACTGATCAGGCTCCTACGTGTCTGTATAGAATAGCTTCATCTGACTTACAAAATTAATAACAAGAAAGAAAGGCTGACACTTGCGGATTGTGTGAGGACCTGGCCCAGACAGTCGCCTGTAAAAGCCGCCCATTCATTACGGAGCTCCCTGCAAATAGCTTAGGTATAATTGGCACATTTGACTGCAGATTGCCCGATCCTTTAAATATCTCTTCTGATGTGTTAAAATTAGCCTTTTCCTAAACCACAAAAAAAGAAAGGACTGTCCTTTTTAAGCAAATGTGCAGAGAAAGCTCCATTTGTCTGGATCAGTTGAAAGTGGTCCTGTCTAAAGTCAAGGTTGTATAACAGGTGACCTTTCAAGGCACCATCCAGACTTAAGATGTTAGAATTCTCCCCTTTGGATTAAGAAAAAAGGTTTTTCTTGACACTTGAGAGTGGCTGAATCACAATGGGGCTTGGAGAGAAGGAAGGGAATAGGAAGGGGAGAGAAGAGATGTGCCGTGCCACAGAGCCTGGGTTCTGAGTTGGGATGCCAGGAGGTGGGGAGAGGCCCATGGTTTATTGCACACAAAAAGAAACTATTTGACAGCCCCCCTTCTCGACCTAAAGCAGCTGCCCATGGTGCCTAAGGTTCAAGGGAACGAGCAGGGATGTGAACCCACGCCTGTCTGACTCCGAGGGCTAGCTGCATGAAATTGTACCACTGCTGAGGTCCAGGTTCTCGCTCAGAGCTTGCTGAGGTCAGGCTGTCAGGGCCAGACCTGGGGTCTGACGGGAAGCTATGGACACAACCACCAATAATACCAGGTGAAGTTCAAGACCAGCATTCCCAAAGGGCTTAATTTTATTTTATTTTTAGTCCCAAATGTGTTCTCTAAGTCTCTGGGGGACGTTTGTTTAATTAGAGAAACAGGCAAGATCAGGCAGGGTGTGCAGTGGCTGGTGTGTGGCCGCTGCCCTTGGGACACAGGAGTGGGAGGAGGCACCGAGAAGGGTTGCAAGGGACACATTGTTCTGACTTCACTGTTACTTCAAGAGTCAGTGCTACATTTAGAAAAAAAAAGACATGAAACAACGAGTACAAAGTTTCAATCATACATCATGGGACAAAAATAGAACAGGAAGAGAATAGAAGAGATAAACATCCATGGATCATTCATCAGAACAGTCAAATGCCAGACTTGTCAATTCTTGATTGGGAGACCTCACACCAGTTACTCTAGCTTTCTAAGTCTCAGTTCACTCCGGTTATGTGGGGATGACGGGAGCAGCATCAGCTCATGAGTGTGTGGGGCCAGATCCCTAGAAAGCTGATGACAACGCATCTGGCACTGGTGAGCCCCAGGGTCAGAGCTGCATCATCTAATCCTCGTTCTGTCCCCTACTTGCTGTGGCTCTTGTTTGGCCACTTCACTTACCTGAGCTCAGTGCTCTCATCTGGAAAAAAATCAAGAGTGGAAACAAAAAAGTGAAGGTGAAGGGAGAACCGCCTCCCAGGTTTGGCCTGGAGACACACAGCAAATGGAAAGGAAGCTTCTCTACAAAGTAGAAGAAGGCACACAACTGGGAGCAGAACTGTCAATGACATCTGACTGACTGGGGCTGAAAATTGTGCCTCCTTCCTCCTGCACCCTCCATCAACTACAGACAACCTTGCTCTTGCTGGACCAAATTCTTCCCCTCCCCACAAGGTGGAGACAGACAGGGTAGAAGAGTCAGGATCCAGTGTGAAGGGGTTCCAATAAAAGGATTCTGGCCAACTGGGAAAGTCCTAGGGCTCTCCTTTGTTATGAAGAATCTAGTTTTAGGTAAATTCAGGAGATGCTGCAGTGGCTGGAGAATCTACACAATGATAGGGGAGGCCAGGAGGAGGAGAGGAAGAGAGGATTGGTTTGGGGTGTCAGGAGATTTATTTGGGGGGTTGGCAGGTGAGAAGGATGGAGGATTTGAGGAGATTGGGGAGGAAAGGAAATTTGGAGAAAGTAAGCTTTGGGTTTCTAATAGGGTCCCCATTTATGTTTGTGAAAAGACATAAGAAAAGATTGCAGTTCATGTCTAATCATTTTTAGTTGTGGGATTTGCTTCTTTGAACATGATTCCTTGCAAAGACGGGGCCATACAGGACACCGATGTGTATTAGGGCAAACTGCCGTGGAGTTCTAGGCTGACCTGTGGGAAATGGCTTTTTCACCATGAGGGCAGTTCATGAAACACTCTTAGAAGCATTTTCTCCTTTGAGTTTCTACTGAGCATTGTGAAAAATGCATAGTGTGGATTTTCATACGTGTGAATCCTTAGAGCTGCACCCGTCATGAATATTAATCTCTGGCCACTCACTAAATGCTAGTTTTTGTTATCGCATTAGGAAATTTGTTTAAGGATGTGCACACACATTCACTCTGTGTCATACACTGTGCTCGGCAAACAAATGTGGTCATGCAAAAACTCCTGGAGGAAGTATTACCCAAAACGCTCCAACAGGACGATCGGGAATTAGTTATAAATGACCTGGGGAATGTGTGCAAGGCCAGGCAAGGATGAGGCACGTGTTGTCAGGGCAGCCAGGGAGCTCTCCCAGACATGCGGTTGTTTGATTAAACCAAGTCACCACTGGCCAGAGCAGACAGAATCAATTGGCCTTGTTCCAGGGCAAAAGGCCAGGGAGGGGAAGGCTGGACCATTCTGGCCTCAAATAATCAAATGTTTTTTTTTTCCTCCAAGGGTCAGCTGCCTAATGTCAGCTCAGCTCTGCCTCCAGGGCCTGCATCAGTGTGAAACACGACCTTGGGGCACAGGGGTTGCAAAAACATTTGTGTTAGGGTAACAGAGGTGCTTGGAAAGCAGCTTCATTAGTCTGTTCACTTCTCCCAGGCCTGAACCCCTGACTTGTGTGCAGCTCTGTGCAAGGTGCCCTGGGTTGGGGGTGAGGGTGGGCAGCAAAGGGACAGCCCTGTAGGGCGGGGCCTCTGCTTCAGGATCTTTCTGAAATCTGCACACTGCCTGAACATTCTACTCTGTAATGTAACTCTGTGTGTCTTATAGGTTTCACAGCTGAAATGATTCCTTGCTATAATGGGTTGAAGGATAACCTCCAGAAAAATATGTCCACACCTCAACCCCCAGAATCTTAAATGTGACCTTATCTGGGAAAAAGGGTCTGGTCTCTACAGATGTAATTGAGTTAATGATCTTGAGAGGAGATCATTACAAGCACACCCTAAATCCAATATCAAGTGCCCTTACGAGAAACAGAGGAGACACTTACATGCCATGTGCAGGTGAGGCAGAGACCAGGTGAGGTTGCCACCACCAAGGAAGTCCTGGAGCCTCCAGAGGCTGGAGAGGTGAGGAAGGTCTCCCAGAGTCTGTGGGGGTAGCCCACCCTGCCTACCCCTGGACTAGATAGAGATCAGGCCTCCAGACTGCGAGATAATGCCTTTCTGGAGTTTTAAGTCACCAAGCTTGTAATTTGTTACAGCAGCCACAGGAAGCTGATACACCACCTGCCAACATACAATGAATTACTTCCTTCCTGCTGCACATGGCTGTCTTGAAATGTGAGGTGGTCTATTCGCTTACTTGTTTACTTCCCGTATTCCTGCTGGACTGTGAGCCCCAGGAGGGTGTATTCTGGCTCCAGACCTGGTTCCTCATAGGTGCTCTGCGAAGATTTCTCAAATGAATCCACAGAAGAAGGTGACATAACAAAGATTCAAACCCATCTTCGGATGTCAAGTAAACATTTTGTACTGTGCATGTGAACAGAGTTACAAGACAGATGGAAGGTCAGCCAGCAGTAGTACAGTAACACGCCTGGTGTGTGTTAAAGAAACTAGATGGCCTTGATGTTGGAGCACACATCCCTTCTCCAAGTCCAAACCATTGGGTAAAATGGTGCAGAACTGGATAAATGGCTCGCTGAACCTAAAGCAAGGTTTCTCAACCTCAGTGCCAGTTACAGTTGAGCTGTTGGAGCAGGATCCTTCTTTACTGGGATGGGAACTCTCCTCCCTGTGCATTGCGGGGTGTTTAGCAGCTTCCTGTCTCTCCCCTCCAGACGCCAGAAACACAGTCCTCACCCACTCAACCCCCAAGCCAGGTATGACAACTAAAAATGTCTCTGGGCACTGCAGGTGTTCCTGGGATGCAGGAAACATCGTTCTATATTGAGAACCACTGACCAAAGGACTCAAATGGACAAGTAAACTTGACTTCTTAAATAAGGAAACAAGAATACCCTCCCCCAAGCCACATACACGGACAGAAATCCACCAGCCACAGTCAGAACTGGGAGACTACCGAGGAACATGCATCATTTCAACTCACTGAGAAACCAGAGGAGAAGCTGTTAAGGCTGCCAGGGAGAAGGAGGACCCTCGGTGAGTCGGCCGTTTCCACAGGCAGGACAGAGGAGAGGGCAGAGCTACAGCTCTCTTGTCACCACCAACCCCGCAGGACGGGTCCTGAAGAGTAACCTGGGGGTCAGCAGTGCAAGCGGCCTGAGCAGACCAGTGACACACACAGTGACACACACAGTGGCACACACAGGGCCCAGTGAGCACCAGCACCCGTGCCCCCACTCCTCACTGCCGCCATGCCCGCCCACACCTGGAAATGACGACTGCCCAGGGGCGTCAGAGCCAGGCAGGGGGTGCGGAGAATCTGGGGAGACATGGGTAGTGCTGGAGTGGGGATGATGTCATCTAGTGTTTATGGGACACCTGCTCTGTCCTGAGAACTGTGCCATCAAGGTCAGGGTACCCACAGAATAACAGTAATCACCATCAGCCTCCATCTCCAACTCTGAAAAGGGCATAAGCAGGGGAAATGATCAGAGACATAACAGACGACTTTGGAAGACCTCTTTCAGCCCTTTATCTAGAAACCAGGTTAAAACTGATAAAGGCAGCAGAAGCTGCAGTAAGGCCATAAATGAAATGTGGTTAATATAGCAAACACCCATGTCCCACCACACAGCTTTAGGAAATGCCATAATTAATTGTTCTGTATTTACAGCAGACCTTTTTGATTTAGTGAATAAAATAACACCAAGACATTTCAAGGACCATTTCTGTTCCTCTCTTTCCCTCCCCAGTGGAAACCTGGATTCTTAAAAGTGGTGAATATCCTTCCTTTTTGTACTTTTGATAATATCAGTTCAGTTCAGTTCAGTCGCTCAGTCATGTCCGACTCTTTGCGATCCCATGAATCACAGCACGCCAGGCCTCCCTGTCCATCACCAACTCCCGGAGTTCACTCAAACTCATGTCCATCGAGTTGGTGATGTCATCCAGCCATCTCATTCTCTGTCGTCCCCTTCTCCTCCCGCCCCCAATCCCTCCCAGCATCAGAGTCTTTTCCAGTGAGTCAACTCGTCGCATGAGGTGGCCAAAGTATTGGAGTTTCAGCTTTGGCATCAGTCCTTCCAATGAACACCCAGGATTGATCTCCTTTAGAATGGACTGGATGGATCTCCTTGCAGTCCAAGGGACTCTCAAGAGTCTTCTCCAGCACCACAGTTCAAAAGCATCAATTTTTCTGCGATCAGCTTTCTTCACAGTCCAACTCTCACATCCATACATGACCACTGGAAAAACCATAGCCTTGACTAGACGGATATATGTGCATCCAAAAATCTTACCGGAATGCTGTTTCCTGTGTCATTTTTATGCAAATCATATCTAAATGGACGTATTTTTTTCACTTTCTTCTCCCTTCCCTCATGTTTTGTTTTTAAGCATTTTCCAGGTTGATATGGGGGAATCTAAGGAAATGGCAACCCACTCCAGTATTCTTGCCTGGAGAATCCCAGGGACAGGGGAGCCTGGTGGGCTGCCGTCTATGGGGTCGCAGAGTCGGACACGACTGAAGCGACTTAGCAGCAGCAGCAGCAATTCAGTCACTTTAACTGCCACAGATTAATCAGTTGAATAAATTACCTCATCCAATCCCTATTAGAACCTTTAGGTCATTTTTGATTTGTTAACCAAAACAACACTGCAGTGAAAATTCTTGTACATGTCTCCCTGTGCGCATAAGAGCGTTTCTCTAGGCTATAGATAGAGTGGTGTTGTGGGATTATAGGGTATAAACGTTTTTGACTTAACTAGATATTAACAAATTATTTTCCAAAGTGGCTAAACAATTTATACTGTAAATAACAGGGCGCAAGCTGGTGCTTGCCAGAGTCCTATTTTCTCAAACCTTCAAGAATTGATTATCCCTATACTATTCCAACAATGCCAGTGCGTGGAGAAACACAAAGGTCACTTGGCTGTTTTTATGAAACCTATATAACCTGGAAGCCAGGACATGGATCACCACAGAAAATGTAGTTAGATGAAGTTTCTGTGAACAGCTTGAACAAAGAGCAACATGCTGTGACAATTTGCATAGTCCAGGAACTGTTCAGTTTAGCAAACTTTTAAATATACCTTTACCAAGTTAACAAGATGAAACAAGCTTGCAATGATTTTTTTTCTTACAAGCCATAAAGACATCTCATGAAATTTAGTACCCACTTCTGATACTTGAAATGGAAATGGAGGATACCTCCTGACAAATATTTTTTAAGTACACATTTCAATCTAAAAATTACCAGTGTTCATTGCAGCACTGTTTATAATAGCGAGGACATGGAAGCAACCTAGATGTCCATTTGCAGACGAATGGATAAGAAAGCTTTGGTACATATACACAATGGAGTACTATTCAGCCATTAAAAAGAATACTTTTGAATCAGTTCTAATGAGGTGGCTCAAACTGGAGCCTATTATACAGAGTGAAGTAAGCCAGAAAGAAAAACACCAATACAGCATACTAACGCATATATATGGAATTTAGAAAGATGATAACAATAACCCTGTATACGAGACAGCAAAAAGGACACAGGTGTATAGAACAGTCTTTTGGACTCTGTGGGAGAGGGCGAGGGTGGTGTGATTTGGGAGAATGGCATTGAAACATGTATATTATCATATGTGAAATGAATCGCCAGTCCAGGTTCAATGCATGAGACAGGATGCTTGGGGCTGGTGCACTGGGATGACACAGAGGGATGGGATGGGGAGGGAGGTGGGAGGGGGGTTCAAGATGGGGAACACATGTACACCCAGGGCGGATTCATGTCAATGTATGGCAAAACCAACCAATATAATATTGTAAAGTAATTAGCCTCCAATTAAAAAAAAATTACCATCATAATTCATTGTAAAAATGCTACAAGCATTCCACTAAAGTCACAAAGTTGTGAGTACTCTTTGTCACTACTATTGTGTAACATTTTTTCCAGAAATGCTAAACAAAGCAATTAGAGAAGAATATAAAAGCAGTGGTGAATGTTGGAAGAGGCAACACAATCATAATTTGTAGATAACAAGGTGTATTCTTGGAAAAACTCAAGATAATAGCAAAAGCAGGCACCGTGAGACGGGAACCTGCCTCCTTCATCCCTGAGTCTCCACAGCCCAGCACTGCCCTGGCCCACAGTCTGCTTGATAAATGCCTGTGGATGGGCACAGGGTCTTGAAGCCGGCTTTAGCAGAGCATGCTCCCTGCAAGGAGTGCAAGCCCATTTTGGAATAAGGCACTACATGGACAAGCTGGACTGGGGAGCATGAGATCAGACAAACGAGTTTGTTTACCTCTAAACATCTGAGATCCATTAACATGAGAACACACATTGTGACCTTCCAGGAGTCCCCAGCCATCATGACCGCAGAGCCCCTTGCTTGGAGCACTTTGGAGTAACCTGTGTTATGAAACATTCTGGCATGGTGCATGTCCAGCATAGTATTAAATTAGGGGATGGGATATGGGTGGTTGCTAGCTTCCCAGGTGTCGCTAGTGGTAAAGAATCTGCCTGCCAATGCAGGAAACATAAGAGACATGGGTTCAATCACTGAGTCGGGAAGATCCCCTGGAGGGCATGGCACTCACTCCAGTATGCTTGCCTGAAGAATCTGCATGGATAGAGGAGCCTGGTGGGCTGCAGTCCATAGGGTCGCCAAGAATCAGACATGACTGAGTACTTTGTGTATTGTTGTTCATTTGTCTTTGTACTTTGTGTTGTTGAAAATGTTTACAATGAGTGAGCAGGTATCATTTTACACGCACACAAGATAAAAAAGAGTAACACTAAAATGCAATCTTTTGCTGTATCTCAAAACCAACTTTATTTTACAAAATCATGAGTTCTACTGAAGTTGTTTTGAAAGATGAAAGGCCAGCTTGAACCCAGTGGAAACTTGTAAAATAGTAGAACCAGATATTCGGTACTTAAATTCCACCTCTCTCGCCTACTTCTCGAGGGACTTGGGGGAAATCGCTTCACCTCTTTGAATCTGATTCTGTGACATGAGCTACCTCATCGAGTGGAGGAGTTGGGGTGGTTAAGATGCAATAGTCCCCCAATACCGTATAGCAGACAGAACTCTGCTCAGTATTTTGCAACAACCTAAATGGGAAAAGAATTTGAAAAAAAATAGATTCATGTATATGTATAACATATGTAGATACATACACATGTATATGAATGAATCACTTTGCTATATACCAGAAATTACCCAACATTGTTAATCAATTATACTTTAGTATAAACTAAAATCACAAAAAAAAAAAAGAATCATGGGTAACCACCAAAAAAAATTCCCCAATAAATATTAGCTACTTTCCCTGCCACTAATGTTGATGGACCTAAATGAAATTGTACCATCTATGTTTGAATTTTTTAACATGTATTTTTGCTTATTTGGCTGACCAGGTCTTAGTGGTGGCATGTGGGATCTTTGACCTTCATTGAGACCAGTAGGATCTTTTAGTTGTGGTGTTGGGATCAGTTACCTTAGCCACTGGACCACCAGGGAAGTCCCTGTCTGAGTATCTGAGTTAAATGTATTTCAATCTGTTTAAGTCATCGTTTTCTACACCCAGACCCCCAAGGTTTGCTTAAGGACCACACACAAAGATTTCACATGTGTCCCAGGTTTCATCATGCTCACATTCAGCAGGTTCCTCCCAGCAGCCTCCCTTGAGGTGTGTGGTTGTGCCAACAGCCCCCTGCCCGCACGAGAGTAGGGGCTATGGCCATGCTGAGCAGCAGTCAGGACCTCAGCCTGGGAGGAGACTTGGGGAGGCATGTGAACACTGAGAAGTCAGTCCGACAGCTGGGTCTTCTGTTTGTAGCGCTGTCATTACGGGAACATCTGGATTCCTTAGATGATACTGGGAAAAGCAAAGATTATGTTTGGCTGTCTGGTGTATTTTAAGGGCTGTATCTCTTATTCTGCATGATTAGGAAGTCATTTGCAGCTTAAACTTGATACCTCCCTCAGAGCTGATTCCATGGCTCTCTCCGTCTTCCAGGGCAGGATGAGAATGTGGGGGAACTCCTTTTATTAATAAGCTACCATTGTCCACCCCAGATTTTTAGGCTCGATGCAAACAAAACTTTCTGTCCTTCTGTTGAATAATTGATCACATAAGCCAACTTTTTCATGGGGCCCCATGGATCTTGGGAAAGGCAAGATGGACAAGTCAGCCAGTGGCCTGAGCCCTAACAAGCTGCACCCAAACGGTCCCATCCAGCTTCTACCGAGCACAAGAGGGACTACCTGGAAGAAAAGAGGAAAAAAAAAAATCAGAATAAAGGCTAAACTACAGAGTAGTGTGGGACGGAAGGGATCTTCAGGCTTAATCTGTGCTCGGGTCCCACCTCCACTTCATTCAGAATCAGTGCTCTCCTCACCCGTGAGGTGCAGCAGGTGACAGGCCAACCTCATCATGCTACTGGGGAACCCATGAAGCAGACCACCCCCCAAGCCGAATGTGGAGCGTGACACATACACACAAACGCACGCACACACATGCGAGTGCAAGAACATGTGTGTGTGCAAGCATGTACACACAGACACCCGAGCAGTGACTGAGGGCCAAGTGGGAAGCGCCCTCGGGACTGCGGCGAAGAGTAAACGGCAGAGCGCACCGACAGCACGGGGAAGGCACACTTGCACGTCACACAAGCTCAATGAAACTGATTATTGTTGCTATTGTTATCAATATTAGTCTGGCTTATATTTATTCACAAACCAAAATATGTCAAACTCTCCCCCCTCATCTCACCCTTTGGAATATATATGCTTGCTTTTTGCCAAGAAGAACTCTTGCCAAGACATACTTTTGCTCTATGTATTTAGAAAGCCCAGCCTAAACTATTCTTGGCTTTATACCAGGAACCGAGCTAGCTCTGCCTAAGACAGCTCGCAGACCCTCCCCATAGGAAAGCCAAGAGCCCCTCAGCAGACCACCACCAGGCACCACAGCTGAAGAGAAACTCCAAATCTCAGACATAGATTCTGCCAACCTTCTCCATATAAAACGGTTTTTCATTTTTTAAACTGAATCTCATTAGTTTAAAACTCCTCCATGTGATTCTACCCCTTTCCCTGGCATTCTTGTGGAGGTCAGGAAAAATATAATTTTCCTTCCTGAGGAAAATGAGATTAGGTGTGCACTGATTTTTCTCTGAGTAACACAGCCTCAGCCCTGTAATTAATATCCCGGCCGTCCACAGCCTCATAATTAAACATGAGACGCACAGAACGGGGAAAAGTCACAGGAAGGCAGGAGGTAAATCACTGGGCTAGTTTCTGCCACCCATTCCTGGGAGCCACAAGGAAGGTGCGAGGCCCCCTGGGGAACAGGGTGCCCCTGAAGCCAGCTGGAGGTCTCCTGAGCCCACATGATCATTTATCTCCCGTGGTGGCCTGTTTTCCAGGGCGCTTCATGGAACATTAGGCAAGCAGCGCCTGATAATGGCTGCAGAGTCTCTGTCCATCTCCTAACACATACACCGCCTGCAGAAGACACAGCTACTCCATCACCCGGGTCAGAGTCCATGCAAAAGGAAATGGAGGATTTGTCCTGAGTCCTTGCCTGCTGTTCAGCGAGACCATTAGTGTCTAGAAGAACGCAGGCAGGGAAAGTCTCAGGGAGGTTTCCATGCTTGTTTCCATGGGTGTGGTCTCCCTCCCCTATGGAACGTTTGGCTCATAAATCTCTCTTGTGCCAGATCCTCTTGTTCATGCTCACCCAGCATCCTGCCTACCTCCTCCATTTTCCAGAAAGTTGGAGCTGTGTGGCCGAACAGGGCAAATGGACAAGAATAGAAGTGGTTCACGGGGCTGCCAGGCTGTGAAATCCACATGTCTCCTTTTTCTCTTGATCCCTCCTCCTGGCAAACTTTTGCAGGACATTTAGTCCAGATGAAGAGGCTCTGAGGTGGCAGAACCCCCATTTAGCGGGAGTGTGGTGAGCAGAGTTCCCCACCCATCAGCACTAGGTGAGGGCAAGTCTTGCGATTAAGAAAGAACCCTTTCTGAGATGAGCCTCCGAGAGCATCAGGGTCATAGACTACTGTACCCTTATTACCTATTTAACTAAAATAAGCACCTACTATGTGTGAGGCCCTGGATGGAACTCCCAACAGCACAGTAGAAAAGACAGGAAGAACAAATAAGGAAACACGTTTTAAGCAGTCTGATCATTTCTATGAAGGACACAAACAGGAGTATGTCTTGGACAATAGTAGGGCACCCTCTGTATTTTGTTTTAGGAAGGCCTCTCTGAAGAGGGATGATGATGATGAAATTCAAGAAACCTTCCTGGCTGAGTGTGGGAGCAAGGGCAGAGCATTGCAGCAGTGGAACCATGTATGCAAAGGCCCTGGGGTAGAAGAGAGAGGGGGATTATGGGAGGAGCAGAACGGCAGCCAGTGTGGCTGCGGATTGCTACAGTCGGTTCAGGCGTGGACCAAATGAGATGGAGGACGCAGGCAGGGACAGATGATGGGGGCTCGTTTCTCCCAGTGAGAGGAGAGCCCATTGGGGATTTTCAGTAAGATAGAGACATGATCTGATTGACTTTTAAAAGGACCACCCTGGCTGCTATGAGGAGGAGCAGGAGGGAGAGGAGAGAGCCTGTGGGCATCATCCTGGTGGGAGGTGACAGTGCTCAGGGAGAAGGGGAAAAGATCAGGCTTGAGAAAACTGTCACAGAGACTTAATCAGGTGCCACCAGTTCTGCAGATATTTCTGCCCTGTGCCCCACACCCAGAAGTTCACAGTTCCCCTTGCTGAGGCCCTCAGCTCCTGCCAGCAGCAATTTGTGGCTTCCAGCCTGGTTCCATCAGAGGACACTATGCCTTGACCCTAAGGAAAAACTGAATGTCCTTGGAGCGAGGGGAGAGCGTACTGAGAGGCAAGAAGGCCTCTCATTGGAGGATTCTGAGCTCCAACAGGATCAGGGGGAGCTGCCCCTAGGCATCTGAAACCCCTACCTGCCTATCAGAGGCCCAAGGTGCCAGGAATAAAACAAAGACAGTAATGGGCATGGCCATTTATCATGGGGTGCTTGCTGTGGAGTTACAGGGAGTTGAATTGGGAGAGGATTTGGAGAACGTTCTGGAAGGAGCCGATAGGAGGGCTATGTGAGTCTTGGGGAAAGCCAGGTGCCTGCAGGGCAGGCTGGACCCTGGGGTCTCCAGGTCTCCCCAGGACTGCAGGTGGGCAGAGCTCAAAGGCGGAGGAGAGGAAGAGCAGCCGTGTCCAGTACAGGGACCACGGTCTGTACTCAGGCAGTGTGTCCACTTCCAGGTTCTGCGTTTCCATAGCAACTCCAGGCCCTCACCCTCCCAGCCCTACTGCTTCAGGCTTTAAATGGGCAAATGAAAGAGAGAGGATAAAATTTGGCTTTTCATTGAGTAGGACAGCGATCCAGGAATTAAATTGCCCCTATTTAAGGCTGTTCTCTCCTGGCCCTGTGAGAAGACATAATTTCACAAATTAGCCCGAGAACCCCCGAATAAGTTAACCCCTCGGAGGCAGGAGTGGGGCCCCTTCCACCATAGAAGGCTTGGGCCCACACGTTCAAGAGGCTTTCTGCTGCCCTTTCCCTCTGGGCCTGTTCAAGTCACTCCAGCTTCTCTCCAAGGAGCCAGCTCGTTCTGGCCCGAGATGCTGCCAATTGCAAAGAGCCGTGAGCATTCAAAGTGGCAACCTGGGCCAGGAAACACAGAAAGGAGGAATTCTGTGTGTGACTAATGGATCCAAGACAGAGCCACTCCCCAGTCACAGCCACAACTTTACAGTGAATTTCCAGTCGACTATAGCTGCCCAGCTACAGACAACTCTGCGCAGAGGTGGCCGGTCAGGCTCACTCCCAGATGCCTGGGTCAGCGATTTCCGAAGCAGCCACTCAGCCGTTTCTGATCCTCCACGAGAGCCCGGCTCTCTCCTCCATCTCCCAGTCCCAGGATGGAATCTGGGGCTCCAGGTGTTGGGGGCTGCCCTGATTCGCGGCAGATGGCAGGCCCTTCTCCCCGCTCTGCCTTCAAGCCCCCAGGTGAGTAAACTAAGAAAGCCTGTTTGAGTTCATTTGAGGCTGACAGGTTCTTCTGGTCTGCCTGACCTCCGCAAACACCTCCACAGTGAGATTTCTATTAGGGAAACACGACTTGAGAGTTTGTAATGTGCTTCCTGCCCCGATGCTGTGGTTTTAATTAACAGGGTCACCGGTGCCTGTCCCTGGCAGACATTACAGTGGAGGCCAGGGGGGGCCTGAGGAGGAGGAGCAGAGCTGCTTCTGTCTGCCTTGATCCTGCCAACACAGAAGCTGCAGCTCAAGGCAGAGCCACTGTTCCAGGCCACAGGTGTATTCAGGCGGAACCCGAGGTATTTCAGCTCCCAGGTGCAGTGGGCATGCACAGTCCACGCCCTGGTGTCAGGCAGGCTGTTGGCCATCCCCAATTTGTTGCAGGAATGGCTGTGGTGAAATCTTGGTTGCAGTTGGCTCTGGGGCAGGCCAGCCTGCACTTTAGCACAACAGACCCACCAGGCCCCCTGGGCCCTGGCGTGAGTGCCAGCCTTGAGAAAATCAACCAGCTGCACTCTGATTAATTTCAAGCTCAGCTCACCCCATAACTGGCGCTGTGAGAGGCAGAGCCTGCGTCCCGGCCTGGCACAGCCCTAGGCTGGACCAACGTCCAGCTGCAGCGTGGCAGCAAGGTGCCCTCCCCTGCCGTGGTGGTGGCACGGGGCTGCTATCAGACAACGAGCAGGGGAGCCCTAAGTGAGGATTTTCAGCAGCTGATCACCCGGCAGTTTCCTTGAGGCATTTCCTAATTTTCTGTTAATGACAAAAAGAGGCAGGGATTCCTCCTGTGGACCCCGGTCCTCTCCCCACTCTCGGTCTGTTTGGCCTCAGCCAATCATACGACAACCTCCACCATGAACAGAGGAGCCTGGTGGAATACAGTCCACAGGGTCGCAAAGTGGCGGACACGACTCAGCAACTTCACTTTCACTTTTTCACCAGCAGTTCAGACTAAGTAAAATACAGGTGCCCCTCATTATCCATCTAGTATCAATTCCTGGAAATGCTTTGCAGAGTGAATTTTCAGACATCGGAAGCTCAGATCCCATTATGTGAAATGGGAAAAAACAATAACGCATTCCCGGACCGTTCAAAACCCCCCAACCAATTTTCCGAATACCACTAAAACGCTCTGAAACACCCATATAGCAACACACTAAGGGTTCTGGCATAATGCAAGCGTGTAAAACACCTCCTTTCTAATTAGCCCACACTGAATGATCTCACAGAGGGGAACGTTGAGGTGCAATATTTAACAGCACTGAACAGAATCAGATTCAAGTTGTATTTTCCTCCTCCACTGTAAGGGGCACATATAAAATGTAGCCCCACAAATGCAGATTGAAGAAAGGATCTCCTCAGGTAGAGCCCATTGGGAGTGCCCCCCAGGACCTGGCAGGAGCAAGCTGGGCACCATGGAGGGCTCAGCCCCCAGGCAGGGAGGCAGGGGAGGCCTGATAGGAGGAAATCCAGGGTAGCGAAGGGGTCCCTGCAGTGCCTACCCGGCCACTCAGATGCATGCCCACACCGTGCTTTCTGCTGGCCCATCCTCACAGACCCATCAGGATTTTTATTCTATGGGTGAATTTGCATGAAGTGTTGACTAGTCATTAAGGTGACTGTTCAGGTCATGGGAGTTTGGGTGGCACGGTGGTCAGTACTTGGACTTGTCTCCCAAAGTTACTTGACCAATAGCTGTGTGTGGCAAGAAAGGCAGTGACCATGCGGAAGGGCTCCAGCCCGCCTCTCCCCCATTACCTGTTCCAGAAAACGGTCCCTGTGCTGTTTCCCCATCCACCTCCTCCCCTCACAAGCCCCAGGCTAGGGTGACGTCAGCAGAGGGAGGGACCAGGCAGGAGCAGAAAGCAAGACAAGGCCCCTGAGGGTGGCTCAGCTGAGGGTCTGGGAAAGAGAAAGATTCTGGAAGAGGCACGGTGTGGAGGGGGGTGAGAGAGGCTGGGGAGCAGAAAGCCAAGGAAGAGGGTTAGGCGTGGCGAGAAGTCATAACTGGATCTTTTTAAAGTCCTTTGAGAAGCCTACATCGAGACTCCACTCACCTTGAGGGGTTTTGTTCGCTGGACTGTGCTTTCCTAAATGGGACACTGATCTGAGTCGAGACAGGTGGGGCCCCAAGTTCCAATGGAAAGTTTTTTTTGGTTTTTCCTCAAATTTACTTTGTTGTGCAGCAGTATCCAGTTTTTAATGGGACCATGTGTGCCCCCAGGAAGTCTCATGTTTCAAGAGTGCCCCAAATGCACAGGCCCGGGTCACAATGCCCAGCCATCTTCCCATTGAAAATGTGCTGTCACCCTGTCCAGCTGCAGGTGAGAACTAAGCCCTCAGAGGGCAGGCAATTCCCTGCAGGCCTCAGTGAACCGGGGTTGGACCCAGGCCGGCTGATTTATGCAGGTATATGTCTACATTGCTTGTATAGGCATCCATATGTGTGCACAGCTGGGTGTCCAGGTAGGTACAGGTATATATGTGTGTGTACATGTGCGTGTGTGTGTATGCATGTATACATACATGCCTATGTGCATGGGTCTATGTGTATATGTGTGTCTATGTGTGTCTATTTGCATGTCTGTTTATGTCTATATGTGTATGTGTGAGTATACGTGTGTGTCTATATGTGTGCGTGTGTATTTACATGTACTTCTCTGTGTGTGTCCACAGCTACACTGTAAGATCCACACAGACAGGAGGCAAGTGTTCCATGGCTGTGTCCCTGGAACACATGCTTCCAGGACCCCTCGGTGACTACCTGCTAGGCTCACCCCTGGGTCCCCACCCACCCTCTGGACCCTGTCCTGGGGGCTCCCCAGCCTCAGCTCCCCTGCACGGGTCCCAGTTTCCCAAGACACTGCCAGGACCTCGGCCACTTCCCTGGCCACATCGTGTGACTACAGCAGGCCAGGACAGGAGGCCTGGGAAGGAAGTGAAATCCCCTCTCACTTAACAGCCTAATAAGGATTTGAACCGAAGTCTGTGAGGAATTGTCAGTTTAATTGTTTTCCAGGATGTGGAGACCACGTCTCAGCTTTCCAGCACCAGGGGAGGAACAAGTCAAGCTGGAGAGGGGAGGATGCCGGCTTCTGGCACCGGCTCCGCAGGCCTGAGCCCCCTGCCCACCCCCAAGAGTCCCCAGCAAACTGCTCAGGGCCTCCCTAGACCCGGAGCTGGAGGCCGAGGGAGGGGAGAGCCATATGTGCAGGTGAGGGACGGGTCAGCCGCCTGCAGGAGACATTGGGGAAATGATGTCATTGAGACACAGCGGGGAGCCGCTTGAAGACTTGAAGATGTTTCCAGACGCCTGGGCAACTGAGTCACCTGGAGGGAGGGGCCGGCAGAAGGAGGGGGTCTGCAAAGCTCATGACCAGATCCTCAGGGATGTGTGTGGATGCACCAGGTTGAAGTATACAATTTCACATTCTCTGCGGGTGGAATCCACTCCTGATCCTCCCTGCAGGTGCCCTAGCCCCCGCCCCACACCTGTTCTCCCCCCACCCCCGTGTATTCTGCTGTGACCAGACCACACTGGTTCTCAACACAGGAGCCACCCACCTCCAGGGTCAGGTCAGCCACCCCTGTGCCTGGGACACCCTCCAGCTCCCTGGGTGGCGGCTCCTTCCGCTAACTCAGGTCTCAGCCTTCCTTCCCCAAACACCCTCACTAAAGCTGTCCCCACATAAATCCTACCAGATAGCCTCTTTCCTTCCTTAATCGGGTTTTCCTCTTTGCACCTAGCACCATCCTGCTTTATCTTAACTCCTTTCAGGCTATTTCTTTCCATCCCACTGGAACGTGAGCGTTCTGGCAGTCACGGACCTGTCATGCACTGGCCATGCTGCACCCCAGAGCTGGGAAGAGGACTGGCATGCGGTCAAGGCCCTTCAACCTTTAATGGTGAGTGAGTGATGAACCACAACACCAGGACTGCCCTGCTGGGAACACTGTCAAGGACTCCTTCTTAAAGAGAGCACCATGCTGTCACCACTCCCACCCTGAGCCTCAGTGCTCTGGATGTTCAAGGAGCAGAGAGAAGGCCATCGTCTCTGCAAGGGGCCCACTTGTGGAGCACGTGGGCGTCAGGGACTGCTGGGAGCACGCGGGAGCCCCGGGGCCCTGGGCGCAGCCACAAAGCCTGCGCTGAGTTTGTTTAGAGTCCTGCTCAGAATGAAGGACGGCTCTCAGGCTGGAGACCTCTTAATACAACAAGCAAACACCACGGGGTTTTATAAAGGCAGCTGCCGCCCGACAGGCAGGGCATAGGCTCCCTTTCCTGGCTCGCTTCTGCCATCTGCTGGCCACTCCTTGACATGCATGGGAGAAGAAGAGTGTTTCCCAGGCTCACACAGGCCTTTGTTTCCTTCTGGGAAGAATTCATTGCCAATTTTACTCCTCCCTTGGCAAAAGCCGCCTGGCTGACCCATCCCTTAAGTAGAGCAGACTCTAGGCCCCAGATGGACTGGGGAAAGTCACCTGGCCCCGCATCTTGTGACTCCCCCACTTTACGTATTTACTCTATCAGCTCTCAATATCAAACCTGAGTAAGGGGCACAATTTACAGATGAGGGTATGAAGGCAGAGGGACACTGAGTAAGCTGCTCAGAGTTGCACAGCAAGGAGGTGGAGCCAAGCAGTGATGAGCCTGAGCACAGATACCAGCAACGATGCAGATGGCCCAGGTGCCCTGCTCCAAGGGACCCCGAGGGAGCAGCAAAGAAAGAGCCAGGTGGGAAAAGTGGAGGGACAGGGCAGAGGGGTCCTACAAAGCATCTCCATCCTCTCAGAGGCTTAGAGAAGCCTCCATCTGTTGACTTTCACCTTCGGATCTGGACAATGTAAGCACTGAACTGCATGATTCCAAGGTTCCATCCAGGGTTCTCTGGACAGGATAGAGAGACAGAGTAGGATGGTTAGAGGACAGGCTGTTCGGTCAGACAGACCCATGGTAAAGGCTCGGCACTTCCACTTGGTAGCTCTGTGGACAAGAGGGAAGTTGTTTATAATCTCTAAGCCCCAGCTATATGGCCAAAGGTCCATATAGTCAAAGCTATGGTTTTTCCAGGAGTCATGTACGGATCTGAGAGTTGTACTGTAAAAAAGGCTTGCTGCTAAGTCACTTCAGTCATGTCCGACTCTGTGCGACCCCATAGACGGAAGCCCACCAGGCTCCCCCGTCCCTGGGATTCTCCAGGCAAGAACACTGGAGTGCGTTGCCATTTCCTTCTCCAACGTGTGAAAGTGAAAAGTGAAAGTGAAATCGCTCAGTCGTCTCCGACTGAGTGACCCCACAGACTGCAGCCTACCAGGCTCCTCCATCCATGGGATTTTCTAGGCAAGAGTACTAGAGTGGCTTGCCATTGCCTTCTCCGGTAAAAAAGGCTTAGCACTGAAGAATTGATGCCTTTGAACTGTGGGGCTGGGGAAGACTCTTACAAGTCCCTTGGACTGCAAGGAGATCAAACCAGTTGATAAAGGAAATCAACACTGAATATTCATGGAAGGACTGATGCTGAAGCTGCAGCTCCAGTACTTTGGCCATCTGATGTGAAGAGCTGACTCATTGGAAAAGACCCTGATGCTGGGAAAGAGTGAAGGCAGGAAGAGAAGGGGTCAACAGAGGATGAGATGGTTGAATGCCATCACTGACTCAATGGACATGAGTTTGAGTGAACTCCAGGAGACAGTGAAGGTCAGGAGAGCCTGGTGTGCTGCAGTCCATGGGGTCGCAAAGAGTCAGACATGACTTAGCAACTGAACAACAACAGATTAATGAAGATAAAAAGAGGCCAAATGCAAAGTGGTATACTGTGACGGCTCAGAATAAATGCTTAATAAATATTACCTGTCATTATAACACTATTCAAGGTTCTGAGAAGTCCTGCAGGAAAGCACTCTGCTCGACTCTAGCTCAGCCACTCCCCAGTGTAGCTGCCTGCAGTGCCACCATGGAACCGAGCAAGATGCATCGTTGCACAGAAAGCGTTTGTCCTTATCAGTTTACATGGCTTCCTGAAAGCCACGAGAACCTCAGGCCCCACGGAAACAGAATCAGGGCAGGAACCTGGGCTGGTGGCTTCGAGCTCTCTGCTCTCTGCTCCCTTTACAACATCTCTCTACCCCGAAGGCACTTCTCACCACCAATAAACAAAAGAATTAGGAGCCATTATCCCAGACTCCCAAAACTAAATATTTCACATTTGGATTCTGCAGTGCTTAGTTGTCAGCTTTACAGACCACAGGCAATTAAGAGTCCAAGCCCGGGAAGCCGGTTGTTAATAATTCTGTCATTATTCTCAATTTTCAGCACCACCACACATGAAACACCCATTTCCAATTTCTGTAAAGGTGCTAAATGGCTTTTGCACTGTGTCGTGAAAGTTTACCATCAGCCAAATGGCTGCAAAGAGGACCTGCGGTCCCCAGGCCCAGGGCTGTGAGAACTGCTGGTTGACCTGCCTCTGGGCGATAGCCTTTCTCTGTGTGTTTCATGCTCAGGACAGGTAACCTCTTGAGACGCGGCAGTCGTTGGTCACACTCAGCCTTGTGGGGCGTCACTGTCCATCCAGATTTCACAAGGCCCAAAGCGCAGGATGTGAGCAGGAAAACCACTCCTTCCTGCTGGGGCAACACCCCAGAGCCAGATGGAGAAAGCTAGTGACCAGCCTCTCTGACTGGTCTGAGTTGAGAAGAGGGAAGTATGTGGGCATCAGGCCATGTCTGCAGAGAGAGCAGCTAGGAAGGTAGGCTCAGGGGCTGCTGAGGCTGCAGAGCTGCATTTCCTTCTCATGACGAGGAAGCCCTTGAATCAGAAAGCAGAGCTTTTAGGAGCAGTGACAAGGCCTGGGGGTCGACAGCAGGAGATCCCTGCCCTGAAGCTGTGACCATAACCAGCACCAGGTCATGGCTACCTGTCTGCACAGTACGTCCACCAGCCAGCCTTCTGAGAGTTTTCCTAGAGTGACTGCTCCTGAGACCCCGTGGGCCACCCCTGTTAGTAAGATGGGACGCAGGGAGGCCAGGAGCTTGGAAAAAGGCCCTGGGGATGCTGTCTGGCACTCTCCTGCCCTGGAGACACCAAAACTGCACGGATGAGTCATGAGGCTCCTCTCCCACGCTGCTCTGAGGAGGGAACGTGGTGACTTTGCTGAGTCAGGTAACTCAGAGAGGAGCATAAGCGTGGGCAGGTGAAGGGAACATGTAAGGTGGGAGGGGGTGTCCCAGCAAGGGGAGAAGCTGTGACAACGGTGGCCTCGTGCCAGGAGGGGCCAGGCCACAACCGAAGGACAGAATGACGAGGAGTTGGGCATCAAGAGCCACGTGGAGGGGCCAGGGCCGTGGGCAGGGCAGCGTGGGCCAGGCTGAGGAGACGGGTAGCACCACAAGCAGGCAGTCATGCAGGGCTCTGAGCTGTGTGCTGTGAAGACGACATGTGGCCCCACCTAGTTGGAGGCTGAGAGCCCACACCCACAGGGAGAGGCCCCAGGCTTCTGTGTTCACAGGATGTTCCATAAGCCTGCCCTAAGCTGCCTGTCGGGAAAGGATAGGAGGGCCTCAGGAGTGGTGTATGTCCCCCTAAACACACACACACACACATCCATACACACGCTTATACACATAGACACGCACACTCGTACACAAACATGCACACACACACGCATACATATATACACACATATGCACATATATTCTCACACACGTATACACACATGCACGTACATGCATATACATGTGTATAAACACACACACATTCATACATTAACGCCTTTAAACACACAGACTCACACCGACCCCACCTAGGACACCCAGCTGCGGCGGGGCCTGTGTGTCTCACACCTAAGGCTTCGTCTGTTATAGGATCTCTAAGCTCTCGTCCAGCACCAAGACTTCATGCTGCTGCTGCTGCTGCTAAGTCGCTTCAATCGTGTCCAACTCTGTGCAACCCCATAGACAGCAGCCCACCAGGCTCCCCTGTCCCTGGGATTCTCCAGGCAAGAACACTGGAGTGGGTTGCCATTTCCTTCTCCAATGCATGAAAGTGAAAAGTGAAAGTGAAATTGTTCCGTTGTGTCCGACCCTCAGCGACCCCATGGACCGCAGCTTTCCGGGCTCCTTCATCCACGGGATTTTCCAGGCAAGAGTACTGGAGTGGGGTACCATTTCCTTCTCCCAACACTTCATAACTGGGTCCATTTAGTGTGGCGATTAGCAGGCGGTGACTCAATCAATGTTCACCAAGAGGTACTAATGAGACAAAGATGGATAAGAAATTTAACAGCAAAGAAAACATCCAGGAGACACACCCGGTGCCCTCTCCGTCTACCCCCAAACTCAGAGAGGAAATCAGGGAAAAAAGCTTCTAGGGCTGAAATGCCCAAGGACCCTCACAAGGCAGCACTGGCCTCCAGCGGACATCAGTGCAGGTACAAAGGCCTGCTCTTGTACACAGAGCATTCTAACACAGATGTAACACAGCGTTCTGTGCACCTGAAGCAAATGTAAATACTTCTTCCTAATTTTTCTGACTCTAGAAGTACTATATTCTCTAGGCATAAATTTAGGGTTTGTAGAAGCTGATAGAGAAGAACCCAGCTGGTAAGCAGGAGCCACCATGAACGGTTTAGATGACTCTTCCTATTCATCTAAATGTGCTCACGCAGACATGTTTTTTTCAAAAATGGGAATAATATAAAAGAATTACATTCTGATTTTTCCTCAAAATTTTATTGTTAATATTTTATCATCATAATAAAATGTTTAACACTTTTAATGGCAGTGTATTATTCCATTTACCTGGAGGTACCATAACGGCCCCCCTATTTTTAGACTTAAGGTGCTTCTAAGTTTTCATGCACATAGTTTGGGGAAAGTTCTTCTTCCTAGACAACACTAGCCTAGGTCTCTGAACCAGTCCTCTCACTTAAAAAATAACAAAATCTGGACAAAAATTTAAGATCATCTGTTCGAAGACATCAAAGAGCTAACAGACTAATGAGAATATGTGGGGCCAAAATCTGGGAGAGAAAGGAACCCGTGAGGCAGGAAAACAAGCGTTGGCGTGAACAAATGATCGAACGAGCAGACGAAGGAGGAATGGGCCAACCCCGCGGGGCCTTTCAGCCACACACGCAGCTGCTCTGGCTCCATCTCCGTCTCTCAGCCTGCTGACCAGTCATTCGTCTTGCTTTTCGAGAAGCAGCGTGTGCAGAGAGCAGCGCTTGTCTGTGCTGCTCAGCGTGTGTTTTCATTAGGAGTTTACTCAATTAATAAATGGAATGAGAAAGAGGCCTCTGCCTGGTAGACAAAACAAAGTGAGGAGAGGGTCTCGGGCTGCCTCCTCCCACTCTCAACTTAAAGCAGCAACTGCGCTCCCTGCCGGAGAAGGCAATGGCACCCCACTCCAGCACTCTTGCCTGGAAAATCCCAGGGTGGAGGAGTCTAGTAGGCTGCAGTCCATGGGGTCATGAAGAGTTGGACACAACTGAACGACTTCACTTTCACTTTTCACTTTCATGCATCGGAGAAGGAAATGGCAACCCACTCCAGTGTTCTTGCCTGGAGAATCCCAGGGGCGGGGGAGCCTGGTGGGCTGCCGTCTGTGAGGCCGCACAGAGTCGGACACGACTGACCCGACTCAGCAGCAGCAGCAGAGCTCTCCCTACGCTCTGTTCCCCTCTTTTCAGTCTCCTCCTGTGGACACATGACACAGTCTGACATCCCTTCAGGTGGCAGTGAGCTTCCTGGCCACGTCTCTTTTCCTATGAGAATCGGGCTGTGAGCTTGTGTGAACATGTTTACAGCTAACCTTGCGGAGAGTTACATGAATTTACCTAATCCTCATAACAAGCCAGGGAGGTAGGAACCGCTGTTGCCATATTACAGAGAAGGGAACGCTGAGACCAGAGAGGTTGATGTGACTTGTTCATGGGCAAGATTTGCTCAGATTTAAACTCTGGCAGCCTATGCCTTTTGATCACCAGAAGCTTCAGAAACCAACATGATGATTTCTAAACAAATTCCAGCACATGTCTGCTGTATTTACTCAGCCTGCTATATCCAGGGGCTGTAAGTTTCTTGAGTTTAATTTAATGAGAGCTAATATTGGATAAGATACTGTCATTCATTTCACTTATATATAAGCAGACAAAAGATTATATAGAGACACATACTGAATACATCAAGGCTATAATTATTTTTAAATAAACTGTTAAAAAGAAAGGTTTTATTTTACCTTGGCCTCTTCCTTCTCTGATGCTCTTCTTTCTTCATGTAGATGTGAGTGGCTGACCTATATCATTGTCCTTCTATCTAAAGAACTTCTAACATTTCTTGTAAGGCAGGTCTACCGGCAACAAATTCCCTCAATTTTTGTTTGACTGAGAAACTCTTTATTTCCTCTTCACTTCTGAAGGATAATTTCACAGGATACAGTACTGTAGACTGGTGGGGTTTTCCTCTCAACACTTCATATCTTTCATGTCCCTCTCTCACTTGCATAGTTTTTGAAAAGTTGGATGTCATTCTTATCTTTGCTCCTCAAGAGATATTGTGTGTTTTTTCCTCTGACTTCTTTCAGGATTTTTTTTTTTTATTGGAGGCTAATTATTTTACAATATTATATTGGTTGGTTTTGCCATACATTGACATGAATCCGCCCCGGGTGTACATGAGTTCCCCTTCCTGAACCCCCCTCCCACCTCCCTCCTCCCGTTATCCTCCCTCTGGGTCATCCCCGCACACCAGCCCCGAGCATCCTGTAACATGCATCGACCCTGAACTGGTGATTCGTTTCACATATGACAACATACATGTTTCAATGCCATTCTCCCAAATCATCCCACCCTCTCCCACAGAGTCCCAAAGACTGTTCTATACATCTGTGTCTCTTTTGCTGTCTCATATATAGGGTTATCATTTGCATCTTTCAAGGCTATGGTTTTTCCCGTGGTCATGTATGGATGTGAGAGTTGGACTGTGAAGAAAGCTGAGCGCCGAAGAATTGATGCTTTTGAACTGTGGTGTTGGAGAAGACTCTTGAGAGTCCCTTGTACCGCCAGGAGATCCAACCAGTCCATTCTAAGGGAGATCAATCCTGGGTGTTCATTGGAAGGACTGATGCTAAAGCTGAAGCTGCAATACTTTGGCCACCTCATGCGATGAGTTGACTCACTGGAAAAGACTCTGATGCTAAGAAAGGTTGGGGGCGGGAGGAGAAGGGGACGACCGAGAGTGAGATGGCTGGATGGCATCACCGACTCTATGGACATGAGTTTGAGTGAACTCCGGGATTTGGTGATGGACAGGGAGGCCTGGCGTGCTGTGATTTATGGGGTCGCAGAGAGTCGGACACGACTGAGCAACTGAACCGAACTGAACTGAACTGAAATTCCATATATATGCATTAGTATACTGTATTGGTGTTTTTCTTTCTGGCTTACTTCACTCTGTATAATAGGCTCCAGTTTCATCCACCTCATTAGAACTGATTCAAATGCATTCTTTTTAATGGCTGAGTAATACTCCATTGTGTATATGTACCACAGCTTTCTTATCCATTCGTCTGCAGATGGACATCTAAGTTGCTTCCATGTCCTGGCTATTATAAACAGTGCTGCAATGAACATTGGAGTACATGTGTCTCTTTCAGTTCTGGTTTCCTCGGTGTGTATGCCCAGGAGTGCGATCGCTGGATCATATGGCAGTTCTATTTCCAGTTTTCTGAGGAATCTCCACACTGTTCTCCATAGTGGCTGTACTAGTTTGCATTCCCACCAACAGTGTAAGAGGGTTCCCTTTTCTCCACACCCTCCCCAGCATTTATTGCGTGTAGACTTTTGGATAGCAGCCATTCTGACTGGTGTGAAATGGTATCTCATTGTGGTTTTGATTTGCATTTCTCTGATTATGAGGGATGTTGAGCACTTTTTCATGTGTTTGTTAGCCATATTTATGTCTTCTTTGGAGAAATGTCTGTTTAGTTCTTTGTCCCATTTTTTGATTGGGTCATTTGTTTTTCTGGAATTGAGCTGCAGGAGCTGCTTGTATATTTTGGAGAGTAATCCTTTATCAGTTGCTTCATTCGCTATTATTCTCTCCCATTCTGAAGGCTGTCTTTTCACCTTGCTTATAGTTTCCTTTGCTGTGCAGAAGCTTTTAATTTTAATACCCAATGTAATTTATACATTCAATGCAATCCCTATCAAGCTACCAACGATATTTTTCACAGAACTCGAACAAATAATCTCACAATTTGTATGGAAATACAAAAACCTCGAATAGCCAAAGCAATCTTGAGGAAGAAGAATGGAACTGGGGGAATTAACCTGCCAGACTTCAGGCTCTACTACAAAGCCACAGTCATCAAGACAGTATGGTACTGGCATAAAGACAGAAGTATAGATCAATGGAACAAAATAGAAAGCCCAGAGATAAATCCACGCACCTATGGACACCTTATCTTTGACAAAGGAGGCAAGAATATAAAATGGAGAAAAGACAGTCTCTTTAACAAGTGGTGCTGGGAAAACTGGTCAGCCACTTGTAAAAGAATGAAACTAGAACACTTCCTAACACCATACACAAAAATAAACTCAAAATGGATTAGAGAGCTAACTGTAAGACCAGATTCTATAAAACTCCTAGAGGAGAACATAGGCAAAACACTCTCCGACATAAATCACAGGAGGATCCTCCAAGACCCACCTCCCAGAATATTGGAAATAAAAGCAAAAATAAACAAATGGGACCTAATTAGGATTTTTTCCTTTATCTTTGATTTTCTGTAGTTTGTTTGAAAATGATAAGCCTAGATGTAGGTAGGTGTAGGGGCATTTTACCATGTTCAGTGTTCTCTGAGCTTCCTGGATCTGTAAGTTGGTATCTGACGTTCATTTGGGGGAAGTTTTTAGTCACCGTTGTTTTAAATGTTTCTTCCCTATTTCTTCTCCTTTGGTAATTCCCATTACATGTGTGGCATACCTTTGGTAGCAGCCCCACGATTCTTGGATATTCTGTTCTGTTTTTTTTTTTTTAATCTTTTGTTCTCTTTCTTTTAAGTTTGGCTGCTTTCTGTTGAGATCTTCAAGCGCAGAGATTCTTTTCTCAGCCATATCCAATCTACTAACAAGCCCATCAAAGGCATTCTTCATTTCTCTCATGTGTTTTTGATCTCTAGCGCTTCATTTCAGTTCTTCCTTAGAATTTCTCCCTAGTTACATTGCCCATTTGGTCTTACATGCTGTCTATGTCACCCGTTAAAGCTCTTAGCATCTTAATCATAGTTGTTTTAAATTCATGGTTTGATAATTCCAAATACTGCCATATCTCAATCTGATTCTGCTATTTTTCTCTGTCTTTTCAAATTGTGTTTTTTGTCTTCTGGTATGCCTTGTAATTTTTTATTGATAAGTGAATGTGATGTACCAGGAGGGAAAAAGGAAATAGGCCTTTATTAATATGTTGGTGAGGAGTTGGGGGAGGGGACAAGTCCTTTTGCCTATATTCAGGTCTCCGTCTTTTAATGAGCCTGTGCCTCTGGGCTGTGAACTTCACAAGTGTTGCTGACTTTTTTTTATTTCCCCGTAGGTGGAACAGAATGGCTGCTGTGAGCAGGAGTTGGGTATTTCCCATCCTCCAGGTCAGTTGGCGGGGGGGGGGGGGGGGGGGGGTGGGGGGGGGGTGGGGCGCGGCGCTGATGAATCCCCAAGAGGTTAGATTCTGTCTGACTCATTTCTCCTAAGGGCAGACCTTATTGAAAACAGAATGCCTTGATGTATTTCAAAATGATTCCTTTTCCCCTACCCTCTCGGAAGCAAGAGTGAATTCCCCCAACCCCTCTCTCCTCCACCTGCCATGCTCACTGTGAAAACCTGGCCGAGCTCCTCTGGGTAAAATTCACACAGTGTCAGGGCCCTGATGTCTGGATCTTCCTGGAGTTTGTCCTTCTCAGACTTGTCCACACTGAGCTTCAGCAAATCACCAGAGTTTAGGTTTCCTGACCCCAGGACTGACCGCTGCGAGCTTTCTGCCCAAGCACGTTGTGTTTCTCTATACCTCCTGTCAGTCTCTCCAGTCTGGGGGCAACAGTCTGCCCTGTGACCTCACTATTCTTGAAAGATCGAAGAAGAGCTGGTGGTTTCAGCTTTTTCAGCTTTTTACCTGTTCTCAAGATGAAATGGCATCTTTCAGCTTCTTGCTTGCCGGGCCAGAAACCAGAAATCTCTAATTACATATTTCATATCATCTTTTTATGGTTTTCTCCCATTCGTGACAAATGTTATTAGTTTTCCATTTAGAAGACATTTTCCTTTTGGGAGGTTTATTTTTTAAGTCCATTTATTTTAAGAGAGAAAATGAGAGTGTGTTTGTTCTTTGTTTTTAATGAAGGAGATAACAGGACCAGTGTTACATAAACAACAAAGATCTTGAAGGTGGTATTTGAACGACCAAAGTTGGGGAGCTGGAGATAGTGGATTTAACACAGCAGGAGCTCAGTAAGTGTGCTGTAAATTGGAGCTGTTGTCGTTAGGATTATTAGCCCTGGTTATCTGGCCCAGTGTGAGCAAAGGCGCCAGTTTGTGCTAACCCACTTCGAGTCACCACCCTTTGGGAAAATAGATGGGCTCTGAGGGTAGAAGGGTAACTACACAGGGGACTGGAGTCACTGTGCCGGGTGGTAATTCATTGCCTTCTCTCCATGAAGCTTCCAAACAACCCCTGCTGATGGTTGCAATCAAACCCCTCAACTTGGGCTTCCCTCCAGCCACAAAAACATGCCCCTTATGGCTCAAACAGATGTTCCTTGGGTTTTAGACCATGGGCAAATTAACAGGCTAATTCATTCCCGCTCCATTAGGAACAATATTTCAGCCCTGTCAATAGCCACCAGCTCCACACTGGCAGACAAGATCACCAACTGCTCAGGAGACCCAAGGAGGCAGATGGCATCCTTTGCCTGTGATCATTCAGCAGAGTCCTGGGGTGGCAGACCCAGAGAGGGGACATGTCTCCTGGACACCTGGGCGGCAATCTTCCAGCCTCCAGAACCTCCCTGCCCTTCACAATCTGGTTTCAATAACCCAAGCGTCGACATCACACATTTCTCTGGTGAATTCAGCCTTCCCCAGAAGACTTCTGACGATTCTAGGAAATCAGGGAGGAGGGCATATCCTTTCTGACAGTCACCGAACCCTTCCTCTTACTTCTGTCCAGGACCCCTTATGTCTCATCTTTTCATAGTTGGGATCCACGCACTGCTGTATTCTGTCTCAAACCTGAACATGCCCTCTTTTCCTTTCCCCAGTACATGACCCCACCAAGGCTCATGCAGGGTTAGTGGGCATAAGATTGCACAAGGCTTCTGAGTAGGGCTTCCCTGGTGGCTCAGTGGTAAAAGAATCCACCTGCCTATGCAGGAGATGCCAGAGATGCCGGTTCCATCCGTGGGTCAGGAAGACCCCTTGGAGAAGAAAATGACAACCCACTCTAGTGTTCTTGCCTGGAGAATCCCATGGACAGAGGTGCCTGGCGGGCTACAGTCCATGGTGTCACAAAGCATCGAACATGACTGAGCACACACCCACGCATGCCTCAGAGGAGGAGCAGTATGCTAAAGGCAAGTGATAGCTGAATACACACACCAACTGGAAACAAGACTCCAAACAGGGTCCTGCTCTCCCAGGTCCTCTCACCGGCTTCCCTGGTGCCTCATGCCCTGCCTCAAACCTTCCTTCTCTGGGCCTCCCAATTCTTTTGGGCCTCCCAAAAGAATTGCGTTAGGGGCCACTGCTCAGAGGACCAAGAAGTGTAAACTACAGTGGGGAACATTTCCATCCCTAAGAGTGAAAAACATTTCTAATTGGAAAATGGACTCATGTTTATCTTACTATTCAGAATAATGTGGCAATATCCCCATTCTAGGCAATGCCCTGCACTTTGTCTCTTGTGACAAACAAGCCCCACTGTTTCTCTGACAGTGAATTTTCCTTCCACTTGGCAATTCAGCCAGCATGGTTTATGTGCAATTTTCAAGCAGGACCTTCCCCTGGTCCTATTTCCTCTCACAGTAGATCTCTGTGGCTCTCTGCTTCCATGCTGGGGGCAGTTTGGATGACCTCGGGCCAGCCGTTTTTTTTTTTTTGGAAGGCTGCTCAAGAAGCTGCTAATCCCCTTGATCTTGGTCACAAATCTGTCATCTTCTACGTTGACCTTCTTGGCAAATAATCAAAATGTGCTAAATTCTAAAACCACTTTCCCTTTGGTGTCTGAATACCTCATGGGTTTGGTGGGACTTCAGAAACCAGTAGGGGTAATTTGTTTCCTCTCTCTTCTGTTATTCAAACATGACTTTAAAGTCTGTCCCCAAAGTAGAAATAAAACTCGAGTGTGTGTTAAGCTCTGGACCCAAGGGATGTGGCTGGCCAGGTATGGGTCCTTATCCTGATATGGTATAACCTGCATCTCCCACATTCCCTTGATTGTGTATTCCAGGTCAGGGGTGGCCAGGAGAGAAATGTCTGGGCAGCCTGGAAGGCAGACATGACATGGCGTGAAATGGGCTCTGATGGGCCAAGCCTTGTGGAAGCTCCTGCCTGTTGCTGCCAATTGTCCCAGGGCAGCAAGAGGACCAGTGGCTCCTCCGGCTCCAGAGACTCCTGGGCCAGGTGCATGGCCAGTAATGTGTGAAGGTGGCCAGCAAATCACTCATGTTGTCGATTTGGGGATTCTATGAGACTGAAGCAGGTTCTAGTCCATCCTGTGGGCTCCAGTCTCACGCCACCCTACCCCTTGCTGTGTGCCCTGCCCTGCTGACCCCTGGGAACTTTGGGCCAAACACCCAGCGTGAAAGCATCTGCCTTCCAGAGGCTCCATCACCACCTTCATCACCACATAACTTCATCATCACTTCACAACCTCACCATCCATCTGAGAACACACAGGCCCCGTAATAAATCTTATTCCAAATAGTTCACAGGATTTGATCAAGGAAGCACAACTGCTTATCAACATGGCCCTGTGCTCGATGGTCCTGAGGCCACGATTAAACTCTGGGGGTCACAGGTCGACATGAGAATCAAGTGAAAGCCACGGACTCCGTCACAGACATGTACTTAAACATAACACGTTTTGCCCGATGATAGTGGGTGTTTGTTGGTGGTTACCCCACTCTAAGGCGCACATGTATCACCGGGGGATCTCAGACACTTACTGCAATGCAGACACAGGTGCTGCCGGCCAGGGGTGCGGCCCAGGGTTCTGCATTTCTAATAAGCTCCCCGGGTCGTTCTGTCACATTCCATCCATCGTTACCGTGTATCCTGCGGCCATCTGTCCTCCACATGAACCAGCAAGGGGCTTTGTCACTCAGATGTTACTTCGGCTCTCACTGCTGAAGCGTCCAGCTCGCGCCAGGCGCTGGGCAGTGTTAACGGAAGAGGTTTAAGACGGCACTTGCCCCCGGAAGGCTTGCCTGTGGCCACACGCAGACAAGCCAGGAGGTGGCGTGTGAGGAGCCCGCGGCCCATAGGAGCACACAGCCGGGGCCTGGGTGCTGGCCAGGCCACCTCAGCTGGCGCCTACAGGCGAGAGGGAGGGAGCCAGGAGAATCTCAGTGTGACTGGGGTATAGGATTCCAGGCCAGGCGTGGGCGAGACAGGCCGGAGGGGCACTCCCAGAACCTGGCCATCCACCCGAGAACACAGCGTATGAAGGCTGCACCTCGCTGCCCAACTCTTATGCAATGGGTGTGAATGGCCCACATCCTGTACCATCTTCCCAGGAAGTATCACCACTCTTAGGACCTAAATGAATATCTCCCGTCTGAAGACTGTTTGCAATAAATGTCTTCACAGTTATTGAGAGTTTGCCCTGATCCCTCCAGCCCCATGCTTGATTTAAAATCCTTCCATCTGGAATTATTAGTTAAGGGCAGTTTAATCAAAGTAAAGATGGATAGTGGAAGCAGATATCGCTGCTGGCATTCAGAAAAGCATGCTATAGTTCTTTAATCGTGGTTGAGTGAAGCTTACCCACTTTGAATTATTAGTTAGTGGCATCTCTGCAAACCAGTGATGTATTGGGCAAGGAAACTTTGCAAATGAACAGCAGATCCTGAATGCCTGGGTATTTTGTCCAAAGCTGAAATGTGCATTAGTTGAACAATCTGTCTTCCTAGTGGAAACAAAGTCCAAATCAGAGGCTGACATTCAGCCTTGAGCTCAGATCTCTCTGTGCATCTGAGATGCTGGGGAGCACAATGGGGTCCCTGAATTCCCTGTTCACCTATGTCCCAGAAAGCCCCCTACCAGCAGGCCTGCCACTTTGGAGCAGCCATGAGACAGAAGCACGCTTTCTGTGACTAACTATGTTGCCCTTCACTAGGGCCCTGTCCTGAAACAGCCGCCCAGCCAGGCTGGCATTTTTCACTGCCAACACACCAAGGACCTGACACCAGCCCCCAGCCCTTCCCAAGAGGGAGAACTTACCATCAGGGTCTCCTTGTCAGGACCTACCTCTACACTGCCTGTCATTACAGAGGTTCTCAGGGACCACAAGGAAGGATGTGAGGGGGACCGGTCATCTCCCCATGCCATCCTCCTCAGACGGCTCAGCATCAGATCCCTGGGGAGGGATTGCTAATACACGCAACACTGGCATCACCTGAGCCTGTAGGTCTGATGCTGGGCCTGAGAACATGCACTTTAAGGAGTTCTTGGGTCATGATGTTGCTGCTGGCCTAGAGGCACCCCACTTTGAAAACCGCTGCTATAGTCTGTGTCAGAGGCTTCTCGTCTAGGACAAAGGTTACCAGGAACCCAGCAGAACACCCCACCGGGGATCAAAAGTGCACCTTCTATTTCAGCCTCAGGTTCCTGGCCAAATCCTGCCTTCAAAAATAACCAATGCTAGGATCATGACCTGGCCTCATTAATCACTGAGATCCCTCAGTGCACTGAACAAGGGCTCCCTGCCTGCGTATCCCTGGGAACATCAGCCCAGGCAGATCAGCAGAGTGTTGGAAGACTCTAGGCCAATCCCTATTCTCCCATGACCAGCAATGTCATGTAGGCAGCCCGCAGGACCCCAGTGAGCAGAGGGTCCAGCCAGGCGCACTTGCCATGAGGATTCATCATGATGGTACAAGGAGAAGTGGGCTTCCCCAGTGGCTCAGTGGTAAAGAATCCTCCTGCAATCCAGGAGATGTGGGTCCAGTCCCTGGACTGGGAAGATCCCCTGAAGGAGGAAATGGCAACCCACTCCAATGTTCTTTCCTGGGAAATCCCATGGACAGAGGAGCCTGGTGGGCTACAATCCATGGGGTGGCAAAGAGTAAGATGCCACTTAGTGACTAAACAACAGGGAGAAGCACTTTGGGCCTGGCACGTACTAGAGGCTCAATTAAAGCAGCTGTGGTGAATTATACTATTAAGAGCCCCTCCACCCGATTCTGCCCCTGGAAACTTAGTGTCTGCTTGAAGAGATGGCCTATGCTCAGTTACACAACAGTCCTGCCTGTTTGTGTGGCTTCTCAGTGGAGCGTCTTCCTTGTTCATAGTTGGGGCATTAATCAGCTCCTCCATCCCCTGCCCCAGGCTGGTCAGCAGCAAGAGCTGGACAGATTTCCTGCCCACAGCCCCTCCCCAAGTGAACTGATTCATTTCCTGTCCACGTCTGTCCCTCCTCAGAGGCCGAGACCTGAAAGCATAATGCTAGCACCCACGTCCCTGTGAGTTCTACTTTTATTTGCAGGAATGAGATGCAGCTGCCCAGAGACATGGGGGCGCATTTCTGAAGAGCTATGGGGTTAAAGCCCTGCCCTTGGGCTTCCCAGGTGGTGCTAGGGGTAAAGAAGCCGCCTGCCAACGCAGGAGATGTAAGAGACTCAGGTTCGATGCCTGGGTGGGGAAGATCTCCTGGAGGAGGGCGTGGCAACCCACTCCAGTATTCTTGACCCAAGAATCCCATGGACAGAGGAGCCTGGTGGGCTACAGTCCTTGGGGTCACAAAGAGTCAGACATGACTAAAGTAACTTAGCATAGCATGCATGCTTCCTTTCAAGGTGTTCCTTTGCAAACTTTCCCAGTAAAATTTTGCTGTTAAGACAGTCAAGCAGAGAGAGGACTGGGTTACAGAGTTCTGCAAATCTCTTAAGCAAAGGTGCCAAAAGTGGCATTTCGCTCGAGCCTGAGTGCTAAGGCCATCCTGGCAGAAGCCAAGTGTGAGCATCCAGGGCTGGCTGACCTTTGCAGCCGGAAAGCCTGCCTGCTGACCCTGGGTTATATCAGCTCTCCCCGGGCTGCCTCTGGAGACCAGTTCTCTAAATGTAAGCCCTCAGCCCAGGACCAAGGTATTTTTAGCCAATCGTGTGATGGCCACGGCTCTGAGGCTATGGTCAGAATGGAACCAGAGAACATTCCTGAACTCTGAGTCCCTGCTCTGGACTGACTGGTTCCCATGGCTTCCTTCCTAACCCTTTCCCCAGAGCACACAGCTCTTCCTGACCAGTGTCAGGACAGACTTTGGCCCTAATGCCTGTAACACATCATCCATGGTTAACACCACTCGGACACCGTTCCCCCCACTTGGAAGAATGTGGCATTATTGACAAAAGAGCCACTCACACTCAGACAAACTCCAAGAGCAAGGTGTCCAACCTGGACAGGACAGAGACATCCTCGGAGCCAGGTTCCTGCATCTCCAGCTCCCCTGGGCTCCCCACCTTCGCCGTTCGTACCATCCCTTTCACCCTCCATAATGGCATTTAACCCGATGCACTTTCTTAAGTGAAAGTATTAGTTGCTAAGTCATGTCCAACTCTTTTACAACCCCATGGACTGTATGTAGCCCACCAGGCTCCTCTGTTCATGGAATTTCTCAGGCAAGACTACTTCCAGGTATCTTCCCAACCCAAGGATCAAACTCTTTACCATCTGAACCACCAGGGAAGCCCTTTCTAACCTGTGTCTTAACTTTAGCTATATTCCAAGCACTACCACATATAATATCATGGGTTTGACATGTTATGATTTCTTTTCTCCCAGGCTTAAAAGGAACTTTTATTAAAATTTGTAGAAAAAGAAAGTCTTCTGTGTGCCTCTGATAAGCAGTAATAAACCAGTGGAGGGGAAATCACACTGAAAACATCCCTGCACTGTAGCCCCCTTGGTTCACCCAGGGAAAATTATTTCTTGCCAGGCCTTTATACAAGTTATTTCCTCTGCTGTGTTCTCACTTTTTTTCCCCACCCCTCTCTCTCTTACACACACACACACACACACACACACACACACCCCTCTTGCCCTCATGAATAACTGACACCTCCTCCAGGAATCCATTTCCAAGGTACTAAGCTCAGAGAATAGACATTCACCCCTCTGCTACCTTCTCCCCAGCCCTGAGGTGGCCTGACAGTTTTATTACCTTTTGTGCTTTGTGCTCTGGTCGCTCCTGGAAAAGACCCCTTTCTGTTAAGAGGTGATGAGGAGTGCAAGCTCTGGACTCAGCTCCCCTCCTTATTCACTTCCGAGTTGTGTGGCCTTGGGTGAGTTACTTGTTTTCCCCAAGTCTACCACTGTCATCTACAAAGTGAGGTTGATAACACAATGTGAGAAATAATGTAGGCAAATGTTTAACACAGGCCTGGCACTTAAATCAGAGCTCAGTAAATATTTGTCAAATGCATGCACTCTGTATACAGACTGAGCTTAAACAATATTCCATAGCCTATTTAAGAGCTCCTACAGGTTTCTGAGAAATCATTGGCGTCACCATTATCACCGTTTGACAGGTTCCCAGACCTGTAGCCAGACTTCCTAAGTCAGATCTAGAACCTGTATTTGTGCGATCTCCCGGTGTGTTGTCTTGTTTCAGAACTAGGCTGTTTCTTCATAGGGACAGTGTTCAGCAGCTCAGTGACCACCAACAACCTGGAGATGGTTCCACAGATGCAAAGACCCCAGGTCCACTCACATTTTCCCATCACCCTCATACCTGATGCACCACTGCTTAAACGCCATAGCTCTCTATGGAGCTATGGCCACTGGCGGTAGATACTAGTATTTGGAGACCATTCCATGGGAATGTGGTGCCCAAATAATAACTAATCTGTTTAGGACCCTAAAAATACAAGTTTGTTAATGTTATTTATATGATGGTGGTGGTGGAGATGGTGATGATAAAGACCGTGATGCCAGTGATGGTGACATCAATGCTTTCTTGAAAACCTGTATGAGGACTATTGTTTTCCTCACTCGAGAGACCAAGCAACAGGGGCTCAAAGTGTTGAATAAACTTAATCAGGCAGGAGGTGAATGATGGACTTGATGCCAAGCCCTGGCTTTCGCCCAAACCACAGCAGATGTTCTAAGCACCTACAATATGTCTTCTATTAATATATATACAGTGTCTTCATCCCCTGTGGGACACCAGGCTTGGAAACATGATCCTTTTGTTAGGGTTACATTCAAGTTCTCCATAATTCTACCATCTCAATCAGAGTCTCAATTTTAGTTCCTGACTGACAGACACAGGAATAGAAATCCATCTCATGGTGGTAGAGAGGTAACTTTCAATATCTGTGTGTTCCTCTCCATCTCTCAGTGAAAATCACTTGTGGCCAAGGGACCCCTTCTAGCCAAAAGGATTAAAGAGCCACTGTGTTTCTTCATCTTTTCCCCACTGAAGCAAACTTAGAAGTCCAAATTGTACCATTACTGGCCTTTGTCAAAATGAGAAATAAAGCATTGTTAGGTTAAGGGAACTTGTGGATTTATCTGTTCAAGCTGCTTGCTTCCCTGTCTTCACACAGAGATTAATTTCAGGGTTAATTTCTCATTCCAACTTCTCCCATTCATTGCAAAGCTCAGGCCTTTATGGTGGCATTTTAATAATTAGAGTTGCTGCATTATTTTAAAATTATTCTTAGCCTGTTTGGCTTTTGAGGAACAACTCAGTGTTTGCTCCATGTTTAAAAACTGACTTATAGAATGTGTCAAGTCTTACAGTCAACGTCACCGAAGTTATTAAAAGCCAAGAGAAGCAGACAGCTGCCTGTTGGGTCTTGATTTACAAGTCATGTGACGGATTAATTTAATAAGCTTCCAAAGTAGGAGATAAACGCTTCAAAAAAGCAGATCCAGAAAGTGAAAACACAGACAGTGCTGGCCACGTGGCCTCTAATAAACACCTAGAGAAGCCCAGAGTAGGGGCAGGAGTCCTGTAGCTGCTCACCTTGTCCCGTTCCTGCTCTCCCTCAACCTGCCTTCCAAAGAAACTTGCATATCCCACAAAGCTGCACAAAAAATGCCACCGAAGAATATCAACTTCTGTGGAAATTACAAACAGAATTTCATGAATATCACCCTCCTTTCATCTAAAGAAACTAAGGAAGTTTTTACAAATAATTAATTAAATTCAATTAACCCCCAAGTATTAAATCTCAGATGCCTGAATCCATAACTGAACCTTTTGAAGGAGGAGAAATCCATTACATGCACAAACACACATACTCAGACCTTGATGGCAAGGAAGAACTTTCTTGAAATTGGGCATTTGGGTCAAAGCCCAGTGTTTCCATCTTCCAGGTTCTGCTAGTCTTGGTTTCAACATTTCCTCATAACTGTTCTGCTGCAGCCCCTGTCCAGCTGAGGCCCATCTCATAAATGTGGCCCCTTTAAGCCACTCAAAGCAGGGGGAGCAGCTCATGGGGGTCCCATGGGTCTCTGGGAAAGTTTGACTCCCAGTTAAAGTTTCTGAAGCAAGTCATTTCATTAAAGGGAATTTTCTTACTTAGGCTTGTTTCTAAAAACCAAAATCAAGCACAGTTCAGTTCAGTTCAGTTCAGTCGCTCAGTTGTGTCCAACTCTTTGCGACCCCATGAACCACAGCATGCCAGGCCTCCCTGTCCATCACAGAAGTAAGCTAATTGGTACAGATAATCGTGGCATCACAAGTTGGTGCAGGACTAGAGTTAGCCGTTATCAGGGGCCAGCCTCTCTGTCCTTCTCTCTTTTCAGCTCCCCTCCATGCTGCCCAATATGGTGCCCTTGGCCCTCAAAGCACCACAGCTTCCCCTCATGGTTGCAAAATGGCTGCCACTGCCCCTGTACTTACACCCACTCAAGTTCCCTATCCAAAGACTTGAGGAGAAAGAACTCCTCGGCCTGACCCTCATTGCCTCAAGTTGGTTGATATGCTCATCTCTGAGCCAATTATGTTTGTGATCCTAACTAGCTTAGATCATTCACAATCTACCTCTAGAGCTCATGTGATCAGGGGATGAAGAAAGAGGACTGCCCAAAGAAATTCCCATATGTGCTTTCCCAGAAGAAGAGTGAAGAGATGTGTTGGAAAGACAGTCCTACAGACAGATTACTACAATACCAACATACCAAAGTTCCTCTGCCATAGTTGATTCTGGGTCACATTGATGTCCATGAAAATACTGAGACTCTGGGGAGCTGAGGTGGGAAAACCATCCATCAAAATGGAACCTCAGTCGTACAAATAGACACTGATGCACAGATTGGGGAAGATCCCATCAAGGGAGAGGCAGAGCTCGACCCCTTTTCAGACCGCATGTCCTGCTGTGGACTGTGCCTGGCTCTGGTCACCATAAACACTACAGATTCCACATCAACTTTCTGTTAAACATGGTACCTGGCATGATGAGCTCGTTTTGCTGGGTTGAACGCATTTCACATATGAATTCTGTCTACTCCAGGTTTGTTTGGTCAGGGGTAAGCAGCTCCTGTCTAATTATCTTTATTCTGTTTTCAGTCCCTGCAGGAAGTGACTTAAGAGCATTTTGATGACAAGGCAGTATCAACCAGGGTAAGTGGTGGGAGGGAGGCAGCCCTGGCCCAGAGGGACCCCCTGAGATACATGATTGACTGCTCAGCTTATGTGTCTCAGCTCATCTGAGGGGGGATGTTCTTTTAAAAGAGAGGTCATTAGCTCCCTGCCATCTGAATGGCATCTCAGAGTAGATCCGCATGAGTCTATGGCAGGGTTTTCCACCCTTGGCACTATTGGCCTTCTTGACTGGCTCATTCTCTGTTGTGGGCACCATCCTGTGCCCTGTGGGAAGTTTAGCAATATCCCTAGCCTCCACCCCCCGTCCCCCACCCATTCCAGGACCACCCTTCCCTGAGCTGTAACAACTAAACAGTCTCCAGACATTGCCCTGGGCCCCTGAAACAAAATCACCATGATTGGGACCCCTGGCCTGTGGAACATGCCTTTAAAGTACAGCCCCCTAGAGCTCTCAGTGGCCGCTGTCTCTAACTGGGCTTCTCCCCATGGAGACAGCAAAATACAGAGTAAATTTCAACTCTCGGAGGTGGTTCATTAGGATGATGGGAATAAGAATAACAACAAAATCAATCTTTTTTTTCCCCTCAGTTAGTTTTATAAATGATCCATTAATGGAAACTGCAGCATCTGGAAACCATGAGCAGTGGACAATATCGTTCCTAAAACCTGGGAACTGCCCAGTGATTTTTCCCTGGTGAAGGCTCCTTCACGGGTTCAGATTTCTGTGGATTTTCCTGATTGGCAGATACTGCATCCTCAGGAAATTACCTTTTTCTTAAAACAAGTGTCCTGGTAACACCGCCTCCCCAGGTATGCGAATCCACTTAGCCACAGAATCCTAGGAGCCTGGTTGTGAACATCACAAAGTGAAAGTGGAAAAGTGTCAGTGTTAGTCACCCAGTCATGTCCAACTCTTTGCGACCCCATGGACCGCAGCTCGCCAGGCTCCTCTGTTCATGGGATCCTCCAGGCAAGAATACTGAAGCGGGTGGTCATTCCCTTCTCCAGGGGATCTCACAAGGCAATTACTATAGAATTGACTGTTTTTAAATAGACATATGGGGAATACAGATGTCACATGAACACTCTCCGCTCACCGGGGCCCCTGCATGATGATGCCCACACTTTTCCCGGGTTCTGAACCCCAGCCCCCTTCACCCCACTCTCAGCCCACAGAACTGTCACTCAGGCTAATTCCTCACCTGCTTACCCAGCAAGGCCCTGAATGACTTCTGGCACTTTCCAAAAGTCAAATCACAAGCTCAAAAAGTCCTATGTGGCCAGAAAAATAAAGAATATTTAAAATAATTTTGTCACAGGGGAGCAACAGCCGTTTTGGAGAGTTTTAGAACGATATTAAGTCATGCAACACGACGAATGAAACCTTCACTGTACAAATATTTGAACAAAATGGAAAAAAACCTGTTCAATGAAGAAAACTGAACAAGGTAATTGCTCTGAAGTATGACACACATATTTTGCTATGTCAATGTTTCTTCTATTTATTGGTTTGCTTTGTAGGTCATATAACCTGCATTAATCAGTCTAAGTTTGGCTGTGAATGACAGAACATAAACCCCCAGTAGACAGAGGCAAATGTATTTTTCTCTCATGAAAGTGAGGTGATTCAGGCCCTCGTGGTCTCCAAGGTGAGGGGTGAGGCTTCTTCTACCACATCATTCCCCACTGGGAAGTCTCCATTCCCAAGGTCCCCAATAGCTTTCCTTCACGGCCACATTCCCGAAAGCAAGGAGGGGAGAGGGCTGGAAAGACACTCCCTGATCTCTTCCATCTCAGCATCCACTGAGATATGCTGCTGCGGTGTGAGGTCCATTGGCCAGAACATGGTCACCTGGTCATATCGAGTTCAAGGAGGGCTGGGAAGTGTCATTGTCATTTAGGGAAGCCATTGCCCTCACTCAGACTTGGGAAAGAGGGACAGAAGGGACAGTGGGGATGGGGACAGTAGTTTCTGCTGCCACCCACCCTTGGGCACCCACCTATCTGTGTTCACCCTTCCTCCACACAGAGAATGCCCTCCCCTGCATCCCCCAAGGGAACCGGCTACAAGGCCCCAGCCAATTTCTGCACCTGGCTCCCAATCCAGGATCCCAGGGAAAGCAGCATCCTCTCCAACAGATATGGACGAGGTTCTTCATGATTTCACAACCTACAAACTAGATCATAAGTTCCTGGTCTCAGCACACCAAACATAAGGTCAATGAGTACGAACAGGAGGATGTGGAAAAAAGCAAAATACTGAACGGTGTCACCAGTGACCCACACACAGGAGCAAACCCAGGGAAGCAGGAACAGCGGCAACCCCTCGGCAGCATCACCATGCCTGGCCCCACCTGCATCCCGGCTGCTGCCTCCCTTGCACTGAACTGGGATAGGTACCCCAGGGGATGCCCCTCCTGGGACCTGCATGGTTTTCACAGTTTGCTCCTTGTTTTCAGGGATTGCTCTAGAGTTGAACAATCACAGGCTTTTTCAGACCAAGCTGTGATTCCTTAGGCAAAGCACTTTTTCAAAAACATAAAGATTTCTGATCTATTTGTTTCCAGTGGGCTATCTTTGTTGAGACATAGTTTATAACCCTAGAGCTTCTGACCTTCGTTGGCCTCCAAGCTCGCTCTCTCTCTCAGCTGACACCTTCCGTCCCTTGGTACATGTCACCACCCACCTCAAGTCACCCGAAACGACGACCCTGGGTAGGAAGGCAACATCCTTAGAGAGACTCTTGCCCCCAGGCTTACAGATTGGTGGGACGGGCACTTGTTTTATTTTCCACTAAGTGTACTGCTTTGCACAAAACCATTCCAATGACTGATGTCATTTGAGAGACACAGCAGTTGCTTTTTCAGCCCTGCAAGGCTCCAAATTACCCAGCTCTCAGTCAACTTAGATTGCAGGCTGCAGGCGAGACTTTCTCCATTAGCACAGCTGCCTACATTTCATGCCACTCCAGCCCTGGCCAAGAGTCGCCATGTCCATCTCTCCTGTGGGACTTTGCTCTAATGCATTTCTACAGTATGAATTTCTCCCACAACTCTCTTCCTCAATCCTTTTCAGAACAAGGAAAGTGAAAGTGTTAGTCACTTGGTCATATCTGACTTTTTGTGACCCCATGGACTATAGCCCACCAGGCTCCTCTGTCCATGGAATTCTCCAGGCAAGAATACTGGAGTGGATTGCCATTCCCTTCTCCAAAGGATCTTCCTGACCCAGGGATTAAGCCCCTCTCCTGCATTGCAGGCAGATTCTTTACCGTCTAAGCCACCAGGGAAGGCCAAGGGCTGCTTTCCAAAAAACAACAGATGACAGTTGTTAGTAAATGCTTTGTTTCTGCTTGATATGGGTCACCCGTCCTCCAGACCCACTGCCTGAATCCCTGCCCCCAGATGCATCTATAAGCCCATGGCCCAAGTCTGAGTTCTTCTATTTACAGCTTGCTTATCCTGCTCCTATATTTTATAACACTTAAAAGTACATGTGGCCTTGAGTGACAGAAAATCCAAAACAGCAGTGGCTTGAACCAAATGTATTTAATTCTCCTTCATTTGAGTCCAGAGTAATGTGGTCCAGGGATGGGTCCGATAGGGCTCCCTGGTGTTAGAGACCTCCACCCCTTCTATCCTGTCAGTGCACCATGCATCAGCTAATGACAGTGTCCAGAGTGGCTGCCCCTTTGCCAGTCATCATCTCCTCATTGCAACCAGTAGAAAGAGAAGAGAGGGAAGAGATGAGTCTACATCTCCATCCTTCCAGGACACTTCCTGGAAGTTGCCTTCCATTGACTGGAATGTAGTCACATGGCCACACTGGCTGCAAGGGGGGATGGGAAATGTCATTCCCATTCTGGATGGCCACACATTCTGGGTCTTTTATTGAGGAAGGAGAGGTAACAGATACTGAAGCAATTACGTTGCAGCCGCATATTCTTGTCACATTCCAGTACCAGTGACCTCATGCTGGGAAAGGGAGAGAACCAGTCTTTTCCATCTTTATAGCTCCAGCAGTCTTTCTCCTCCTCCTTCTTCTCCTGATGGCAGAGGCAGATTTATTCGGCCTCTAACACACACATTTCAGAGGAGACAACAACCACGTGAGGTCTGCCATCTTCTGCCCACATGCCATCTTTCAGGGGACTGTTGCTATGCCTACTTAACAAGGACATAAGATAAGGTTTCCTGGGTTAGTGTTTCAGCTGGGAAACTTTTAACAACCAAGATAGCTTCTGTGCTCAGTAAATTAGAAAAGTAAGAAAAACAAACTCCCTTGATGAAAAACTCCATAAAAGCCAATGAGACTGTAAATGGAAATGGAAACCCAAAATTGATGAAATGCAAAATAAATATTTAACTTATGAGACGGCAGCTATCTTTGGATTGCTAAGTAATTTGGAGGCTAATGTTCTTTAAAAAAATCACATTTTCTAGGAAAATATTTACTATTTCTGTTTTATTGCCTTCTTCATTGCCATTAGTAAGACTTGGTTTCATTCATGAGTGTACATAAATTCCACTGGAGGCTAACAATTTTTTCCCCAAAACTTCGTGGTGAGGCTGTTTCTAATGGAAACCTTTTAAAGCCTGGAGACAGACCTGGGAATCAATCTGTGGGGAGAACCAGCCAATATTCAAGAATGTTCCCTGCAGACGTCATTTGGGGCAGGTGATAATATATAATATAGACTGGAATCGAAAGGGGAAAGTCAAAGCATTATACCAGGTGTGCTTCATAAACATGCCAACAGGGCCAGTGTCTCCACTGGGCAATACACCCCAAAGGCTCAAGACCTACAAAAACATATATACAGGCTTCAGAATACACAAAGAAAACAGCAAAATCAAAATTAATAAATGTCTAATTAAATATCTACAAAATATAACATTTTGTTCTTGCTAATTGTTCAATTCCACGTTCTTGAATTTTTCATGAGTATTTTATTACTTTTGAGAACAATTAGTGGGAGAGAGCCTCATAATGTAAGACTGCACTAATAGGCACAACTGCCAAGATTTCATAACCATTAGCAAAGGAGTCAAGTTACCTACAGCCAAAAGCAAACTTATCTAAAACCTGTCAGAGTTGTATGGCAACGTATTTGATTTAACACAGAGTATAGATATATTTGGGCTTCACTGATAGCTCAGGAGGTGAAGAATCTTCCTGCAATGCAGGAGACCCGGGTTCAATCCCTGGGTTGGGAAGATGCCCTGGAGAAGGAAATGGCCACCCACTCCAATATTCTTGCCTGGAGAATTCCATGGACAGAGGAGCCTGGCAGATTACAGTCCACGGGGTTGCAAAGAGTCGGATGCGACTGAGCAACTAACACTTTCACTTTTCAGTTTTCATGGATATATTTAAATGTTAGATGAGATGTGGAGTTCCTAAAAAGAGTGTCTTAGACAAGGGGGTCAGCATTCTTGTTTTCTTTAAAAGGCCAGGAAGTAAATGTGTTGGGCTTTGTGATATCTCCATCATGATTACTCAGCACTGCTATGGCAGCACAGAGTGGTCATGGATGGCCCTTAAATAACATACGAGCACAGCTGTGTACCAATAAAGCTTTATTTACAAAAACAGATGGTGGGCCAGATGTTCCCCATGGCCATAGTTTTCTGTCCCTTGCCTCAGATCCAGGAGTGTCCAACGACTTCCTACTGACCCTCACCAACCATTCAGACTCAAGAAGTATACTGTTCTAAGGTAGGACTATTATCCTAAATTCCCCAGAAAACATTGTAGACTCTCCTCAGAATCATTCCAGAATTAGCATAGCTGTTCTACACAACTGTGAGTCAGTTTTAGACTTTCCAGTCCTTTGGAGATGGTTTTCTTCTTTTTCAGTTACCCAAAGCACTAGGTGACACATGAAATAACTATGTATTAATTCTTGTGATCTCTTTCAGTATTTCCACAGCTTCTTTAGAAAGAAAAGTTTTAACTCTGCATCAGCTAAAACTTGGGGCTTCCCAGGTGGCACTAGTGATAAAGAACTTGCCAGCCAGTGCTGGAGATGTAAGAGACACGGGTTTGATCTCTGGGTCAGGAAGATCCCCTGGAAGAAGTCATGGAAACCCACGCCAGTATTTTTGCCTGGGAAATCCCATGGACAGAGGAGCCTGGTGGGTAACAGTTCATAGGATCATGAAGAGTTGGACTTGAATTCAGGAGGATGTGCACAAAAGACTATGCTCATTAATTATAAAAATATTTAAGAATTTGCCATAGGTTTTTAGATATCTAATATATACATTAAAGTGTCCTGGTACCTTTTAAAATTTTGCTTAACCAGTTTCTTATATATTACGCAGCCAAGAAAACTGAGTATATACAGGGCACATGTCCTACTATTTACATTTTTTTTTTTTTTTTAGATAAAGAACACTATCACCTCCCCCACAATTTATACTAGTGGTAAGTGGACATGGAAAAATCAATTGTGGTGTTGTATAAAAATAGAATTTAATCAGAATTTAGTCACTCAAAGGCTCCTAAATTATTTTAATTACATAGTATATGCAAGTAAAATTATGTCAGTTTTTTAAAAAATATTTGCCACTCATAAAGTTTTAAGTTTTAATTATTTCTCTTATGGTAATAAATTTTATCTATTTACTCAAAAAGTGCAATGGGATTAATGTATTTTTAAAAATCACTAAAAATACTAATTGCAAATATTCTACAAAATAGTACCCTATTGTTTTTCACTTAAACTGAAGCAGAACCATAATTAAGAAATTTAAGTAAGCACTTAAAAATCTGTTTTACCCAGTATTACCTGTTGTTTCCAAATAATTGGGGTAATCTGTGGATTATATTTCATTTATTCTCAGAGTTGGGCTGCTCATGGAAGCAAGGAGTTACACAATTAAATTCAAATTTCTCTAGAAAATATGCCTGACAAATTTTTTTAAAAGTATGACCTGCTGTTTTGTTTTGTTCAAGATGTCCCAGAATGTCCGATCATTTAATCCACACTCAGTTTACCTTCATTCTCTTAGAACTAGAAAAAAGCATTCTACAATAATGACTTCCCCTTGTGAATTATTCCAATTCACCAAAATCTGCATTTTTTAGGAAAGAAAAGCTGACTCAGAATATATTTCTTCTAGTGGAGCAGCCTTTGGCCCCAAAGAGTCCAGCAAGTCAGGCGGTAGGTCATGTTCAGAGAAGGTGAGAGAACTGAGGCTGTCTGCTTGCTCACACTCGCCCTCCTCTGCGTAGACGTGAGGTGGGTAGCCAGGATCACCCTCGGGGTCGTGGGTGCCACAGAGCTGCTGGAGGGGAACCAGGGAGAGGAAGTGAGTGCCATGGTGTGTGAGCCTTGTCCGATTACAGGCCTTTGTACAGACTCAAATAAGGCAGCAAGCTGAAGGGAGGGACCCCATCACACTCCTCCTGACCTCAGGGAGGGAACTCTGATAATGACAGTGGCCCTGACCTGGGTAGGATGACGGGAACGTGGAAGAAAACCGCCCACCCCTTCTACCCTCTTACAGGGCAGACTCATCCCTTACCCAGGCCTGAGACCTCCACTCCTGGCCCTATGCCTGCTGTCACCTTGAATGGCCATCCCCAATACATGTTTGTGGGATGGACGGATAGGTGAGGTTAAAGGGCTTTCCCCTGTTGACCTTCAAATACCCTAGAAGGTCGCTAATGGAAGTCTGAGCCTGTTTCATAGATCGAGGTGGGGATGGGTTTACAAGACTCTTCTAAGCCATTACTGGCTCACAGCGTTTTGTGTGAGAAAGAACTCATCTAGAGACTGAACATGTTCAGAGTCAGGCCCCCCACCATGTCCCCAGGCTCTCAGCCAGTGGTGTCCACCTTGCTCAGCTCACGGGGGCCCCTCCAGGCTCTCCATTTAGTGGGAATACCATCTCCTGGCCCTGCGTCTACTGATGCCCAGACCTGCTGACCACAGGTATAGCTGGGAACCTTCATCCTTACATCACACACCAGCAGGGACTGTGGTCACCATGTGGCCCTATGCCTTGGGGCATGGGTGGGGGGGAGCCAGCTGACAGGTGAATCCAGGGGCTGTGACCAGGGTGTCATCAGTGCAGCCAAGTAGATAACTAAGGATGGGCCTGGTGAGCACACAGCAAACCGGGATCTGCAGGGGGTCTGTGCTCAAAGCTCCCAAGGCCTGTGACAGCAGAAGCTTCCAGCCCTAATTCAGCAGTTTAGAAGCCCTGTGAGATCAATAATTCATCATAAACCCCAACTAAGTTAGAAGGCTCACAAGGGAAAGCACCGGGCCTTCTAATCTGCCAGTTTTCCCTCCTCTCACACCACCCAGCTCAGCTCCAAGTTTGCACTAATGAAGGCTCCCTGCCTGCCTGGGGGACATAAGGATGGGCCTCAGCAGGAAGCAGCCTCCCTCAGCCCAGTCAGACGGTGAACTGGTCCCCACCCGCTCCATCCACAGGGAATAGCTGTGTGGGGCGGAGAGGGCAGATCCACAGATGTGAATGTGGGCAAGCCAGATGATAACCAGGGACTAGACTAGAAGGGTGACCCGTGACCCATCTTCGTCCACTCTAACAGCCAGAGGAAGGGGCCCCCAGGTACGTCTCACAAAACAGGTCCCCAGGAGGCTCCAATGAGCACCCAGACCCTCTAATGCAGGATCTGCAGAGTTGGGGGCTCCTACCTGACTCAGCACCTCCACCATCACTCCTGCTCTCATTTCCAGGGGTCCTCTGGGCACCACGGTATCGAGGCAAACCTGGAAAGCAAAGAAGAGTCCTAACCCTGTCGGGGTCAGCTTACAGCTCCCCTCAGTTGATGGCCTCTGCTGGCTGGCACACGGGGGCCACCACCAGGTGCAGGACTGTCTCAGCTCTCCTGGAGGGGACAACAGGCCAAGGGCAGTTTAACCAGATGTCACCTTCGTGTGTGCAGAGAGAAGGCAGCCCTGCCGGTTTTGACTGATGGATTGATGGACCCTCCGTGCCTTGGCTTCCAGGGAAGAAGGAAGCCGAGTGAGCCTGGCCAGCAGGGTTTGGGTCTGGTCCATAAACGTGAATCAGCAAGAGGCTGACTGCCCCACATGGGGAAGCTCATCCCACCGCCTGTTGCCACAACGCACGGCTCATCCCACGGCTCCTCCTGCCTTGGCAGGTCAGCCGCACCTCGTGCTCACAGGGTGCCATGCTGCCTTCTCTCTCCCATAGACCTGGGTCTCAGGTTCTGGCTGAGGAGTGTGGTAGAGCCGTGAGGAGGTGGGCTTAGCATGCCCCACGTGGGGGCCACCTGGGACCCCAGAGAGCCCCACCTGCATCGTGTAGCCAGGCCCGCACAGGTGAAGCCAAGCAGCCCCTCACTCAGGCCCACACAGGTGCGCGGCCTGCACCCAAGGTGAGAGGTACGTAGTGCTGAGCGTGCAAGGTGCAAGAGAGGCCGCCTGCACCTGGGGCCTCTCAGGAAGAGAAGGACCTGGGGATGGGAGCAGAGGAGGGAAAGCCAGCAGAGGCCAGGAGGCTGGAGGCAGCCCAGACCTGCAGGCGGAGGACAGCGCAGGAGAGACCAGATGACCGCAGGTCTCAGGGCTGCAGACCATCCCAGGACAACTGCCCTGTCAAGTGGGTTTAAATTGGGGTGACATGAGAGCATTCCCTGGGGGCTCAGAGGGTAAAGAGTCTGCCTGCAATGCGGGAGACCCAGATTCGATCCCTGGGTTGGGAAGATCGCCTGGAGAAAGAAATGGCAACCTACTCTAATATTCTTGCCTGGAGAATCCCATGGATGGAGGAGCCTGGTAGGCTACAGTCCATGGGGTTCCAGAGAGTGGGACATGACTGAGTGACTTCACTTTCAGAAACTCACTGGTGACTTTCACAGCTGCAGTGACTTCTGATCACCCCTGGATTTAGGGGTACCATAAAACACTGTGAAGTTTGGGATAATTTTACATGTCCATGAAGATATAAACACACACCTGTCTGTACCTGTATCTGTCTATACACATAAACCCATCCCATCCCACCATTGCGAACTGAACTAAACACTCTTAGCCAAAGAGATAGCAGGGATAACCCCTACCAACAACCCCGGAGACCTGCTGCCTGGTGATGCTGTGTCCTCAGTCACTGCCCTCCAGCTCCTGTTGGCCTCTCGGAGGATACAACAGACACAGGCCCTTCCTCCAATATGCTTGCTGGTCAGACCCTGTGGTCCTTCCCGGGCCAGTGGAAGGTACAACACCAGTCTCCAGGAAAACTCAGGGTCGATTTTGTCTTGAGTAGATTTTAGGTTCACCACATGCCCTTTTTGCTGCTTTTGCTACATTTACTGCACGTGACTCTTGTTAAGGCCAAGAGCACAGTTTCCCTCCCCCGGCCGCTCAGCACGGAGACCCTGGCTTCAGGCAGGTTCCCAGGATCCACGACTCCTCGGAGGTACTTCAGCAAGAGTGTTTGAATTTCATTCTAATTATGTGAAAGTTATTTTACTAATAATATTTAATGTTATTTTTCTAATATAATGGAGAAGGACTTACATCTTTTTAACTGAGCCCTCCAACATCTTAATAAAAGCAAAAATGTTATAATTTGCTTTTATGAAACTTGAATGAAGCTTTTTGTCTCTTGTTTGCTAAATCAAAGAGAACCTGATATGATAAGCTGAGTTCCCTTAAAAATATCTGAAACTGCTTATTGTCATAAATTGAAATTTTCTTGACACTTTTAAGAATCAATTTCAGCGATGTGAGGCAATGAATTAGGTGCTAAGGAAGAACTCTTCAAACTTCCTCCACAATATCCAACGCCCTTTTTGTTGTTATTGTTTCCAATTGAATCACTATTTTTATTTGTTGCTTTGGTAACAGGTGTATGCTGTAAATGTCATTGCACTTCAAAATCAGTACTATAAAAAAACAGCTCTTTTCTGTTTTATTTATAATGGCATTCTTTGTAAGATCTCATTTGTAAAGAAGGATTCTGCTGTTAGAAAGGTTTAGGAGAAAATGGACTAGTGGCCTGTATGGTCCCCTTAGTTCAAAACTTCTATAAATCCATAAAGAATCAAAGAATCAAAGCAAAAGAATACTCAGGCCTTCACCAAGTTCCTAGCTTCTCAGCAGCAAAAGAAACTTGACAGGGACTGAAAAACTCTGGTGCTTTCAGGTCTAGAGGTAAGTACTTTGTTTAGTTCTCATCTGCTCCCTAGAAGTCATGGTTCAGACAGTAAAGAATCTGCCTGCCAATTCAGGAGACCCAGGTTCAGTCCCTGGGTTGGGAAGACCCCCTAGAGAAGGGAATGGCTACCCACTCCAGTATTCTTGCCTGGAGAATTCCATGGACAGAGAAGCCTGGTGGGCTACAGTCCATAGGGCTGCAAAGAGTCAGACAGGACTGAGTGACTAATACTTTCACTTTTTTCACTGCTTCCCACATTCACTACTTTTAGCTTATTTGGATGTTGGTTGGGTATATTTTTACCACCTTCCCCCTTCCCTATTTTTAGGGCTTCCCACAGCTGCCAGGACCATAAGGTAACTCTTTTCATGGTAATTTCTTCATCAGTACTTACAGGAGTAGAGTATTTGTTTCTCACACTTGGCTCAAAAAACACGCCATGACACTGAAATTATTTTAGAATATGAAAAATTAATTAAAGTAAAAAAAATGAAATGTTTATTGGTTTCATATAAATTACCCAAAGATGTAAACACATAACTAGAAATTCTTGTAACCATAAGGCCTCGTGTTTCTGCACTAAAGGTATATAATGATAGCAGTGTAGGTATTCCTAGCAGAAACCCATGGGTGAGTTTTATAGTTGCTTTGTGGGAATGGAACACGAAAATATGAGATTTTCAAGTCCATCTTGGGTCTACAAAATTCACATCAGACTCACGGTGTGCCGAGTGTGGCCTCAAAGTCTGTGAATGTGGCCCATTCATCCCTAAGACCCAAGACTGGTTACATAAGTGGAAGGACCCAGCATAAAAGATGTGAGCCCCCTGCCAGATATGAAGTGTTTCAAGATGGTGACAGGAAAGACGTGCCCCCTTCTGAGCACAGGGGCCTGTGGGACGGACTGGGTTCCACGCCTATGAAGCTGACCGTTCCACGGCAGAGGGACACACCTATCAATGCACAAGCCCTTTCAAGGATCCATGGAATCATGTTTGTGCAAAAGAGAAGAACTCATTTTTATCTTGGCTCAAATGCAGCCTGAGAAAAATAATGAATTATAGGGGTCTTGAATTCTTTCTTAAAAGCTTTCCGTCGTGAAAACAGTGACTCTTTGGCCCTTGAGAACCCATTTTGGCTCTTGTTAGAAAGCTAATTTTTTTTGTTAAACTAATAGCTAGTTACACTAGTGAAGTCCAAATAAGGTCTGTATTTGAGGCCTGTGTCAATAGTGTCATAACGAAGTCAGTTTTCTGGTTTTGATAACATATCATGTAGACTATTATCTTGGGGGAAAGCTGTGTGGAAGGTACACAGGAACTCTGAACTATTTTACAACTTTGTGTGAGCCTGAAAAGTCATGTTAAAAAGCACAGCTATAGTTTTAGAATGTGTACATGGAGTATATAAGGACATGACTCAGTTTGGCAGGAGGTGTGGAGTCACTGGACTGGAAGTTGGTTAGGGCCAAGGCCACTGTTCTTGATCTTATAGATGACCTCTGGTGTCCAGACATGAACACAGAGAAATGTACTTATTTGTGGGTGTCATATTTGATCAGAGCTATCAAATAACAACTCAGTAACAACCAACAATCACAATAGTTAGTTAGATATATGAGAAGGTTTTCACAACTATGTGTTTTTTCTACCAGAATCACAGAATCTTCTAGAAGGGAACCCACTGTCCGTCACCAGTGAAGTCTCAGCAGCAGGAGTAAAGCTGTGCAACTCACTGGCGTCCCAAGGACAAGATGGACTTGGTCAGATGCACTCAATGGAGAAAGTAGCATTTTGTTTATATCCTAGGGGAAAACACTGGTTTACTCCAAAGGTAATGCATTTCCCTCTAGGTGAAAACAAAGAAGCTACACCTTTCCCTGCTCAGATACTCACATGCAAATAAAAATTAGCTTTATGATGAAGGGGAGGGAAAATGAGAATAGAAAAGGAAAGGTGAAGAGAAGCAAGGAAAAAAGATAAAATAAAGTGGGTATGTGTGACCCAACGTGACTTGAAGATGTAGACTCTAACATTCTATGGATGATATTAGAGACACCTGACAACTGAATATGCACACAAGATCTGGAAGCTGACACAGACAGATGAAACTGTTTAGATTTAGGGATGGGATTGTGGACAATTTTTGCTTTGGGTTTCTATTTTTAATATAAGCCCTTCAATCATGAAATAAAATTTCAAAGAAAATAAAGTAGGCACAGGTCCTCAGTAACAGTTCTAAGGAAGTCCATGCCTTGTCACAGATTTTAAAATAGCAGGTCACCTGATAATCATAAGTGACAACCTCACTGAGGGAAGGTGTGTGAATGGCTGTCTATCAAACCAGCCACCACATGTACACTGACTATTTGCAGGAAATCATAAAGGGAACCCAGAGACTCACCAGAAAATAGAAGAGCAGCCTTGGTGTCCTCCCCTGCAGATGAGGGAGCAAGGTACCCTCTGGCAGGGGTTTGGTAAAGATGCAATGGGATTATACTTGCAAAGTGCAAACCCCAGGGCACGATCAGTGGACCAGAGTTATTACTGTACCTACCAGGAGCTCTGGCCTCCAGAAGCTTTTAGACCAGTCAAGGAAGAGAGGCCCCTGCCAGCCCTCCCCAGGAGTCTCTGTGCCCCCTCCCCCTGGGAACATGGAGTGGTGGGCAGATGCCCTCTGGACCTGGCCCTGCTCTGCCCAGTCAGGCGCCTGTACAATAAATGACAGCAGCCCTGGGTCAACTCACTCTTTTCCAAAGTGGAGTCTTCATCCACTTAGAGAAGGGAAGGTTTAGCCAGACTGAGAACGGGGTTTCAAACAACGTTGAACTGCGTGGTGAGAAAAATCAGTCCCTGTCTAATTCCTCATCCATGCTCCTAATGACATCAAGGAGGAAGTGTCCGTCAGGTGCCAGCCTGTCCTGGCTCGCTCTCCACATTTTCTACCTAGAATTGCAGCGTTCTATTTCTATCATGTCTATGTTTCACTCACCTGCTCTTTATACAGGTAAAACTGGTTTTCTGCTTACAATTGAAATATAAAATGTCCTGTTTAAAGAAATGCACTTCTTTTGGATACAAGTCCATTTAAAGGAAAATATTGTTTAAAGTCATGAAGTTAGCGCTGGACAGACTGGAGTGTGGCCCTGAGCCATCCGATACTTGAGCTGGCAGCAAAGGCATGTGAGGTTGAGCAGAATTGCAGGGGCTTTGCAGTTGGGGCTGGGGTGAAAGCAGGCATGGGGTGGGCCTGTAGGGGGACATCCCAGGATGTGGGCCTGTAGGGGGACATCCCAGGATGTGGGCCTGTAGGGGGACATCCCAGCAGCCATGGTGCCCCCCTCGCATCGAACAGTCATCGAAGCCACCCCTCTTGTTTCAACACAAGCAGCAAACGAGTCACACTCACCTTAGCTCCCAGCTTGGCACCCGCCTCGGCTGGGCTGATTGACAGGACTGGCATGTGATCCCTGAGGTATGACCTTCCCTGTAGGACAGGGGGAAAGGAATATGACTGGGGCTGAAATTACAGATGGCGGCATTAAACACAGAGAACAGGGAGTAATGTCTCCCTTCTGGCAACACAGACAGCATCCTGACCCTGGAAAACACAGTCTGGGCTGTGAAGCAGGAGGGCAACCCTGGCAAGTGGACGCTTTGTAATCGCTGGTCAGGAAGTGAAGTTTCTTGCTGTTTAGCGGTTCATGTGAAGTGATGGCAAAAACAAAAACTAAGCAACTAAAGATAAAACCTTGTTTCAATCAGCCTCAGCATCTCAAAACTGGTTCTTGCCCTCTTCTAAGCCTCAATGATGCTCTTGGGGTCGCTACAATGGGCAGTGCTGTGTGGAGCCTTATCCATTTCTCACTCAACAAATATTCACTGAGGGACTCAGATGTTGAGAAGTGCTGGATTTCTTCTCTCTTTTAAAAAGATTTATTTATTTATTATTTCAGCTGTGCTGGGTCTTCGGTGCTGCAAGGGCTTTCTCTAGTTGCTTCAGGTGGGGACTACTCTTCGTCTCAGTGCTTGGGATTCTCATTGTGGTGGCTTCTCTTGTTGCGGAGCACAGGCTCTAGGGCACATGCTCAGTAGCTGTGGCCCATGGGCTCAGTTGCTCTGCAGCATGTAGGATCTTCCCAGACCAGGGATCGAACCAGTGTCTCTCTCCTGCACTGGCAGGCAGATTCTTGACCACTGGGCCTCAGGGAAGGCTTAAATTTCTTTCCTAAGGGCTCACTGGCTTCCCCACAGAGAGGGGAGGCCCCCGTGCTGTCCTGCAGACCCTTTTGATCAGGGGGCATGTCTGGTGGCAGAAAAGGACAAGGTGGGTGGAATCAGTGATGGTGTCTAGATGAAGGGAATCTTCTCAAGATTGCGCAGGGTCCCCAGTGTGTGGATGCAGGCTGGTGTATTCACATAAGATGGAATAACAGAGAAGTGTGGAGACAGTGGGGCAGCTTTATTTACCAATGGCTACAAGGACATAATTGGTAGCTGCTGTTAGTAATGCAGAGAAACTCACCTGAAAAATGTCATTTGCCCTAAATAAGGTTTCTCAGCCTCAGCACTACTAACACTCGGGCAGGAGACCTCTCTGTCATGGGGGCTGTCCTGAGCACAGCAGGACGGCCTGCAGTGTCCCCTAGTCAGTTGTACCCCCTAGACATTATAGCATCACCACCCCGCTGCCCCACCGACTCTGCACTCCCAGGTGAGTTGTAACCACCAACATGCCTCTAGACACTGCCAGATGTCCCCTGGGGTGGGGATGGGGGTCCGAATTGCCCCCAGTTGAGAGCCAGCACCCTAGACAAATGTGACGAGATGATGACAAGAGGGGGCGGTGATTGAGAGCAGTATGGAGAGCCTACCGCATTGTCCTCATGAGACACAGCCCAGCTCCACTACCTGGAGAGGATCGGCTCTGCTCTCCTCATTCCACATGATCAGGGTCTGGATCCCCTCATCCCATGGCACAGAGCGACCCGGCCTCCTGGCTTCAGACACAAGGCGACATCGCAGCAGGAGGAGCAGAGCGGCTGTGACGAGACACGGGGGAGAGGAGATGCCGGAGCTCTAGCCGATCAGAGGTTCCCTCCCACCGGAGCCCGCGCTGCTGGCATATAACTCGGCCGGGAGCTCATGGGGGCAAGCTGAACCTTCCTCAATCTTTGCAGCCTCAGTGCTTAGCACAGCCTGGGGCACAGTAGGTGAGAGGTAACTATTTGTTGGACTGATTGAGTAATACTATGTGACCAGTAATATTCTACTGTCTCCTTGAAAATTGAGCCTCCCTGTCAGCCTCTGCCAAGCCTGGGAGCTTGTGTACATTGCTGTCCTCAGCTATTAAAATCATCTCTGCTCTGTTGCTCAGTCATGTCTGACATTTTGCGACCCCATGGACTATAGCCAGCCAGGCTCCTCTGTCCATGGAATTTCTCAGGCAAGAATACTGGAGTGGGTTGCCATTTCCTTCTCCAGGGGATCTTCCAGATCCAGGGATTGAACCCGCATCTCCTGCTTAGCAGGAATCCATAGACAGTGGACTACTGTCCTTAGACAGTGTCCACCTCTAGGTTCCATTGCTGTAAAGTCTGCTACTGAGCAGAAGCTCCTTTTGCCAGGCAGGCAGCCTGTCTGACCAGGGTGGAAATCTTCCATCTGAGCCTGGGCCTCCCATGAGCCTGGGGGTCATTCTCAAAGGTACTCTGCTGACCTGGCCATCTGCACTCCCCACCCCAGAGGACTCTATGCCCTTGGCTTACAGCTTGGGGAGAGGAGCTGCATTCCCAGGACAGCTCCTGTCTATGCTGACCTGCCAGAGCCACAAACGCTACACAGAGAGGGGCCAGGGCCCCCTGCAAGACCCCAGCTCTCGCGATGACGGGCTCCGCACAGGTGAATCCATCGGGACAGGAGCAGACCCTCACGTGGACAGTCTGCTTCTGGGAAAGTCCCTGTTTGTCTCCGATGAGAAGCGGCACAGAGTAGTCACCAAGTGGAAGGCTTCTCTGCATTAGAAGTTCCACTGAATAACCTGCAGAGGGAGGGGGACCTTAGCTGCGTTGATGTGTTCATTCATTCAGCTGCTCGGGGGTTATTTCCTAATGCCTCCCTCGTGTCAGGCTCTGTAGGAAGTTTGAGGTGGCCATGACCACTCTCCCATGCATACCAGCGGCATGTGAAGTGGTTCCCAAGACCACCCTCAGGTTGATGATTCTCTAGAAGGACTCAGGACTCACTGTGAACTGTCTACTCACGGCTATGGAAACAGCACCCCAGTTTTCCTTTAGGGGCACCCACACTTTCTGAATTCTTCACCCATGTGGATCAGGAGGGGCTAAGCCCAGATCCCAGCCAGGTCCAGGTGTGGGCTCAGAACCAGCCATCCGGGACATCTACCCTCCCAACCCCCAGCCAGTGTTGAGCAGGGCAGGTGGCTCAAGCCTTGCGATGATGTACTCCTTCTTGCCAGGCACCAGAAAGAGTCGCAGAGACTCCCAGCCACCATGCTGCTGTCTCCAAAGAAGAGCCTGCCTGCAGATGAAGCGACCACAGAGCCAAGGTCGGGAGCCACCGCCTCCAGGAAGTCCTCTGGGCACCCAGGTCTGCTGGGACACAGGCTTACCTACACCTGTCTTGGTGACATAAGCTAGCACATTCCTCTTGGCCTGAGTCTGTGTGAGTCAGGTTTCTGCCTTTTCCAGCCTTTCTCTCTGGCCAGTGTGATACGCACCCCTGTTTTCCCCCAGTCTCCACATGTCTTCCGTGTCTCCCCAAGTGCTGTCCAGTTTGAAGGTGAACGGGTCGGAGTAGGGCTCCAGGTCGCTGTCCTCCGCCTCGATGAGGAGGGGCTTGTCTCCCGCAGACTGGCAGACCTCCAGGTGCTGAGAGCTCGGGCGGAGCGTGGGAGCATTGTCGTTGACGTCTGACAGGAAGAGCAGCATGGTCCCTGTTCCCGTCTGCGGAGGGACACCTGCGCGGGGAGGAGGGGATCCCAGCAGGGCTGCTGATTAATTCCAGAGGTTGCCCCAGCACACACACGCCTGCGATTGAGCGCTCTCAGCCTCTGCAGAAAAGAACCACTCCGCGGAGACACTGAAGCCAATTCCCTTTAAATAAGCTTTATTGCAAGGGCTGGATCTGTTTTCCTGCTCTTTTGAAAATCTGGGTAGGATAAGTTAATAAAGCACTTGTTGAATGAGGTACAATTATTGAGTAGCCGATAATATCAGCCATGGAAGTTGTTAAGGCAGGAGTGGGGGAGTGGAGGGGGGAATCAGTGGGGGATGGGTGCGATGTAGTTCTGGAGACCTCAGCTTCTATACTGGTTCCGCACTGTGATCCTGGTCTGGATCCTGCACTAGCGTTTTGCAAGGTGTCACCCCTGGAGGACACTAGGCAACAGGTACTTGGGATCCCGCTACCTTATTTCTAAAAACTGCATGTGAGTCTACAATGACCTCAAAATAAAAATTTATTTTTTAAAAACTATTCCACTGAAAAAACAGTGCCATTCATTAAAACATCCATAACAGAGCTATGGAACCCTCACCTAAAACCAATTAGGAACACAGATTTATGGATGGAGGAGCCAGGTAGGCTGCAGTCCATGGGGTCGCTAAGATTCGGACATAACTGAGCGACTTTCACTTTTCACTTTCATGCATTGGAGAAGGAAATGGCAACCCACTCCAGTGTTCTTGCCTGGAGAATCCCAGGGACAGGGGAGCCTGGTGGGCTGCCGTCTATGGGGTAGCACGGAGTCGGACACGACTGAAGCGACTTAGCAGCAGCAGCAGCAAGCAACATTAATTATACAACTGTTAATTATGCAAATAGGATATACAACCATGTATGCTTGGGAATCTGGGTTCATAAGACAATTCTTATTACAACTCTAATGTACAGATTTTCTTAAATACAATCATTAAAATTACTTGAAATATTTTATTTTTCTAGCTTTCTGCTTTGGTAGGTTTAGAAATACAGCTTTGAGAGAGATTATAGAGAAAAGTGTTAAAACATGCTGATAAAAATCACTGATCCTGGTTGATGACAAATTTGTCCTGCACAGTCACATTTTCCTGAGCTTATAAGGTGGTCCAAGTGCAGGGAAACTGCTCATGTTTATCATATGCAATTGGTTTTGACAAAGATCTAGAGAGTTGTCTTATGAACAGATGAAAAAGTTGCTGTGGTGGTGCCTGTGTCCTTATCAGGCTCATCTTCTCTTCTGAATGAACACCACCCCTCTTTCTATGGCATAGCGCTCTAGTTTGCCATTTCAAGAATTATCATCAAAAATAATCATTAGTATAGATGCACAATTATAAAAAGGTTTTTTATCTTTCCAAGTTGTGCTGAAAGACACTCACCTGTGTCATTTTCCCTTAGGAGCAAGAAAACATAGCCCCCTCTGACAATTCAGGGTCAGTTCTTACCATCATCAACAGCATGAGCGATGATTACGTAGATGCTGTCATTGACATGAGGAGATTCGCGGTCAACCGGCTTCACGGTGATGACCACCCCAGAGCGCTCATCTATGCTGACCCAGTTTGCGGGATCATAAGCCAGTTTGTATCTTGCAGAAGAAAACACATGTAATTTTTAAAATTAAAAAGTTACATCAAGAGACAAGTCCAAATATACAACAGCAGACACAATTCCCATTGTGAATCTGGGAAATTGTAAGAACCTCTATTAGGAGTGTTCCTGGCTCTGATGAAGGCCCAGAGACCCGAGACCCGACCAGAGTGTCAGATCAATATTCACTGAACACCAGGCATCCTGTCCTTGTCAGGCTGCACAGAATTCTGTCCACCTCGGGCAAAACATTTCATCCTGGAAAAGAGCCAATCTTCAGTTGCCTGCAGGAGCTGGTGGCTTCATGTTAAGTCAAGCCCACCCATGCAACAGAAGCACGAGACTATTTTACCCCTGGAGCCTAGAGATTTCACACATGGGTAATACAGCCAGGCAACGTGGTTGTTTACATCCTGCTTCATCTGTGTGCACCTGGTAGCCATTTTAATGGACGAGCACACCTGGCCTTCCAGAATTCCCCAAGATCTGTCAGAGTCAGAAGGCAGCCATCAGAACCAAGTAGAACCATTGGAACCCGACCTACCTGCTGAGAGACCCACAGAAGGAAAGGCCTGGACCCACAGGAAAACAGAAAAGATATCGCTCGCCAAAACAGCTGAAGATAGGGAGTTTCATGTGCCTTCTCTTCCTCATCACTTAAAGGCCCTGGAAAAGGTCAGTAACTCTCCCTATCTGGTATTTGTCAAGTCAGGGTTTACAAAGCGACCAACCATACTCTAGGGACAGGAATACAGCCCTGAATCAGATTTGGGGTCTCCATGGGTATCCCCCAGAAGAGGTCCAGGAAGGGACTAGGAGCATCAGCATCGTCTTGGAACTTGTTAGAAATGCAAATCTCAGTCCCAACCCCAGACCTCAAAATCAGAGACCTCAAGGGTGAGACCCAGCAAAGGGCATTTAACAGGCCTTCCAAATGATTCTGATTCATACTGAAGTTGGGTCTCTTTAACTCAGCACTTGCCTGCATAGACCTGTGGTGGTCTGGAACTCCAGATTAGCTGCCCCCAAGGAGATAAGAGTGAAAACTGAGAAGCAAGCATCAGGAAATTTTTATAGTCAGTGGCATTACTGTGACCCCAAGCAAATGATCATTTTTTATAATTTATTTTTTAATATTTTATAAAATTATTATTCCACAGTGAACTGGAAGGTTTAAAAAGCAAATCTGGTCCTTCTCAATGGTTAAGTGGAGAAGCATTGCTCTAAGGAAGAATCTCAAACTCTAGTGCCCACAGGGGTGTCCCAAGCAGGTGCAAGATATGAGCAAAGCTGGTCAGATAAGGATTGGTGTCAACTGATGAGCGAGAGGTCAAAGGGACCTCTCCCCATGCCCCCAATGTTCATGACCCCGTTGGACACAGACCCAGTAATGCCAAATCTTCCTCTTTTTCAAGAACATTCAGATAATTCAGGTTGTTAGCATACTCTTGATTCTTAAATGCTGGCCACTTTATTATCTCTTTTTATTGCAGTAAAATGCACATAACATACAATTTACCACCTTCACCATTTTAAATTGCATTTCAATGGGATTAAATATTAATATATCACACTGCTATGCAACCATCAGCACCATCCATCTCCACAGCTCTTTTCATTCTTGTAAAATTGAACTCTATGCCTACTAAACAATAACTCTCCATTTCCCCTCCTGTCAGCCCCTAGAAATCACCATTATATTTTATTTCTTTATGAGTTTTGACTACTTTAAGTACCTTCTATAAGTGGAATTGTACAGAACTTGTCTTTTTGTGACTAGTGCATTTCACTTAGCACAGTGTCCTTAGGGTTCATCCATGTTGGAGCATATTGCAGAATTTCCTTCATTTTTAAGGCTGAATAATATTCCATTGCATGTATGGACCACATTTTGTTTGCCCATTCATCATCAATGGCTCCCTGGGTTGCTTCCACATTTTAGTTATTGTGATTAATGCTGTTATCAACATGGGTGTACAAGCATCTCTTTGAGGCCCTGTTTTCAGTTCTCTTGGGCATGTACCCAGAAGTGGAACTGCTGGATCATATGGTAATTCTAATTTTAATTTTTTGAGGAACTCCCCTACTGTCTTTCTCATAGACTGTATCATCTTATATTCCCAGCAGCAGTGCCCAAGAATACCAATTTCTCCACATTCTCCCTAACACTTGTTTTTTTTTATTTTAATTGGAGGATAATTGCTTTACAATGTTGTGTTATTTTCTGCTGTACAACAGTGTGAATCAGCAATTGAACTGAGGTGATTCAAATCTGATGAACCTAGAGCCTGTTTTCTGGTTTTTTTGATGGGTGTGAAGTGGTATCTCACTGCAGTTTTTATTTGCATTCCCCTCATGATTAGTGATGTTGAGCATCTTTCATGTGCTTGTTTGCCACTTATATCTTCTTTAGAGAAATGTCAAGTTTTTTGTCTGTTTGTGGATCAGGGTGTTGTTGCTCTTGTTGAGTTTTCGAAGTTCTCCGTATTTTCTGGATATTAATCCCTTATCAGATGTATGACTGGCCAGTATTTTCTCCCATTCTGCCTTTGTACTCTGGATAGTGTCTTCTGATGAAAAAAAATTTTTTTTCAGTTTTCATGAAGTCCGACTTGACTCTTTTCTTTTGTTATCTGTGCTGTTGGTGTCATTTCCAAGAAATGATTGCCACATCCAGTGTTGTGAAGTTTTGTCCTAGCTTTTCTTCTAATAGTTGTATTATTTTAGGTCTTACATTTACTTACTTGATCCATTTTGAGTTAATTTTTTAACTAATTTTATTTATTTTTGGCTGTGCTGGGTCTTCGTTGCTCCTCAGGCTTTTCTGTTAACTGCAGCGAGCAGGGGCTACTTTCTAGTTGTGGTGCACAGACTTCTCATTGAAATGGCCTATTTTGTTGCTGAGCACAAGCTCTAGTGCACGAGGGCTTCAACAGTGGCATCCACCTCTAGAACATAGGTTCAATAATTATGACACATGGGGTTAGTTGCTCCACTGCATGTGGAATCGTCCCGGATCAGGAATCAAACCCGTGTTTCCTACACTGGCAGACAGATTCTTTACCATTGAGCCAGCAGAGAAACCCTTGAGTTAATTTCTGTATATGGTGTTAGGCTTTCTGTTTGTGTCTTTGGATATCAAGAAAGCCTCTTGAAGATAACACAGAGTCAGTTCATGTGTTTTTATCCGTTCTTCCAAGCTCTGTCTTTTAATTGGAGAGTTTAATCTTTATATGTCTAAATTAATTACTGATGAGAAGGGAATTCATGTCTGTTAATTTTTTGCTCACCCCGGCTCCCACAGGCTGTTTATCCAGTTCCAGGGACAGAGGCACATCTGCCTTGCATGGGACTGGATGTGAGGGAGGTACTGCGCTAAGAGCCGAGATGAACCGCAGTGATGAACCACGGTTTGCACTGTCTTCCCTGGAAGTTGCAATCCTTCCATAGATTCCTGAGTTCCAAATTCAGTCCATCGGACAAATTCTGCCATCACCATCCTTGTCCAGATGGGGAGACTGATTCCTGGCGCTTTCCACTCTGCCACCTTCCTGGGGATTGTGGCAACTTCATTTTTAAAAAATAAAACACTACGTAATCCAAGTATCCATCAACAGATGAATGGATAAACAAAACGTGGTATATACACACAGTGGAATATTATTCAGCTTTAAAACAAAGGAAATTCTGGCACATGCTAGAACATTAATGAAACTTGAAGACATTATGCTAAGTGAAAAATGCCAGTCACCAAAGGAAAGTCAGTGTGATCCCATTTATATGAAGCACTTAGAGCAGTCACATACATAGAGACAGAAAGTAAAATGGGAGTTTACTGTTTACTGGGTGCAGAGTTTTAATTTGGGGAAATGAAGAGATGGAGGAGAGATTTTGCAGATGGGTGGTGGGAACGTGCAATGTGACATACAGTATAAATGTACTCAATGTCCCTGAACCACACACTTGAAAACAGTGATAGTGGCAAACTCTATGTGCATTTTGCCACAATTGAAAATACTTCTGCTGGCCAAAAGCCACAAGGCTGCCAGTTTACAACATTTGGTAAAGAGGGACTAGAAATACATAACAAATTATTTTAATACAGGAAAAAAGACTGTCAAATAATTTTGTGCTCCATGCAAAGGAAATGAACAAGTGAATTCCTCCCATGAGGATCAGAGGACACTACAGAAGGAAAACGGCATTGAACCTGGGCTAGGGGAGTTCTGGGGTGGGTGACTTATGGCATTTTCACAACTGGGATGGAGTCACCCTCAGGAGCACATAGAAGGAGCCAGTTTCAAACAGGAACCCTCTCCGGCACGTGGCTAACTCTGCATGAACTCCCACCCTTCCCGCTCCAGTCTCCCCACCTTATCTGGCCGACGGTTCTATCTGGATCTGTAGCATTGAACATTCCCAGCTGAGTCCCTGGTCCTGCACCATCGACCTCACTGACGATGAAGGTCCCCGGGTGGAAGGTAGGCGGGTCGTTGGCATTGGTCACCAGCACACTCACAGTGGCACTTGCTGAGGCCTGCCGGGGCCTCTGCAGCTGCCCCCCCTCACAGGAGAAGAGCGGCTCTTCGTTCTCCACGGCCACGACCAGGCTCCACGCTGGCTGAGTCTCATGGTCCAAAGGCTGCCACCCCAGAGAGAAGGTTTCATTAGTCCCCGCAGATCTGCTGGCCAGAGGGAACCTCTCAGCATGAGTTGTCACTGCTAACCCAGCGCCTGTGGCTTCTGTGCTTCATTTATTATTTACGTTGTCTTTGATAATAATCAAAAGACAGTTGTCAGCCCATTTTCAAATCATTTATAGAGTTCTTTCCCCCCCCCCCTCCCTCCTCCTGGTTGAAAAGAGCCACCACCAGTCAGAGGGTAATGAAAAATGCAACAAAAACCATAACGTAATGAAACATTAATATGACAACTCTCCTGCAAAAACCCAGTGGCGCTTAGGGAAATATGGATATTAATGATCATAGCTATTCAGGGGACAAAATGGTCAGTGACTTAAAAGGGTTGAAGGACTAGGAATATTTGGGAAATCCAGCCCCAGGCATTTGGCATGGAAAACCCACAGAGCCCTGCTATTCACAGCGTGGTATGGCCCCTCGGCATCATCCGGGAGGGAGCTTGTTACACTGACAAGCAGAATCGGCCCCACTCCAGATATACTCATTCAGGTCTACCTTTGAAGCTGACCCCCAGGGTGACTCACCTGCAATACACCAGAGGCACTGGTCATTCTAGGGTCTACCGAGAGCAATTAAGACTAAAAGCACTGGAGTCAAACTGCTCCAGTCAGAACCCCTACTCCAGTCATGTGCTTTCGTGAAAACAACCCAGCCTCTCTGGGCTTCAGTTTCCTCATCATTAAATGAGATAATAATACTTTATTGCAGGGCCAACTCTCTACTAGGCACAGCAGGCATAGTGTCAGGAGCCCACAGTATTTTTACAGGTCTGTGCAAATGTTCTGATTTCTTTCAAACCTAGAGGAAAAATGAACTCATGGGGTTCGAGAAAATGTCGTAAATGATTTTATCACATCAGGAGAAAGAAACACATTAGGGACTACATAAATCTACTAAATTTTGTCTAAAACAAACCCAAAGAATTTAATGTTGAAGTAACTGGTCATATCAAAAATAATCTTGAATACTGATACAATTTTGACGGGAGGAGCCATGAAGGCAAAGAGCTGAGGATCCACACAGTCCTGCATTCCTCACTGGCCATGGTGACTTCCCAGCAGGCCATGTGCTCAGAACACATGGATCATCTGTTGGCACCTACTTCATTGTCAGGAGTCCTAGAGAACGGGCCTCGGTATCTACAGCCACCTGCTTGGATGCATTTACCTTGATAACATTTAAAATCCCTTCATTGGTCTCAGGATCCGTCAAAATGTCAAAATGTCCCTTTTCGTTGCCATTTGTTATGTTGAACTTCACTCTCCATGCTGCTGTAAATGGTGAATCACCGTCTTGAACCCCAAGATGTAACACACCCTGGCTGGCCCAGCCTTCCGAAATCTGAATGTTATACTGAGAGAGATGATCGACATTGTCGTGGAGAAAAAGAAACACAGTCAGAAAAGAAAGCAGAGAAGAAAAAAGAAAACTTAGATGACAATTTGTATGCTTCTCCTATGATTGAACTTGATCACTAAGGATCTGGAAGTCTGTCTGTTACAGCAGAAAACGTGTCAACAATTATCTTGTCCCTGTGACTGGATGCCCAAATATCTGAAGAGCTGCGTAACTTTAAAAGTGCCCTTCTATCCAATGCAAGGCACCACTTTTTAGAATAATAGTACACACCTTAGTTTATGCTGCCTACAAAAATCTAACTCTACTAAAATAGAGCTCTTATGTATTTTAATTAAGGTGATAATCTTTCTAATACATAATAGATCTTTAAAATAGCTCCTTATTCAATACTTTTGGTGACAAGATAATTTCTTCAGCACATCAAAATAACAATGTGTATTTTTTCCCGCCCTACTTTCAATAGTGCAGCTTTTTACTAAGTCAGAGAAGGATTTTGAAACAAGAGTCAGATATAATGAATATGTTTCAGTTATTACATACTGTTAAGTGCTTTCATTGGAAAGATTTAAACTTCGGTTTATACAATTAATTTTTTTAAATGACACAAAAAATAAGTGTTTGTAGCATTTGTTTATTCAACAAAGACTGTTGTGTACCAGATTCTGGTTTAGATGCTGTGAAGAAAACAGCAAAAATCCCATCCCCAGGGAGCTGAGAACTGAGTGTGTGTATGTTGGGGGGTCAGGTTAGGAATTAAACCAGGTCATCAGAAAAGACCTGAGAGGGGTCAGAAGAAAGACAGAAATACATGAACGTTTTCCTCTTAAAAATTCATATGGAAGAGTGAAAAATTAAGAAACTAAAAGCAGATCATGACTGGTTTTTATTTCCTCTCTTGGCAATCTTCTGCATTTTAAGTGGTTTTGTATTCCCAAACTGATTGGGACAGTAAGGGCCAGCACCTTCTCCAAGCCTGAGGACCTAGCAGCCTGTGAAATCTTGTGTGGAGCCCAATACATAAACCAGGTGAGCTGGGGAAGGCCTGGCCCGAGTCTGCCTGCCCATCTTCTTATTTCAGAGCTCTGAACATTGTGGGTCAGGCTTGGGACAATTGGGCATGTTGGCAGACATTTCTGGTTGTCACGACTTGGGATGCTACTGGCCTCCAGTGGGCAGAGGTCAAGGATGCTATTGTTCAACATGCTACAGGTCACTGGGCAGCCCCTCCCCACCCTCCCTGTGCCCTTCCTCCATCTCCAAAACATCAGCAGTGTGGAAAGTGAGAGGCCCTAAAGTGGACAGAGCCAGGATCCTCTGTCCTCCCTGAGCCTCGGCCTTCTCACTTGCAGGATGGAAAACGTGGCAGCTCCAACCAGTGAAAACCTAGGGATTCCTGTCAACACTCTGAACACAATTCTGGCACAAAATAGTAACAAATGTAGGCTCACATGATTGCTGTTAACTGGTTCCCTATCAGTGCAGTTGACGTCTTGATTCTAGCTGAAGTTATCTTGGAGATTGCCTGTATCTTGGGTGATGGAGGAATTCCCTTAGCAAACAGAGCCTGGGGCATGGAGAATGTTCGTGTGGGGACTTACGTGGTCCTGGGTGAACCTGGGCATGTGATTGTTGCTGTCTTGCACATGTACGTGAACTGTGGCTGTGGACGACAGTGGCGGGTTGCCACAATCCCTCGCTCCAATGAGTAATGTAAACTGAGGCACCGTCTACGTGAGGAGGAAAAGGTAGGTGAAACCCTTCAAACACAGGAAAAGGAAATCTGATACAGAAATATTCCCTTTTAGCAATTTCAGTAGCCAGTCTAGCCACAGAGGGTTTCTCACTGCAAATGCAAACCCTAAGTGTGGGGCTCAGAGAGGGAGAACCCATTTTATTTTTCCAAAACAATAAAGTGCACATAACCTCATAATCTAAGCATCCTGACAGTCGTAATTCTCCACTAACACGGTCAATCCGGAAACCACTCTCTGTCAGTACCGGTGTTTGAGAAATAAGGAAGTAAAGCACTTGAGAGTTTGGAGTATTTTCTTGATCCAGATCCACTGCTAACATCTGAAAAACAGGTTGACCTGGAAAGAATTTTTTAAATTGTTACTATTAGCCAGCAGCAGCCTATCCAACCAGTAGGAGAATGATTCTTTGCTGAATGGCACTGGGGCTTACACCAGAACGGATTGAGTATGTAAATATAAAGATCAAGCTATAGACATACTAGACAAAGTGAAGAGGGATATTTAAATCGTCATAAAGTCAAGAAGGACTTTCTGACCATGATTGCAAATACAGAGGCTTAAAGGACAAAATCAATAGATCGATTTTGAAGTATGTGGCAAAAAACTATAAATAAAAGGAAGGAAATGATAAACCAGGAAAATATATTTGGAATACATGTTGGCAGAGATGTAGACATTCTTCATGTCAAAGGAGGAGGTTGAGGTCAAGAAGGAAAAATGACAATGACACTAACAGAAGTGAACAAAGAAAAGACACAAGCAACTAACAAGGGAACTAGAAATGGCCAGGAAAGTTATCACATGTTCAAGCACGTGGTAATCAGAGATGAACAATACACTAAGCCCTGAAATATGCTGCTGGGCTATGGATAAATTGCAACACTAAAGTTGTGTGTGTGGTTTGGAGTAGCAATTCTACCTGTCTGAATTTGTGCTAAGTAGGCAATGCTTGAATGGCACATGCTTTTAGCTCAGATATGTTCACTGAAGCATGTTTTGTAAAAATAACAGAATGTGACAATGAGATATAAATGTGCAACAAAAGAAGATTGGTTAAAAATCTTAAAGCACATCCATAAAACAAAGTATGACACACAGGATGCTCTAGGAGAATACTGTTAGGTTATAAACAGTAAAATTGCATTTTTAAAGAGAAAATTCTTAAATATGCACACACAAAAAGGCATGCTCATATATCTGTGTGTGTGTGTTAGTCACTCAGTTGTGTTCGACTCTTTGTGACCGCATGAACCATAGTCCACCAGGCTTCTGTCCATGGGGTTCCCCAGGCAAGAATCCTGGAATGGGTGGCCATGTCCTTCTTCAGGTCATATATTTATAAATATGTAATATAAACACATATACATTTTGTACTATGATAAAGATGAAAAAAATATGTAGATATACAAATATACATTTGTAATTATGTGTATAAATCTGTGAATATATACACACATATAAATGTAACATACCACGTGTGTATACACACACATATGTAAAGTGCAAAGGAAAATATTGAAAGAATATAAACTAGAACATTAACGGTACTTATCTCTAATTGGTAGCATTAAAGATGTTTCCTATTTTAGTCTTTTTGTTTCTTGGAATTTTCCAAATTTCCTAGAGACTGTTTTGCAAAATAAATAATGCTTTTTGTTATTCAAATAGATGCACATTTTAATGAGGATGTTTCGGGTTTCAAGACTCACAGAATCCTAGCTCAGGAAATTTTAGATGCCATTTTGCTGCCATTTTACAGATGTTTACAGATTAGAACTTTGCAGCGATATGCAGGATCCCACCACCCACCTCTGCTGCTGCTGCTTCCTCCGTTCATTTATTTTAGGTTGATATTTACAGATTAGCTCTTCCAGCTGACAATTTCCACATCATTTTGCTGCTGATACAGAATGATGTGTGGAGACCTCATGGCATTTTGCTCTCATCCAGGGTCTTTGGGATGTGAACGGTGAAAGGCCTCCCTGAAGACAACTAGAACTGAGGTGCCCTGTCACTACAGAAGCTGGAAAAACTTCACAGCACAGAGAAGATAGGGACCCCTTCAGCCCCACCATGCACACCTGCGGCGTGGTCCTCCTTCACACTGATGTTAAATTCCTTCTCAGGGAACTCGGGAGCATGATCATTCACATCCTTGATCCTGATGTTGATGATCAAGGATCTATCCACGATATGTCCTGTTAAGCGGTTGGCAACATCAAAATAAACCTAAGAAGCAGAGAAACCATATTACTGTTGCAGAACCATTGATTTGATGGCACGAATCCCATCCCAGTCAGTAATACTGTATGTCCTGCATTGGTGTCCTCCACAGACTGAAAGTTCCTGAAGGCAGGGGTCACAGACTCTCATTCACCCTGCGACCCCAGGGACTGAGCACAGACTGGGCACTCAACAAGGTTTGTAGGACAGATCAATGAGCTGACTTGAAAAAATAATTCATTATTATTATTAATAGTAGGTTCAAATCTCAGTTTCTCCACTTGTATCAACATAGGCAAGTTGTTATGAGCCTCAGTTCCTATATACTATATGTCTTGTAATGAGAAGTAAGCACACTATTGAATATTGGTGAAACATTGCAGAGAGAAAGCACTTAAGCTTTGGGGAGAGGGAACATTTAAAAAGCAACAAGGACTAGGGATTCCCTGCAGCTCTAGTGCTTAGGACTTAGTGCTTTCACTGCAGTGGGCCCAAGTTCAATCTTTGGTCAGGGAACTAAGATCCCCACAAGCCCCACAACCAATAAATAAATAAACTAGGACAGCTGTGGGCTTCCTTGATGGCTCTGTGGGTAAAGAATCTGCCTGCAATGCAGGAGACACAGGAGATGAGGCTTCAATCCCTGGGTTGGGAAGTTCCCCTGGAGGAGAATGTGGCAGCCCACTCCAATATTCTTGCCTGAAAGATCCCATGGACAGAGGAGCCTGGTGGGCTACTATCCAAAGGGTCTCAAAGAGTCCAACACAACTGAGCAACTAAGCACACACACACACATAGAGTATAATAAGCTAGAAATCATTAAGATAATTTACAACCCCAAGTATTCAGAAGTTAAGCAAAGCATTTCTAAATAATGTATGGATCAAAGAAGAAATCACAATGGAAATCAGAAAATATTTTGAACTGAACGGTAATTAAAACACAACAAATCAACAAGCATTTTCCTCTCATCATTCAAATATCAAACTTAGACTTTCTCTTCATGCTTTGATTCTGTTGAAGCTAGCAGCTCACTAAAAGCTTGCAAAATGATTGTTTACAGACACACAACCATTTTTGTGTTTGGCAATAGGGATTTTTGAGATTTGCCTATGCTGTAACTTCTAGGTCTCAAATTCCCTGTTATGTTACCAAAACACTTTTGCCTGAATTATATTCTGCTTACACAAAATGTTTAGTGAAATAAATGTACAGTTCTATTATTCTTCATATCAAAGGCTTGGTTGTGAAGAAGTAACCGGAAGTCTTTCTGACAATGTATTGGTGTAAAAGTTTCTGCTTTGGTAGCGTTCCTGGAGACTTCGGAGTCTTGCAAAACTCAACTCACAGTGAATCAGATTGGAGAAGTACTTATGGAATGAAAAGATAGAAAGGAAATAAGCCACACATTTGCCACTGACAAAGGAACAAACATGGCGAAGGGGCCATAGATCTGAGGGATTGTGATCTCACAAGGTCTTGTGTATGTCCCTGATTTGTGCCCCATAATAGAATCACTGTCAAAAGCAGAAAGCTCATGGGCCACGTCCATTATTCTGCCTCAGCCAAATCACATCTGTAAGAGATTCAGGAACTGCATCATCACCCACTTACACAAAACAGCCATTACATGTGGAAACCAACAAAATGGCTGCCTGAACCACAAGAGCCTTGATTCTGTTTTTTGAAAATAACAGTACCTATTCCAGCACTGACTAATGATTGCTTGCTGGAAAGGGCATTCTCTGCAACTGCTGAGGATGTAAGTGAATGAAAGCATCTTGAGAAGATAAGTGTTCTTACACGACCCCCGCTGCAGAGCTCCACCCATCATTCTGCTCTGAACAGATGCTAAAATCGGTGTGCGTGCATGCGTGCATACATGCGTGTGTGCAATGAAAGCTGAGGAGCCAGCGGGAATCCTTGGGTCCTTCTGTCTCCTTGGAAGCCAATTACACCCTGTTGTTACCATATTTTTTGCAAATGATTATGTGAAGTTGTGCATGCAAGCTTGCTAAGTCTTTCAGTCAAGTCTGACTCTTTGCGACACTATGGGCTGTAGCCCACCAGGCTCCTCTGTCCATGGGATTCTCCAGGCAAGAACACTGGAGTAGGTTGCCATTTCCTACTCCAGGGGGTCTTCCTGAACCAGAAATCAAACTCACATCTCTTGCATCTCCTGCATTGGCAAGTAGGTTCTTTACCACTAGCACCACCTGGGAAGCCCCATGTGAAGTTGTAAGGACACACAAAATATTAAATATAAAAGCATATAAACAAAAGCAACATCCTTAAGTCCACTCCTGAGGATATTTAGAGAGCATCTTCCTCAAATGGTTCATTCAGGAAGGTGGTCCGTGAGATTGCCTCAGCACCAGTGAAGCAATTGGTGCCAACTCTTCAAGGCAACAACAACAGACTGGTTCCAAATAGAAAAAGGGGTATGTCAAGGCTGTATATTGCCACCCTGCTTATTTACCTTATATGCAGAGTACATCATGAGAAGTGCTGGGCTGGAGGAAGCACAAGCTGGAATCAAGATTGCCAGGAGAAATATCAATAACCTCAGATATGCAGATGAAACTACCCTTATGGAAGACAGTGAAGAAGAACTAAAGGGCCTCTTGATGAAAGTGAAAGAGGAGAGTGAAAAGGTTGGCTTAAAGCTCAACATTCAGAAAACTAAGATCATGGCATCTGGTCCCATCACTTCATGGCAAATAGATGGGGAAACAGTGTAAACAGTATCAGACTTTATTTTTCTGGGCTCCAAAATCACTGCAGACGGTGATTACAGCCATGGAATTAAAAGACGCTTACTCCTTGAAAGGAAAGTTATGACCAACCTAGACAGAATATTAAAAAACAGAGACATTACTTTGTCAACAAAGGTCTGTCTAGTCAAGACTACGGTTTTTCCAGTGGTCATGTATGGATGTGAGAGTTGGACTATAAAGAAAACTGAGTGCCGAAGAATTGATGCTTTTGAACTGTAGTGTTGGAGAAGACTCTTGAGAGTCCCTTGGACTGCAAAGAGATCCAACCAGTTCATCCTAAAGGAGATCAGTCCTGGGTGTTCATTGGAAGGACTGATGTTGAAGCTGAAACTCCAATACTTTGGCCACCTGATGCGAAGAGCTGACTCATTTGGAAAGACACTGATGCTGGGAAAGACTGAGGGCAGGAGGAGAAGGGGACAACAGAGGATGAGACGGTTGGATGGCATCACCAACTCAATGAATATGGGTTTGGATGGACTCTGGGAGTTGGTGTTAGACAGGGAGGCCTGCGTGCTGCAGTTCATGGGGTCACAAAGTGTCGGAGCGACTGAACTGAACTGAACTTGAAGGCAAGGTTTTAAGGGACAAGGCACCACTGTCTTAGTCATCTATCTTTAGGGCAGAAGAAACAGAAAGTGACTCAGAGACCACATCAGAGGGATCCAGCAATGACCCTGCTCCCTGAAGAGTGAGCAGTTCTCTAGTATCACAAATGCACCTGGCATGTCAGGGTGATTTAGAGACTGTTCATGCAGAGAAATTACTGTTCTTGCACGAGGTCAAAATGTTTAAACAGAATCCTTCATTTTCATAAAATTTAATAAATTTTTAGCCTATGTATGTTGACAATAGACAGTACAAATGCTGGCAAGGACATAGATGCAAGGTGGTCACCTCTGTGGAGTCAGATCAGAGAAGAAATTTGGGAGTGAGGAGAGGTTTTTAATGACTATATCTTTAACATAAATAAGTAAATAAATTCTTATAGAGTTTTAAATTCCATAAGAAGCCTTTATTAGCTTTACACCTAAAAAGTAAGATAAGCAACAGGAAAGTCTCATTCACTACTTGTGGGAATGCAAATGGTGTAGCTACTTTGGAAGACAGTTTGGCGATTTCTTACAAAACTAAACATACTCTTACCACACAATCCAATAATCATGTTACCCCCTAAACATGGATGTTCAGTTTTATTCATAATCATCAAAATTTGGAAGCAATCAAGATGGCCTTCAGCAGGTGAACAGAGAAACAAAGAGCGGTACATCCATAGTATTCCACAATGAAATATTTTTCAGCAATGAAAAGACATGGAGGGAGCTTCAGTGCATATTTCCAAGAGAAAGAAGACAATCTTGAACAGGTGACAGACTGTACCATTCCAACCCTATGATATTCTGGAAAAGGCAAAACTACGCAGATAGTAACAGGATCAGCAGTTGCCAAGGGCTCCGAGGAGAGGAAGGAATGAATAGATGGAGCACAGAGGAACCTTAGGGCAGTGAAACCTTGATGCCAGAAGGGTGGGGACGTGTCACTATACGTTGCCAAAACCCAGAGAATGTACAGCACAAAGAGTGAATCCACGTGTAAACTATGGGCTTCAGTTAATGATTCTGTATGACATTGGTTCATCGATTGTACCAAACGTCCTATAGTAACGCAAAATATTAATAATAGAGGAAACTATGGGATGAGTGGGAAAGTGAGGAGGTATATGGGAACTCTGTGCGTGCATGCGTGCTATGTCCCTTCAGTCATGTCTGACTCTTTGCGACCCCATGGACTGTAGCCCGTCAGGGTCCTTTGTCCATGGCATTCTCCAGGCAAGAATACTGGATTGGGTTGCCATACCCTCCTCCAGGGGATCTTCCTGACCCAGGGGTCAAACTCGCATCTCCAGGAGGTGGATTCTTTACCACTGAGTCACTTGGGAAGCCCATAGGGATTCTGTACTTTCTATTTTTCTGTAACCCCAAGTGGTTCAAAGAAATAAAGTCTATTAATTTTTTAAAAAGGGCCCCTGTTTGCAAAATAAGGTATAGGCTGCTGCTGCTACTGCTGCTGCTGCTGCTGCTGCTGATGCTAAGTCACTTCAGTCGTGTCCGACTCTGTGTGACCCCATAGATGGAAGCCCACCAGGCTCCCCCTTCCCTGGGATTCTCCAGGCAAGAACACTGGAGTGGATTGCCATTTCCTTCTCCAATGTGTGAAAGTGAAAAGTGAAAGTGAAGTCGCTCAGTCATGTCTGACTTGTAGCGACCCCATGGACTGCAGCCTACCAGGCTCTGTCGTCCATGGGATTTTCTAGGCAAGAGTACTGGAGTGGCAATCATGTATATATTAAGTAGGTCTACTCTGACTTGCTACTGACTCTCATTGCTTTAGGAAAAATAGTGATTTTATTTGTTGAAGACTGAAAAGCTTTCGGGGAGTTCGCAGAGAGCCAGAAGGAGCACCAAGGAGCTCTCAAGCAGATGACCCTTTACGGTGGGAATGCTGGTTTCTCCTCTCAAGGGGCCTCTGGTGACCAGATGCAGAGCCCTGCTCAGGGACAATAGTAAATATGGGGTTTACTGCCAGAGAAGAAGCTCCAGTGAGGCCCAGGGAAGGTGGACTTGCCCAGGGCCTGGCTGAGCCCTTACATAAATCAACTCCTTTCTTCTTTCATAAGTCCTGGAGGGAGGCTCCCTTGTAGTCCTCCTCTGCAACATTTAAAAAGTGTATTTATTTATTTGGCTGCAGTGAGTCTTATCTGCGACACACAAAATCTTGGATCTTCTTGTGGCCTTGGAGCACGGAATGAGGCAGGGCAAAGGCTAATAGAGTTTTGTCAAGAGAACGCACTGGTCATAGCAAACACCCTCTTCCAACAACACAAGAGAAGACTCTACACGTGGACATCACCAGATGGTCAACACCGAAATCAGATTGATTATATTCTTTGCAGCCAAAGATGGAGAAGCTGTATACAGTTAGCAAAAACAAGACCAGGAGCTGACTGTGGCTCAGATCATGAACTCCTTATTGCCAAATTCACACTTAAATTGAAGAAAGTAGGAAAAACCACTAGACCATTCAGGTATGACCTAAATCAAATCCCTTATGATTATGTAGTGGAAGTGAGGAATAGATTTAAGGGACTAGATCTGATAGATAGAGTGCCTGATGAACTCTGGACGGAGGTTCATGACATTGTACAGGAGACAGGGACCAAGACCATCCCCATGGAAAAGAAATGCAAAAAAGCAAAATGGCTGTCTGAGGAGGCCTTACAAATAGCTGGGAAAACAAGAGAAGCGAAAAGCAAAGGAGAAAAGGAAAGATATAAGCATCTGAATGCAGAGTTCCAAAGAATAGCAAAGAGAGATAAGAAAGCCTTCCTCAGTGATCAATGCAAAGAAATAGAGGAAAACAACAGAATAGGAAAAACAAGAGATCTCTTCAAGAAAATTAGAGATTCCAAGGGAACATTTCATGCAAAGATGGGCTCGATAAAGGACAGAAATGGTAGGGACCTAACAGAAGCAGAAGATATTAAGAAGAGGTGGCAAGAATACACAGAAGAACTGTACAAAAAAGATCTTCACGAGCAAAATAGTCATGATAACGTGATCACTGACCTAGAGCCAGACATCTTGGAATGTGAGGTCAAGTGGGCCTTAGAAAGCATCACTACGAACAAAGCTAGTGGTGGTGATGGAATTCCAGTTGAGCTATTTCAAATCTTGAAAGATGATGCTGTGAAAGTGCTGCATTCAATATGCCAGCAGATTTGGAAAACTCAGCAGTGGCCACAGGACTGGAAGAGGTCAGTCTTCATTCCAATCCCAAAGAAAGGCAATGCCAAAGAATGCTCAAACTACCACACAATTGCACTCATCTCACACGCTAGTAAAGTCATGCTCAAAATTCTCCAAGCCAGGCTCCAGCAATATGTGAACCGTGAACTCCCAGATGTTCAAGCAGGTTTTAGAAAAGGCAGAGGCACCAGAGATCAAATTGCCAACATCCGCTGGATCATGGAGAAAGCAAGAGAGTTCCAGAAAAACATCTATTTCTGCTTCATTGACTATGCCAAAGCCTTTGACTGTGTGGATCACAATAAACTGTGGAACATTCTGAAAGAGATGGGAATACCAGACCACCTGACCTGCCTCTTGAGAAACCTGTATGCAGGTCAGGAAGCAACAGTCAGAACTGGACATGGAACAACAGACTGGTTCCAAATAGGAAAAGGTGTGCGTCAAGGCTGTATATTGTCACCTTGTTTATTTAACTTATATGCAGAGTACATCATGAGGAACACTGGGCTGGAAGAAGCACAAGCTGGAATCAATATTGCTGGGAGAAATATCAATAATCTCAGATATGCAGATGACACTACCCTTATGGCAGAAAGTGAAGAGGAACTCAAAAGCCTCTTGATGAAAGTGAAAGAGGAGAGTGAAAAGGTTGGCTTGAAGCTCAACATTCAGAAAACAAAGATCATGGCATCTGGTCCCATCACTTCATGGGAAATAGATGGAAAAACAGTGGAAACAGTGTCAGACTTTATTTTTGGGGGCTCCAAAATCACTGCAGATTCTGATTGCAGCCATGAAATTAAAAGACGCTTGCTCCTTGGAAGGAAAGTTATGACCAACCTTGATAATATATTAAAAAGCAGAGACATTACTTTGCCAACAAAGGTCTGTCTAGTCAAGGCTATGGTTTTTCCCGTGGTCATGTATGGATGTAAGAGTTGGACTGTGAAGAAAGCTGATCACCGAAGAATTGATGCTTTTGAACTGTGGTGCTGGAGAAGACTCTTGAGAGTCCCTTGCACCGCAAGGAGATCCAACCAGTCCATTCTAAGGGAGATCGATCCTGGGTGTTCATTGGAAGGACTGAGGCTAAAGCTGAAACTGCAATACTTTGGCCACCTCATGCGACGAGTTGACTCACTGGAAAGGACTCTGATGCTGGGAAAGGTTGGGGGCGGGAGGAGAAGGGGACGACTGAGAATGAGATGGCTGGATGGCATCACCGACTCTGTGGACATGAGTTTGAGTGAACTCCGGGAGTTGGTGATGGATAGGGAGGCCTGGCGTGCTGTGATTCATGGGGTCGCGGAGAGTCGGACACGACTGAGCTACTGAACTGAACTGAACTGAACTTGTGGCAGGGGAGATCTTTAGTTATGGCATATGAACTCTTAGTTGCAGCATGTGGGCCCTAGTTCCCTGACCCAGGATTGAACCCAGGCCCTCTACCCTGGGAGCACTGAGTCTTAGCCACTGGACAACCAGGGAAGTCCACCTACTCTGAATTATTTGAGAGGGTCCATGACTGTCAAGCTCAGAACCTGGAGGCAAAGCAGCCCAGATTTAAATGCAGTTAGGTATGGGGTCGACTTGACGGTGCCACCAGCTGGTACTTCGTCTCTTCCTTCTACGGCCCCAGAGTCCAGAGCAGGCTGCTTCACCAGACAGCCATCTTAGGACCCTGAGAGCTTCAGGCAGCCATCTGCCCCACCCTCCACCTTTCCTTGCAGCCCACATGGCCTGCTCTACTGCACTGTCTGTACCTCCTCAGGCCTTTTTCCCAGCAGACTTGCTGCTCGCTGATCAGCAGCCACCATGGTGGTCCTGCTCAGCGTCGTAAGATGCTGTCCCAGGCCCCATGTCCACTCTCGTTCAGCTCTCTCCTCTCCCCCTATGAGACAAAGGATGTTGCGAGGCTGCTAGTCCTGAACTTGTCTGCTTTGGGGACTCCAACATACATTTTTAAATTTCTGTGCAAGCTAACTGGCTTTCTCCAGCACTGTTTCCACATGCTCCTCCATAATTTATGACGGTGCTGGCAAAGCTCTGCTCCTTAATCACCCTGACTTCTGGCTCTAAGTCTGTGCCAACTATAATCCTCCCACTTAAAAACAAGAGCCACATGTTTGTTTTATGTTTATTATTCTATGTTCCATTTATTATCCTAAAGCTACATCTGAGACCTTTAGTTCTGAAAGATGCCTGAGAGGCATAAGTGCTATTTGTTTTGGGCAAGATGCTAAGAATTTCCAGGGACTCAGAATCACAATGGGGAAAGGAAATGTCATGGATATTCTCCCCACTTTTAAAGGGTTTTCAGACTTTTGTTACAGCCTTCAGATTTATATCCTTGGGTAAACACACCACAGGGCATTGACGTGATAGCTACATGAAATTACATATACAAGATCCTTTATCCTAGACACAACCATATAGAAAGAAACATCTTAAATGCCAAACACACAATACAAACTCACATCTATGCATAGCTTAGAAGTAGGTGAAGATAACTATGTTGGGATAAAGAGCCACAAATAATTATAATGAGGAATGTAAAAAGGTGGCTTTCTTGAGTGTACTTGTACCCTATGAAATTGAGCATATTTTGATAGAAATAGATAGGATCTCTACACAGAAAAAAGACTTTTTCCCTCTCTCAGTCTTAAATCTTCCAGCAATTCTCAGCTGGTGCTGCTGCTTTCTTTTTAAAATTTATTTATTTATTTATTTTTGGTTGTTCTTGGTCTTTACTGTTGTGCAGGCTTTAGTACAGGTTCGGTGAGTGGGGGCTACTCTCTAGTTGCGGTGCATGCTGGCCTCTCATTGCAGTGGCTTCTATGTTGCAGAGCTTTAAGAGCACAAGCTCAGTATTTGAGGTGCACAGGGTTAGTTGCTCTGGGGCATGCGGAGTCTTCCCAGACCAGGGATCAAACCCAGGTCTCCTGCATTGGCAGGCAGATTCTTTACCACTGAGCCACCAGGGAAGCCCCTGCTACTGCTTTCTTGTAGGTTTCTTATGGGATTAACCAGAAATTAGCTCGTCCCGCCACCCCGTCACCCTCGGAACACAAGTTTCAGCCAGCTTTAGTGTCTCTTTTGCCATCTGCAAGAGTAAAGCAGTGCTGCTAGAGTTGTCTTCTTGCCAATACATTAGGCTTACTGAATGTTTAATAACATCCTGTCCTTAAGGACAGTCAAAAAGCAGTAGTAAGCATTCTAAGAGAAGCCGGTGGTTAAGCTAGAGCACTCGGTTTGGGCAGTGCACCTATGTCACTCTGCTTGTCCCATCTTCAGGGCTGATCATCCTCAGCAGCCTGTCTCACGTCTTGCTAACTAGTAGCTAACCCCCCTGGGTTAGTCCCTTGTGACTTTTGCATCAAGCTGGGTGCCTACGACAAAAATGTATTCTCCTGCCATTCTGGAGGCCAGCACCAAAATCGGGGTGTCTATAGGGTGGGTTCCTTCCTGGGGCTGTGTGGAATGGCCCACTCCAGGCCCTCTTCTTACTTCCCATGGTGTCAGTGATCCTTGGTGTTTCCTGGCCTATAGACCCATCACTCTAGTTTCTGTCTTCAGCTTCCCTTGGCCTTCTCTTCCTTGTCTTTCTCTCTGTATCCAAATCGCCCTCCCCTTACCAGGAGGTTTCTAGACTAAGACCTAACCCAATTCAGCATGGTGCTCAGATGCTCAGTCATATCCAATTCTTAGCGACCCCATGGACTCTAGCCTGCCAGGCTCCTCTGTGAATGGGGTTTCCCAAGCAAGAATACTGGAGTGGGTTGCCATTCCCTCCTCCTTGATCCTGTATTCTTTACCACTGAGCCACCTGGGATTCCCGAATGCCAACCTTAGTACATTATTAAAGATGTTTAAAGCAATCAAGCAACAATAACCAAAATAAAACTGCCCCAAAGACTATATGTTTTGTTCCATCCTTGCATGGCTTGTGCCTGTTAACTGTTGTGTCCTAGCTCCTCCACAGTCAACCTGCAGAGGCCTGGGGACCAGCAGCAGCATCTCCTGGGAGCTTGTGAGAGATGCAGGAGCTCAGGCCTGCTCCACCTAGTGAAATAGAACCGGCATTTTAGGCAGATTCCTAGGTGACCTGTTTGCTCAGTAAAGATAGAGAAGTGCTGTCCCAGGGTCCCCCTTACAACTTCATATCCCATCTTATTTTAATTATTTATCTACCTATTTATTTCAGTTTTGGCTGAGCTGGGTCTGCACTGCTGCACACCGGCTTTCTCTAGTTGTAGTCTGTGGGTTCCTCATTGTGGAGGCTTCTCTTGTTGCAGAGCACAGCTCTCGGCTCAGAGGCTTCAGTGGTTCCAGCTCCCATACTCGAGAGCAGGGCTCTGTGGTTGTGGTGCTCGGGCTTAGTTGCCCTGTGGCAAGTGGGATCTTCCTGGACCAGGGATTGAACCTGGGCTTCCTGCATTGGGAGGTGAATTCTAAACAACCGGACCATCAGGGAAGTCTCTATATTCCTTCTTCTATTCAAAAACTGCACATTTTATGGAGGGGTTTGAGGGATTCTATGGAGAGAGAAGAGCTAGACCGTCATCTTTGCATGACCTTTTGAAGTTTCGGAGAATTTCTGCCTGTTTAAAAATTACAGAGTCCAAGACCACTAATGTGTTAAGGGTATATAGCTTATCATGTGTATGAATTTTCTAAGTCAGTGGAGAAAAGCTTCACAAATTACTTCTTGCCAATATTAAAAACATCTCCCCACCTTGAAGGAAGAAATGCTTAGGCAAGCAGGCCCGAGAACAGAGCCCAGGTTCCAGCAGAATTCAAACCAGAACACAGGCTGCAGACTTCTAAGAAGCCCTGTAAGCTTTGGCTGGTAGCACAAGATACCACCATGTGGTTGGGGGCATTTTTATTTCAAGTTTCCTTTGCAGTTTTGAACTTGAATTTCAGCCTCATGGCAGACCATGGTATATGTGCAGTTGCTCAGTCATTTCTGACTCTTTGTGACCCCATAGACAGCCTGCCAGGTTACTCTGTCCATGGAATTTCCCAGGCAAGAATACTGGAGTGGATTGCCATTTCCTCCTCCAGGGAATCTTCCCAATTTAGGAATCAAACCCAGATCTCCTGAGGCCTCTGCATTGGCAGGTGGATCCTTTACCAGCTGGGAAGCCCAGACCATATTCAGTTCAGTTCAGTTCAGTCGCTCAGTCATGTCCGACTCTCTGCAACCCCATGAATCACAGCACGCCAGGCCTCCCTGTCCATCACCAACTCCCGGAGTTCACTCAAACTCATGGCCATAGAGTCAGTGATGCCATCCAGCCATCTCATTCTCTGTCATCCCCTTCTCCTCCCCCCGCCCCAACCTTTCCCAGCATCAGAGTCTTTTCCAGTGAGTCAACTCGTTGCATGAGGTGGCCAAAGTATTGGAGTTTCAGCTTTAGCATCAGTCCTTCCAATGAACACCCAGGATTGATCTCCTTTAGAATGGACTGGTTGGATCTCCTTGCAGTACAAGGGACTCTCAAGAGTCTTCTCCAACACAACAGTTCAAAAGCATCAATTCTTCGGCGCTCAGCTTTCTTCACAGTCCAACTCTCACATCCATACATGACCACGGGAAAAACCATAGCCTTGACTAGACGGACCTTTGTTGGCAAAGTAATGTCTCTGCTTTTTAATATGCTATCTAGGTTGGTCATAACTTTCCTTTCATATTACTGGGGTGATAAATCATAAGGAACAGCTAGACTCGTAGGAACAAACCATCGCCAGGGCTGTAATTCCTCCTTCATCGGGTTACTACGCAATCCATGGAGTCCATTTGCAGCCTCTCTCCATAGAGTTCATCTGTGACTCACCAAAAACTAAATCAGCCCATTTTATAAACATTCTATAGCCCTATACCCAAACACTTTCAAATATCCTCATCACATCAGCATACCAGTTGTTAGAAGGGAAACCTGCATTGATTCACAGATTACAGAAAGGATGACAAAGCCAAAGTCCAGAACTCGAAGAGATTACAAAATTAATCTCTAGGTCCCAGGCACACTTCTAAAGCATCTCACAGTTTATAAGCTGTCAAGCTCCCAGAGCCTGGCACACAGCCAGCTTACAGAATGCTTGCCAAGTACAATATTCCTGCAAAATCTTTGCAGGGAATCCTAGCTTACGTGCATAGTCACTCAGTCACGTTCGACTCCTTGTGACCCTATGGACTCTAGTCCACCAGGCTCCTCTGTTCACTGGATTCTCCAGGCAAAAATATTGTAGTGGGTTGCCATTTTCTTCTCCAGAGGATCTTTCCAACCCAGGGATCAAACTGGGGTCTCTTGCATTGCAGGCAAATTCCTAAGCCACAAGAGAAGCCCAAGTTTAGAATGCATCACATTTTAGGTACCTTAAAAGACGGTGTTTTCTCTCGATCAACAGGGCGGTGAACATATATTTTCCCATTCACGTTATCTTCTATAGAAAACAATCCAATCTCTGGATATTCATCCACACCAGGTCCTCTGATTAAATATATTATTTCCATGTTAGCGGACATATTATTGAACAGCTGGAAGGGAAAAAAAGGAGAGGGGAAACAAAACAGGGTGAGAGTAAACTACTATACCTATCAAATATCCAGGCTAATATTTAAAGGCAGTTTTAAATTATAGTTTTCAGAATTTATCCTAAAGAAATAAACAGGTAGGGAAAGATGCAGGAACAAGGAATACAGCAGCAGTTTGGTTTGTAATAGTGAAGAATTGGAAAGAGCATAAATGTCCCTGAAAGAATCTAATAGGGGTCATCCCCTCACATGACACCCATGTCTCCTACCACTTCTCTGCCTGGCATCTTCAGTTCAGTTCAGTTCAGTCGCTCAGTCGTGTCCGACTCTCTGCGACCCATGAATCACAGCACGCCAGGCCTCCCTGTCCATCACCAACTCCCGGAGTTCACTCAAACTCATGTCCATCAAGTCGGTGATGCCATCCAGCCATCTTACTCTCTGTCGTCCCCTTCTCCTCCCACCCCCAATCCCTCCCAGCATCAGACTCTTTTCCAGTGAGTCGTCTCGTCGCATGAGGTGGCCAAGGTATTGGAGTTTCAGCTTTAGCATCAGTCCTTCCAATGAACACCCAGGATTGATCTCCTTTAGAATGGACTGTTTGGATCTCCTTGCAGTCCAAGGGACTCTCAAGAGTCTTCTCCAACACCACAGTTCAAAAGCATCAATTCTTCGGCGATCAGCTTTCTTCACTAGCCTCCTGCCTACAGGGACGTGCTGAATTGGACAGGGTGATGGGCCTTTCCCGAGAGCAGCTGCCTTACCTCACCCACAAATTTGGGGAAGGGTCCCGGGTCTTCCTCCTCCAGCTCCAAGGTGGTAATAACCCATCTTCTCTTGGATCGCTGTAGAAGCCGGCTGTCTCCCTGGGGATCACAGAGACTGCGATGAGGGGGAGAATGTTCGTGAGGAGCTGGGCAGGGGGGCACAGTGATTGACATGCCTTCCCTTTCTCATCCTCACAACAGCCTCCAATGCCTAAAAATCCCAAGTGCCCATTCTCTTTACAACTACAGAGTCGGTACTCAACTGTGGGCCACGTGATGCCCAGGGATTTCACATTCATATGTGGCTCCTGAGATGTTTCAGGGGCTATGGAGACAATGCTAAAGATCACTGTCTAGTGTGTGCTGACACCTAAAGTCGACAGGCACAGAGTTGTGGGATCAATAAGAAAATTGCCCCCTCTCTATTCTTCTCTCTGAGTTTCCCTTGTGGCTCAGACAGTAAAGAATCTGCAATGCAGGAGACCTGGCTTTGATCATTGGGTGGAGAAGGTCCCCTGGAGAAGGAAATGGCAACCCACTCCAGCATTCTTGCCTGGAGAATCCCATGGACAGAGGAGCCTGGCAGGCAACAGGTCATGGGGTCTCAAGAGGCAGACAGGACTGAGTGACTAACACACATTCCTCTCCATGTTTCTGAAATCCTTGATTGAGAAAGCCTCCATTCAGTGCTATGGGGTCTTCAGTGCCTCTCTGTCTACTCATCTCCCTCATGACAGAGGCTGAGACAGAGACCCAAACGTGAGGGTCAGAGATTTATTGGGCAAAGGAATATAGATAGAATTGAACAATGGGGTCTTATTTGTTTTACATATATTCTGCTGTTGTTCTTCAGTTGCTCAGTTGTATCCGACTCCTCGTGACCCCAGGGACTGCAGCGTGCCAGGCTTCCCTGTCCCCCACCATCTCCCAGAGCCTGCCCAAACTCACGTCCATTGAGTCAGCAATACCATCCAACCATCTCATCCTCTGTTGCCCCCTTCTCCTCCTGCCTTCCATCTTTCCCAGCATCAGGGTCTTTTCCAGTGAGTTAGCTCTTTGCATCAGGTGGCCTAACTATTGGAGCTTCAACTTCAGCATCAGTGCTTCTAATGAATATTCAGGACTGATCTCCTTTAGGATGGACTGGTTGGATCTCCTTGATGTCCAAGGGACTCTCAAGAGTCTTCTCCAGCACACAGTTCAAAAGCATCAGTTCCTCAATGTTCAGCCTTCTTTATGGTACAGCTTTCACATCCATAACATGACTACTGGCAAATCCATAGTTTTGACTATACAGACCTTTGTCAGAAAAGTAATATCTCTGCTTTTTAATAAGCTGTCTAGGTTTGTCATAGATTTTCTTCTAAGGAGCAAGCGTCTTATTTCATGTCTGCAGTGATTTTGGAACCCAAGAAAATAAAGTCTGTCACTGTTTATATTGTCTCCCCATCTATTGGCCATGAAGCGATGGGACCGGATGCCATGATCTTCATTTTTTGAATGTTGAGTTTTAAACCAGTTTTTTCCCTATCCTCTTTCACTCTCATCAAGAGGCCCTTTAGTTCCTCTTCACTTTCTGCCATAAAGGTAGTGTCATCTGCCTATTTGACCTTATTGATATTTCTCCCAGCAATCTTTATTTCAGCTTGTGCTTCATCCAGCCAGGTATTTCACATGATGCACTCTGCATATAAGTTAAATAAGCAGGGTGACAATACACAGCCTTGATGTACTCCTTTCCCAATTTGGAACCAGTCCATTGTTCCATGCCCAGTTCTAACTGTTGCTTCTTGACCTGAATACAGGTTTCTCAGGAGGCAGGTAAGGTGGTCTGGTATTCCCATCTCTTTCAGAATTTTCCACAGTTTGTTGTGATCCACACAGTCAAAAACTTTAGTGTAGTCAATGAAGCAGAATTAGATGTCTTTCTGGAATTCTCTTGCTTTTTGTATGATCCAACAGATGTTGGCAATTTGATCTCTGGTTCCTCTGCCTTTTCTAAATCCAGCCTGAACATCTGGAAGATCTCAGTTCACATACTGTTGAAGTCTGGCTTGGAGGATTTTGAGCATTACTTTGCCAACATGTGAAATGAGTGCAATTGTGTGGTAGTTTGAAAATTCTTTGGCGTTGCCCTTCTTTAGGACTGGAATGAAAACTGACTTTTTCCAGTTTTACTGTTAGCATATATTTATTATTTTGGTTGGCCAAAAAGTTTGCTCAGGTCTGTAAGATGTTAATGGAAAAACCTGAACGAACTTTTTGACCAATCTAATGTAAGTATAGCTGATATCTAGCCGCATTCATTTTCATTCAGAAGATGTGCTCCTAAAAAATTACTGAATTAGACAGTGAGTTGCTCACAGGAACGACAGGAAGGAAATCGTCACAAGGTGGATGAGGATGTGGCGAAACCTCCAAGTGGCGGTGGCGACAGTGTCCCCTGCACTGGCCTGCGCCCACACACCGGAAGACAGCAAGCCTGCTTCCTCTGGCTCCCTAAAGTAGAAAAGAGTGTGGGCACACCTCTGGGCCAGGACCGGATACTCAACTTCTGACTTTCACAGATTGCTCCTCTTTTAATTAGACAAAAAGGCATCCTCCGCAAGTCTCCACAGTCCTTCAAGATTCTAAAAGGCCACATCTAGTTACTAATTTATTTTGTGGCAGCTGAATACTGACAGGGCACTAAAAAACTCAAAATTGCAAGGCAGCATCTAAGTGAAGTACAATCTCACTTAGTTTATTGAAAAACCGAGTTCCAAACCCCACCTTTGTTTGATTAGTGAGATCATCGTTTTCTTGTCGGGTGCTGTTGACAGTGCTGACCTTAAAAATAAAAATGACATTAATTAGTAGGAAGTGTACTTAGCGCAACCAGGTAGACCCTGCCCGAAGTCACACAAATCTTCTAGAATTAAGCAGAGAAAAAAAAGGAACTGCATTCGGTTTTAATAACTAATTTCTTGCTCTTGACATCTCAATTCAAAATTGCCATTTCCCTTCTGTGACTGTAAGAGAAGTAACCAGAAAATTCTGATCTAGTGTTACCAATGGTAGGGACATGTAAAGCCCTACCTGCTACTGTTATGTGAACTGTCTGTTCAGGGCGAGCCAAGTGTATTTATATGTGCACATGTAAAATATCACCAAATGTTAATTGGTGGTGGGATTCAAGTGGACATTTTTTTAGGATTTTTATTTTTCCCTTATTTGTAGACTTATCCCTTATTTTTAGACTTTATCATAAAATAATAAAACTAAAGAATTTGGTACTTTACAGTTATATAATGATTTGCATCGATAATTATAATATGCTATGCTAAGTTGCCTCAGTTGTGTCCAACTCTTTGTGACTCTATAGAATGTAGTCCCCCAGGCTCCTCTGTCCATGAGATTCTCCAGGCAAGAATACTGGAGTGAGTTCCCATGCCCTCCTCCAGGGTATCTTCCCAACCCAGAGATCAAACCCCTGTCTCTAATGTTTCCTATGTTGGTAGGCAGGTTCCTTCCCATCTGGGAAGACTTGATAATTATTTATCATTTTTTTCAACAACATTCTCCCTCAGGAAAAGTCTCCACACATGAACAGTAGGAGTGTTGAATTTGAAAGAGACAAGCTATGCAATGCATGTCAACACAAAACACGTGTGCCTGTATGTGTGTGTATATGTGTGCACGTATGTGAGTGCACTGACACTCATATTTCTACCTCATTCATTTTCACTACCATATAGCTGTTAACTACATGAATAGAGGGCAATTTGTCGTTCTCCTAGTGATGGCCATGGAGGTTACTCCCAGTTGTTTGTTATCACACACACACGGCGATGCTGTGGTTATAGACCGTACATATAGAAAATTTCTCTGGAGGACAGTTTTCAGTTTGTTTCACCGGGGTCCCTTGAACTCATCAGAGACTCCAGAAGGCCAAACATGTTTATAATAATCCAAGATACTACTTGTCTATTTCTCTGTGTGACATTTGCACTGATGGTAGCAAATATTGGTGATAAAAATGCTAGTGCCTTAGGACCATTGGAGACCATGACACAGACTCCTCTGATAGTCTTGCGTGCCTCCTCACACGGACAGGCAGGAAAGAGGGAAGGAGGGAGGACGAAGGGAAGGTGGGAGGGAGGGAGGGAAGGAGAGGAGGAAGGGAGAAATGAAGGAAGAGGAAAAAGGGTCAGTCCCATTTAAGAATGATAGAATTGATAAATTCACCTCATTGTTGAGGCCGGAAATACTGTTAACTATACCCCATGCCACTCCTGCGTGTGTATCTTTTAGTCACTCTGTGTGTCTAGATGAAGGTATGAACCCCGGTGCTGCCCATCAGTGTAGAAGTTTTGTCTCAGAGAAAAGCACGTGTGTGATTGTCAGAGTTTACAGCTAAACAGGCCACATTTTTTTTATGAAGCAGCATTTTCCCCGAAAGAATGACTGACCAACTTGATCGACAGGTCTTTGATAATGAACGAAGTAAGCCCATCACTTCAAGAAAAACAATGGACGGTGTCATGTTGCCGATAATAAATTTTAAGCTTTCAAGCAAAAAATTAGAACTTTGGAAAACTTGAGCTTGACAGCTTCCCAACACATAAAGATTTTTCTGCTGATATTGGTGGACAGATTAATGAATGTGACGTTTTGATTTTTTAGAATGAAATATGTCAACATGTGGAAGAACTGCATAGCTCAGTGAGCAAAGATACTGATTAAGATATCACAGTCCAAAATCACACACAGGTGAGAGTTATTCAAAATTCAAGAGACTCCAGTGGTTTTCATCGAACAGAGTAACGAAAGTTATTAATATGCTTTCAGGCTCCACATGGCAAGTGACTGTTAAAAATGGACTACTTGTCAAATTCTGGCATGACATCAAAAAGAGTACCCACAGTTCCAGGCTATAAAAATATTGCTCCCTTTCCATATACGTACCTGTGTGAGGCAAGAATTGCTTCATATACTTGAAGCAAACAGCATTTAAAACAGACTGAGTTCAGAATCAGAGAGTAGACTCCAGGTGTCTGCTTTTAATCCAGACAGCCAAGAGATTTGAAAAAATATGAAATTGTGCCATTCTTCACACTGAATGGAAAGGTGGAAAATACATTAATTTTTCATAGATGTTTGGTTTATATTAGTTTGTAATGGATTTATCATTATCTCTTTACAAATTTGTGTTTTTGCTGTATAGCAAAGTGATTCAGTTATATATGTATCTATATATTCTTGTTCATATTCTTTTCCATTATGATCTATTAGGATGTTGAATATAGTTCCCTGTGCTAGACAGTAAGTCTTTGTTTATCTGTTAACATTTTATGTATAGTAGCTTCTATCTGCTAATTCCAAACTCCTTTTTAAAAATTTATTTTTATTTAAAAATTTTTTGAAATATAATTGATTTACAATGCATCAGTTTCAGGTGTACAGTAAAATGATTTAGTCATACATATACATATATATATATACACATTCCTTTTTACATTCTCTTCCATTATAGATTATTATAAGATATTGAATATTTTCCCTGTGCTCTGCAATAGGTCCTTGTTAGTCATCTATTTTAATCACTATCTTTAATGAATTGAGAAGTACATTTAAAATTTCCCAGTCTTGGAAATTCCCTGGTGGTCCAGTGATTAGGACTCTGTGCTTCTACTGTCGGAGAAGACAATGGCAAGCCACTCCAGTACTCCAGCCTGGAAAATCCCATGGACAGAGGAGCCTGGTGGGCTACAGTCCATGGGGTCGCTACTAGTCGGACAAGACTGAGCGACTTCACTTTCACTTTTCACTTTCACACGTTGGAGAGGGAAGTGGCAACCCACTCCAGTGTTCTTGCCTGGAGAATCCCAGGGATGGCGGAGCCTGGTGGGCTGCCATCTATGGGGTCACACAGAGTCAGACATGACTGAAGTGACCTAGCAGCAGCAGCAGCAGCTTCTACTGTAGGAGGCCTGGGTTTGATCCCTGGTCAGGGAACTAGAATCCCACAAGCTGTACAGTGTCACCAAAAAAAAAAAAAAAAAAATTCAGTCTTAATTTCTAATATGGGGAGCATCAGTAAATATAACCACATAAACAACAATTCTTTGGGTTCTGCCTCAAGTTTACAAGTGGAAATCATCCTGAGAGTAAAAGGCTTGATAATGGCTACTATAGGATTTATGAGGCTTCCCAGATTGTAAACAACCTGCCTGCCAATGCAGGAGACATAAGAGATGCAGGTTCGATCTCTGGATTAGGAAGATCCCCTGAAGTAGGGCATGGCAACCCACTCCAGTATTCTTGCCTGAAGAGTCCCATGAACAGAGGAGCCTGGCGGGCTACAGCCCATAGGGTCAAAAGGAGTCAGACACAACTGAAGTGACTTAGCACAGCACAGCACAGTAGCACTCTCGGATTTATACCTAAAATCTCCTGGGGACAGAGTGAGCCATCAGCAGCCCACCTAGATCCTGCCAAACATCCTTCGTTGTGGTCGTGCCCCTGCCCCCACCTGTGAAGATCTGTCCTTAGCCAAGAGCTTGTCACGGCATAAAGGACTGTGTATTAGATAACAGTGTCATAGAGCATGAAGAAATATCCTTCAGATCTTCACTTCTTGTGGTTGGCCACCCTCCTGGTGGGTGGGGGATGTTATTGCATCATCTGGTTTTGTTCACGTCAAATGTAACCGTTAATATTTGTTTCCTGCCACAAACTCTATTTGTCTTTTTTCCTAAAGGCAAAGTTTTTTTTTTAACTCCCTCTGTTCCAAAATATAAAATATTGATTTATAAAGACAACTGCTTCTCAATTAATGTTGCTAATTTTAAATGAAGGGCCTAACCATGTGTGTGAGGTTTCCCTGATGACTCAGATGGTAAATAATCTCTCTGCAGTGTGGAAGACCTGGGCTCATTCCCTGTTTCAGGAAGATCCCCTGGAGAAGGGAATGGCTACCCATTCCACTACTCTTGCCTCTGACTATGGACGCAGGAGCCTGGTGGGCTACAATCCATTGGATCGCAAAGAGTCGGATGTGACCGAACACTAACACAACCAGGTGTGTAGTTTTAACATGGAGAAAATTGCAGTCTTGGGATAGCATGAAAAAATTCATCCCATTTCTAAAACAGGTATATTTCCAGGTGACCCAGGTCACGAACAACGAATACCTTAAGGTTTTGTCTCCTCTCTGGCCTCAGTTTCCCCTTCTGTGAGCGAGGGTGTGAGGCAAGGTGCCTTTAAGGCCCTTTCAACCAGAAAGCTCTGGGTTCATTTTCCTAGGATGACACATAAGGGCAGAGCCGACAGTCACCTAGGAGTGGCTGGAGAGCTGGAAAAGAGGCCTGAGATAGTGTATTTCTTCACTCAGAGATGCTTGAAATTTCACATCCTGTTTGTACACGTGTATTAGTTCTCTGGTGCACAGCTTAGAATTAACTTGCACCATCTCATCTGGGTGAGGCAGAAAGACTGGATAATGGTTACATTTGCTGAAATGATCTTGTAAGTATGCTTATTATATTTCCCATCCTTGACAATTTTAAGCTGTTTGTCCAAAGAGGATGCCATTCAAATGATTTACATAATGCTTCCTATAATTCAGTGGGGGAGAAAAATGTTCTCAAAGCGTGTCTCTGGCTGCAGTGTCCATCTGACTATTTCATGAGGGTGTGGCAGGTAGGCAGTGACTGTAAGATCCAACCTTCCTATCACTTGAAAGGCGCTGCTGGACTTGAGGGAATGTCACCGGCATTGTGCTGACCTGGCTGAGTAGCTGCAGTCACCTCAGGGAAGAAGTTATCTGAGTAAATAAAGGCTTTGTGTTTTCTAGAAGGTCCTAAAGAACTAAGAAGCCAATGTGGAAATGATTGCTTCCTGCAAATATTTCACTTTTGATAGCAAATTTGAATTCAAGAACAACTTTCTTTACTAAGGTATAATTGACATACACCATTATCTTCCTTTCATGAGAATAGTGCAATGATTCAATCAATATTTGTATGTATTTAAAAATGATCACCATATTGAAAAGTAGTGAAAGTGTTAATCACTCAGTCATGTCTGACTCTTTGAGACCCAATGGACTGTATCCCATCAGGCTCCTCTGTCTGTGGGATTCTCCAGGCAAGAATACTGGAGTGGTTGGCCATTCCATTCTCCAGGGGATCTTCCCCACCCAGGGATCAAACCCAGGTCTGCTCCTTGGCAGGCAGATTCTTTACCATCTGTGGCACATCACAGGAAGTCGACTTAATATCTGTCACCATTTATAGTAACAGATTTTTTTTATTGTGATGAGAACTTTTACCATCTAGTCTGTTAATGAATTTCATATATGCATATGGTCTTATGAACTAGAGCTGCCATGCTGTACATTTCAGTTGCTTTAAGCCACCAGTTTGTCCTTTGTAATGGCAGCCCTTGGAGACGAGTATGCAATCCAAACACAGTCTCTGCATACAGAAGCTTGGCTGATCCTTTACAAGTGCAGATTCAGCATGGGCAGCAGAAAACCAGGGTTCTGAGGATCCTTAGGACAGAGCCTGGCCAATCAGTCTCTGCTGAGGGCTCAGCATCACCTCTGACCACACGATTCTTCATGTCCTGCAATCCATGGACTCTTGTTCTTGAATGAGGGGTTTGAGTGAATTAATCGTGCAGAGCATACATGCTAACATACTTTTTAACGATAACTTGACTCAGAATTTCCCAGGTTAAAAAGCAACAACAGCCCACCAACCAAAACAGACTTTGTTCACTAACTTCATTCACAAACCCTCCCTCCTCTCAGGTCCTAGAAGCTGCCCCAGCCCAAAGCTGAGGGTATGCAAGCTCTCAGGACTGGAAATGGCAAAGAGGGGGATTGGACCCTGCTTCTGTGGCTTGTTGTGGGATTTGGAACAAAGACCCACAGAGAATTGCAACTTTGTTCTTTGCTTCATGTCAGGATGACAACATTAGGGTGGAGATTTAGGGATAACACTGTTGTAGACATTGCAGCTCTTCAGCAGAATGGGTACCAGTTTTAAATCTGGAGGTCGGTGGGGGGTGCCTTATTTGCATCACAGCAATGGTTAGAAGTCAGTGTAGGTGGGGGAAGGTAGGGGCTGAAAGGAATAGGTTCAGTCAGTTCAGTTCAGTTCAGTCGCTCAGTCATGTCTGACTCTCCGTGACCCCATGAATCACAGCATGCCAGGCCTCCCTGTCCATCACCAACTCCCGGAGTTCACTCAAACTCATGTCCACAGAGTCGGTGATGCCATCCAGCCATCTCATTCTCTGTCATCCCCTTCTCCTCCCGCCCCCAACCTTTCCCAGCATCAGAGTCTTTTCCAGTGAGTCAACTCATTGCATGAGGTAGCCAAAGTATTGCAGCTTCAGCTTTAGCATCAGTCCTTCCAATGAACACCCAGGATTGATCTCCCTTAGAATGGACTGGTTGGATCTCCTTGCAGTACAAGGGACTCTCAAGAGTCTTCTCCAGCACCACAGTTCAAAAGCATTAATTCTTCAGCAATCAGCTTTCTTCACAGTCCAACTCTCACATCCATACATGACCACGGGAAAAACCATAGCCTTGACTAGGTGGACCTTTGTTGGCAAAGTAATGTCTCTGCTTTTTAATATACTATCAAGGTTGGTCATAACTTTCCGTCCAAGGAGTAAGTGTCTTTTAATTTCATGGCTGCAATCAGCATCTGCAGTGATTTTGGAGCCCAAAAAAATAAAGTCTGACACTGTTTCCACTGTTTTTCCATTTCCCATGAAGTGATGGGACCAGATGCCATGATCTTTGTTTTCTGAATGTTGAGCTTCAAGCCAACCTTTTCACTCTCCTCTTTCACTATCATCAAGAGGCTTTTGAGTTCCTCTTCACTTTCTGCCATAAGGGTGGTGTCATCTGCATATCTGAGGTTATTGATATTTCTCCCGGCAATCTTGATTCCAGCTTGTGCTTCTTCCAGCCCAGCGTACCTCATGATGTACTCTGCATAGAAGTTAAATAAGCAAGGTGACAATATACAGCCTTGATGTACTCTTGTTCCTATTTAGAACCAGTCTGTTGTTCCATGTACAGTTCTGACTGTTGCTTCCTGACCTGCATACAGGTTTCTCAAGAGGCAGGTCAGGTGGTCTGGTATGCCCATCTCTTTCAGAATGTTCCACAGTTTATTGTGATCCACACAGTCAAAGGCTTTGGCATAGTCAATGAAGTAGAAATAGATGTTTTTCTGGAACTCTCTTGCTTTCTCCATGATCCAGCGGATGTTGGCAATTTGATCTCTGGTGCCTCTGCCTTTTCTAAAACCTGCTTGAACATCGGGAGTTCACGGTTCACATATTGCTGAAGCCTGGCTTAGAGAATTTTGAGCATGACTTTACTAGCGTGTGAGATGAGTGCAATTGTGCGGTAGTTTGAGCATTCTTTGGCATTGCCTTTCTTTGGGATTGGAACGAAGACTGACTTTTTCCAGTCCTATGGCCACTGCTGAGTTTTCCAAATTTGCTGGCATATTGAGTGCAGCACTTTCACAGCATCATCTTTCAAGATTTGAAATAGCTCAACTGGAATTCCATCACCTCCACTAGCTTTGTTTGTAGTGATGCTTTCTAAGGCCCACTTTACTTCACATTCCAAGAAGTCTGGTTCTAGGTCAGTGATCACGTTGTCGTGACTATCTTGCTTGTGAAGATCTTTTTTGTACAGTTCTTCTGTGTATTCTTGCCCCCTCTTCTTAATATCTTCTGCTTCTGTTAGGTCCATACCATTTCTGTCCTTTATTGAGCCCATCTTTGCATGAAATGTTCCCTTGGAATCTCTAATTTTCTTGAAGAGATCTCTTGTTTTTCCTATTCTGTTGTTTTCCTCTATTTCTTTGCATTGATCGCTGAGGAAGGCTTTCTTATTTCTCCTTGCTATTCTTTGGAACTCTGCATTCAGATGCTTATATCTTTCCTTTTCTCCTTTGCTTTTCACTTCTCTTCTTTTCACAGCTATTTGTAAGACCTCCTCAGACAGCCATTTTGCTTTTTCGCATTTCTTTTCCATGGGGATGATCTTGGTCCCTGTCTCCTGTACAATGTCACGAACCTCCGTCCAGAGTTCATCAGGCACTCTATCTATCAGATCTAGTCCCTTAAATCTATTTCTCACTTCCACTGTATAATCATAAGGGATTTGATTTAGGTCATATCTGAATGGTCTAGTGTTTTTCCCTACTTTCTTCAATTTAAGTCTGAATTTGGCAATAAGGAGTTCATGATCTGAGCCACAGTCAGCTCCTGGTCTTGTTTTTGCTGACTGTATAGAGCTTCTCCATCTTTGGTTGCAAAGAATATAATCAATCTGATTTCGGTGTTGACCATCTGGTGATGTCCATGTGCAGAGTCTTCTCTTGTGTTGTTGGAAGGAATAGGTTACCTATAGCCAATTCAGCAAAAAATTGGGCACCTCCTGGACACAAAGTTCTCCATTTGAGGGTCCAGAGTGCAGATTGCTCAAACCACGGAACACTGGTGTATCCCATTATCTCCCTCAGCCTTGATCCCTGGAATCTAAATATAGTTGCGTCCACCACACACAGTCCAGTCCTGCTGCCCACTTCCCACCCCACCCAGCACACCCTCAGTCATGAATGAACCTGCCTGGGCTCTGTGCTAACATGCAGAAAGAAGAAAAAGATAGCTCTGTTTTCTAATGAGTCCAGTTAGCGGTAAGAGTAGGAGTAAGAGAAAGATGGGAACAAGGTTTGGTTTGTGACGTATTCAAATCCAGGCTAATGTGGGCTACTAAAACAGAATTCTACTAGGAGTGAAGTCAGAAAGAGAAAACCAAGGATCGCACATTCTGCCTCTTTGTGGAATCTCGAAAAATGGTACAGAGGAACCTATTTGCAAAGCAGAGAGAGAGACAGAGACATAGAAAACAAATGTATGGACACCAAGGGGAGAAGTGTGAGGTGGGATGAATTGGGAGACGGGGGTTGACACACACACACTACTATGTATAAAATAGGTGATTAACGAGAACCTACTGTGTGGCACAGAGAACTCGGTGCTCTGAACGGGACCTGAATGGGAATGAAATGCCCCCTCAAAATGTATACATTTAGCTCTTTCTCTTTGCCTTACGGCAGAAAGTAACAACACTATAAAGCAACTATACTCTAATTAAAACTTTTTTTAAAGTAGCCAAGAAAAATTTCCGAACATTAAGCAAAGGGTGGCGAACAAAGCATCGAATTTCAGAAGCAGAGCTGGCCAGACGACTCGGAACTTTTTGTTTCCTCTTCTGTTTACCGTAACACCCAGCGCTTGTGAAAGCACCTGGCCCAGAGCGAGTGTCCCACCAACAGCAGCGGGCTCTGAGTGAAGAGAATGCCCGTCCTGCCAGGGAGCAGAAAAGAGCAAGGAAAGACCCTCCGCATTTCCTCATTGACTCCCACAAGCACCAGGTCGAGGAGGTGCCTGCAGCAGCTCCATTTTCAGGTGGAGGCCATGAGGCTTAACATGATGAAGGTAGAGCCTTGAAAACCCGGATACCCAGGCCACATCCCCAGATCAGCTCTGCTGAATCCAGGGGTGAGTGGCCTCTGGGCATTGGGACTCCCGTAGCATCTGAGAAAAGTCAAGCTTGATCCAAGGTGAGTACCAAGGCCAAGCAACAGCCCAGGTGCCAAGCCGGGTTACGATGCAGTGCAGACCCACCGTCTTGACCCCTACCCACTGCAGGGCCTCCTGCCTCTGCCCTGGCCGAGTCTATCAGGGAGAACCCAGGAGCAGTGCCAGAGCCCCATCGCTCTCCCTCTCTGTCTGAGGAAAGTGGGCTAAGCGGCCGTGCCCTACAGGCAGATGCAGCCTAAACTCCATCCACAGTAAGTACAAGCAAAAGCCCAGATGTTTCCATCTTGATTCTACTGTTTGTTTCCAGGTTGAGCCATGGTAACTGGTGGCGGGCAGGGGGTGGGGAGGCAGGGGGATTTAGCCCTCCCACCCCCATGGGTTTGCTCAAACCCTCTTCGACATACACAAATGAGATTTTTTTCAGTCTTATGTAAAGTGAAAAGAAATGTCCTTAGGAAACACGTTGATACAAATCTAAACGTGTGTAACCTATATAAACTAGTCTTAGCCTGTTCCCACTACTCTGCGAAACCCCTTCTTGGTGTAAATTCTGGAACCCCTCTTCTTTCCCTAAAGAAAGTACTAAAGCTCCCACCCACCACCCACAGCTGCAGGACATTACACTCAGCCCCATTCCCCCATCCTCGAAAAGGCAGAGCCAGCTGGAGCTGTGCGGTCAGCTCCCGGCCCTTGGCAGGTAAATCCCACGTTCTGGGTACCAGTCCCTGCTCACCAGCATCAGCAGCTCGAGAAGCAGCAGCAGCGCGGGGTGAAACCTGGAGCGCATGCTGCCTGGTGCGCACCCACAGCCTGCGGGCGCTGGCGAGTCCTTCCAGCCGTGGGCTCACCCGCAGCCCGTCCTTCCCAGCAGGCTCTCTTCTCCAATCACCCTCTGGTCACCTTGTCACAGACACTCTCTCAACTCTTCCCCTCCCTGCTCCCAGGCGTTCTTGTATTTATCAGGGGTGGGGTGGGGTGGGGGGCTGAGCCTTAGCCTTTGGCCTCATTAACCACAGGCAGAATTCTCAGGAAGGGAGTGGGGAGAAATAAAACTGCCCCAGCGATACGCATAGCAGACGTCAGGCCGGGAATCTGACCCCAGGAGACCAGGGCATAGTCAGAGGAAGGTGAAGCCAGTGTCCATGGGGAAGCAGGGGTTTGCTTTCTTTGTTTTTGTTTCCAAAATCAGTGGAATGCCTACTGATCTCTTCCTTGTAGCAGAGTATTTTAATGCTCATTTCCTTATAGGCTCTACTGCTTGAAATCAAAGAACTGGAAAAGGACTCTGAAAAAGGATAACTTTATTAAGGGAGGGGGAAAAAAGGGAAAAGTACAATTTTACTTTCCAAAGCATTAACCAGCTTTATCCCAATCATGTCTTGAGGCTCTGGGGTTTATCAGTTCAGTTCAGTCGCTCAGTCGTGTCCGACTCTCCGCGACCCCATGAACCACAGCATGCCAGGCCTCCCTGTCCATCACCAACTCTCGGAGTTCACTCAAACTCATGTCCACAGATGGCCATCCAGCCATCTCATTCTCTGTCATCCCCGTCTCCTCCCGCCCCCAACCTTTCCCAGCACCAGAGTCTTTTCCAGTGAGTCAACTCGTTGCATGAGGTGGCCAAAGTATTGCAGTTTCAGCTTTAGCATCAGTCCTTCCAATGAAAACCCAGGATTGATCTCCTTTAGAATGGACTGGTTGGATCTCCTTGCAGTACAAGGGACTCTTAAGAGTTGTCTTCAACACCACAGTTCAAAAGCATCAATTCTTAGACTTCACCAAAATTTCCTTTACACTTAGATGAACCTGCCTTTTTGATTCTGAGATGAAAGAACGAGGGAGGAGGGATGGGAAAGAGGCTCCCTGTGGGAGGGTCTCTGTACCAACCTGGGGTCTTTACATTAGGATTCTGAAAAAAAGACAAGTTGAGGTTCTAACATACCAATACCTCGGGCTGCAATGACCAAGTGGAAAACAAGATCTGACACTCATTAGTCCTCATTACCTTAACGTATTACCCATGATCACATCACCTTGTTGAAAATACTAAACAGTTCTTCAAGAGGTGAAATAAAAGATAATCTTTATCTGGTCTTAATGTAGTTTCATGGCTCTGTGACAGATTGCTGCACTTTTAAATTTGAATTGTTTATAATCTGAATCCAAGTTGTTTGTTACTAAAAAGAGTAACTAATGCAATTTTAAAACCTTTCTATATTTCCTGTACATATGGTGGGGAGGAGGGTGGGAGGAGTTTTCAGGACACATGTATCAGTTCAGTTCAGTTCAGTCGCTCAGTCCTGTCCGACTCTCCACGACCCCATGAATTACAGCACGCCAGGCCTCCCTGTCCATCACCAACTCCCGGAGTACACTCAAACTCATGTCCATCACGGTGATGCCATCCAGCCATCTCATTCTCTGTCGTCCCCTTCTCCTCCCGCCCCCAACCTTTCCCAGCACCAGAGTCTTTTCCAGTGAGTCAACTCGTCACATGAGGTGGCCAAAGTATTGCAGTTTCAGCTTTAGCATCAGTCCCTCCAATGAACATCCAGGATTGATCTCCTTTAGAATGGACTGGTTGGATCTCCTTGCAGTCCAAGGGACTCTCAAGAGTCTTCTCCAACACCACAGTTCAAAAGCATCGATTCTTCGGCGATCAGCTTTCTTCACAGTCCAACTCTCACATCCATACATGACCACGGGAAAAACCATAGCCTTGACTAGACGGACCTTGGTTGGCAAAGTAATGTCTCTGCTTTTTAATATACTATCAAGGTTGGTCATAACTTTCCTTTCAAGGAGCAACCGTCTTTTAATTTCATGGCTGCAATCAGCATCTGCAGTGATTTTGGAACCCAAAAAAATAAAGTCTGACACTGTTTCCACTGTTTTTCCATCTATCTCCCATGAAGTGATGGGACCAGATGCCATGATCTTTGTTTTCTGAATGTTGAGCTTCAAGCCAACCTTTTCACTCTCCTCTTTCACTTTCATCAAGAGGCTTTTGAGTTCCTCTTCACTTTCTGCCATAAGGGTAGTGTCATCTGCATATCTGAGGTTATTGATATTTTTCCCGGCAATCTTGATTCCATCTTGTGCTTCTTCCAGCCCAGCGTTCCTCATGATGTACTCTGCATAGAAGTTAAATAAGCAAGGTGACAATATACAACCTTGACGTACACCTTTTCCTATTTGGAACCAGTCTGTTGTTCCATGTCCAGTTCTGACTGTTGCTTCCTGACCTGCATACAGGTTTCTCAAGAGGCAGGTCAGGTGGTCTGGTATGCCCATCTCTTTCAGAATGTTCCACAGTTTCTTGTAATCCACACAGTCAAAGGCTTTGGCATAGTCAATGAAGCAGAAATAGACGTTTTTCTGAAACTCTCTTGCTTTCTCCATGATCCATCGGATGTTGGCAATTTGATCTCTGGTGCCTCTGCCTTTTCTAAAACCTGCTTGAACATCTGGGAGTTCACGGTTTACATACTGCTGAAGCCTGGCTTGGAGAATTTTGAGCATGACTTTACTAGCGTGTGAGATGAGTGCAATTGTGCAGTAGTTTGAGCATTCTTTGGCATTGCCTTTCTTTGGAATTGGAATGGAATCCCATGTATACCTATGGCCAATTCATACTGATGTATGGCAAAACCCATCACAATACTGTAATTATCCATCCTCCAATTAAAATAAATAAATAATTTTTTTAAAAAGCAGAATAATAATTATCAAATTTACGACTTTGAATAAATAAACCTTGCATTTACTTTTAAGATGGATATTTTTATTCCATAAATCTATTGGCCACCTGATGCAAAGGGCTGACTCATTTGAAAAGACCCTGATGCTGGGAAAGATTGAGAGCAGGAGGAGAAGGGAATGACAGAGGATGACATGGTTGGATGGCATCACCGACTCAATGGACATGAGTTTGGTTAAACTCTGGGAGTTGGTGATGAACAGGGAAGCCTGGCATGCTGCAGTTCATGGGGTCGCAAAGAGTCGGACACGACTGAGTGACTGAACTGAAGTCTATTGAAAAACTTGTTAGAGTCATGAATTCAGAACTTAGAACTAGATCAGGTAAGTAAGCTAAGCCATGTGAAATGTTTGTGAGAGATGCATGTTGTACACCCCTAATAGTGGGGCTGATAATGTTGATCAAGAAAGACAGTGTGTAAAGCAATTTCCCTCCAATTAAAAAACTTTTAAAAAGGCAGAAACCAATACAACCTTGTAAAGCAATTTTCCTCCAATTGAAAGATAAATAAAAATTAAAAAGAAAAAATAAACAGTGTGTTGGTCTGCAGAGATCCAGAGAGGGGCCAAGGAATGTGAGCAAAGGGTCCCACTTTTATATTTGCTTTAAGTTGTAAAAAATTGGTATTTTAATATATTAAAAACAACCAATTTTCAACACACTCAAACATTTAAAACTGAACAAGAAGCCAGTTTCCCACAAGACAGTCCTTCTCAGGCTGTGTAACTCACTCGGCTGGTGACTCTGGGCTTCACCTGCCTCACATCTTAGGTGAGTCGGAGCTCCAAGATGTCGTTTCTCTTTGTTCTGTGTATCCACCATTCCAAAGAAGACGTCGGTATTCCTGTGTTCTCAGAAGTGCAGTAATACCTTTTGGCCACAAGGTGGCAGCTCCCAGCTCAATGAAAGCCTAAATGAAGAAAGTGATGGTGAGATCAAAGTCACTTGATTAAAAGGAAGGTCAGGATGAGAATTAATTTCCTACATTCTACTCTACAGTCTCACCTTGGGCATCTAGGGGAGCCCAACCCACTTAACGTTCTCAGTATTTTTTATAATATAAATACATCATGACTGCTTCTAAGCAAGGATTAATTTTGTCTTGAATTATTTTTGTTCTTCAGGTTCCTGAAAATGCCAGGCACAGGTATGCAGTGAGTTGCATTTTCAAAGTTGTCAGTCAAGACAACCGAATCAGGTTCATTTTCCATCTTTTCAGGAAAAAGCTGTTGTCTGGGAGGTTTCTACTTGCCCAGAAAGTTCCAGTGAGTAGAACCCTTCACTGAAAATAAAGAAACAGTCAATTCATGACATTCTAAAGAGACACCAAGAGTCAGGACCAGACCTCTCTGGCGTCCCCTGAATGGCAGAACCGACCCTGTCACCCCCAGCCTGCACTGCAGCCCAGTCTCTTGGTCCAGTACTGCCCACCGGTCAGGAGTCAGCAGTCAGCAGTGGGGTCAGCTGGCCTCCTTGGGCCTCAATTGCACAGAGGGCTGATCCCACCCTCCCTGCTGCAGACACATGAGATGCTTTCTTCCCACCTCAGAAAGTGGAAGGGGGCATGAGGAGGGGTGGGGTTCTGGGGTGGAGGGGGGGTGGAGGGATGGAGGGATGGGGGTTGTGGATTTCTCCAGTGAAAGTGACAGGAGCTTCCTGAGAATCACTGGTCTCATAGGAGGGTCCCCACTTCTCCAACTCCAACTTCTGCTTGGTCAGTGGCCCTGTGCCCAGCTGAGATGAGGGCCTTGTGGTGGATAGCAGGACTCAGAGAAGGATAACACAAAAGTGCCCATCCCTTCCTCCATTTGGCATGGCGAGGAGAAACAGGTTCTCCTGTGGGTCAAGTCAACATGGAAGACAGGAAATGATCTGTTACCAGCCTTCTTCCTGCCTCCCCAGAGGGATGCTGCTGCAGGCAGGCAGAGGACACCCCCCAGGCACAGAAACATTGAGATGCCCTCTCTGCAGAGGGGACCCAACCTCAGTGACCACCCGGAAAGAGACGAGGGAGGGAGGGGAGGTGTCCGAGGGGGACACCCCAGCCACGCCCTCCTGTGTTGGTGGGAGCTGGAGAGAAGAGGGGATTGTCCATTTCTTCACAGTGATGCAAAAAGCTTAACTTCTGAGAACAGCCTCCAAGGAACAAAACTACCCAAGGAAGGGCTGTGCTCAGAGAAATAAGGAGGTGGTTCCTACAAGCCCAGCCCTGCCTTGAGGAATGATCCTCTTTCAACAGCATGTAAAACAACGACTACATGGAGGCTCTGGAGAGAGACCAGAGACAGAAACTGGGGGTAGCCAGGCTCCAGAAGAGGATGGACAAACAGGATGAACAGTCAGGACCTGGGTACCAAGCTTGTGGGTATTCCCTGCACCGTTCTTTCAACTTTTCCGTATGTTCAAGATTTTTTATAATACAGTGTTGGGAGGAAAATCATTAAGTGATTTTGACTCCAGCAGTAACAAATCCAAGTCATTATTGTGTCGTTTTACCCCAGCATCAATATTGTACATCTACTTGTAGCCCAGTGTCTAACACGAGTATGAGCCAACACATCTAATGTTTGTGAGATTTCACATCGGAATAAAATAATCCATCATTTGTATTTCTGGATCTATTTTCAGTGACTCAAGTCACTCAGGTTGATCAGAGGTGATTCCCTATGTTTCAGTATTCCAAGTCCTCCCCCAGGAACTGGTTGGAAAATTTCCTTTGAGAGGTTTCAATTTCTTATCCCTACTTGTTCAACTAATCGTTGTAGATGAGCAATAGGGGAGGGAAACGCTGCCAAATACAACAGATTGGAGTGTTTTTCACTTTTTGCAAGTATAGTCTAATACTAATAATATTGATAGTGGAGTTACCAAGCTCTTCCTTGAGTTGTTTCTGTATGTTGGTGTTTCTGTGCTTTTCGGGGGAAGAAGGGAAATAAAAAGAGAGATTTGAGGCTGTTTACTTTGTCTTCCCACATCAAAATAATCCTCTTGAGGTAAAAATATATGCTTTTTTTAAAATTAGAATATATTTCAATTAAATTTGGTGGATCATTCATTTAATTATTGTGTGTGTGTTAGTCGCTTAGTTGTGTCCGACTCTTTGTGACCCCATGAACTGCTTGCAGCCCACCAGGCTCCCCTGTCCCTGGGATTCTTCAGGCAAGAACACTGCAGTGGGTTCCCATTTCCTTCTCCAATGCATGAAAGTGAAAAGTGAAAGTGAAGTCACTCAGTGGTGTCCGACTCTAGGTGCCTTTAAACCCTAGAGAAAGCGGAGTGAGGCAAGCAGATTTTGTGGCTAGAGCACGAGAGGGGACTGGTGCAGCAGGTGGAATGCTGTGAGAGCAGCCAGTTCAACCTCATAGACTTAAAGCGCTATAAGGGCGGACTTCTCAGATGTTAACCTCCAGAGATCTTAAAATGCAGCCTCTGATTCTGGAGGTCAACGTTTACCTTTACCCTCATGGGGAAGGAAAGATCATGTTTCCTCTGCCCTTCTAGTGTGTTGGCTGAGATCCCCTGTAATAAAAGACAGATTAACAAGAGAAAAACCTAGAAAAGTTTAGTAACCTGTGTATCCCCCGTACACGTGGGAGAGACTCCAGAAAAGTGAGGAACTCCCAGAAAAGACCAAACTGCCAGAAATAACATCTCCAGCCAAACAGGAAAAAGGACGTTTGGGTTTGGGGGAGCGAGTGACAGGAGGTTCTCAGGAAAAGCACAGAAAATGAGAGTATAGTTGTTAGGCAGATTTAACTCCTGCCTTAATATGATCAGAGTTGATAAGATGAATAGGAATTTCTGCAATTTCTAGATTTAGCTCATCCTCCTCTTCCAGGTACAGACAGGAAGACACCCTTACAAATGGAGATTTCCCTTACAAATCTAAATGTCTTTTACTAAAAGATAACATCTCAGTTTTCAGAGCCTCTCCAGTATCTGCTGTTTCTTAAAAATAACCAGCCTAGAAAACAATCCTCACGCCAATGAGACATATTTTGAGATGGCAGATTCTGCCCTCCTTTACCCTCTTAAATGTTTTTTTTTTTTTTAAACTGGGCCTGACAGCTACACTGACAAGAGACAGGTCTGCAAAAGAAAAGCACATCAATTTATTTAATATTAATACATGACACATGAGACTTCATAAAGAATGAAGACCCAGAGAAAAGGCAACACTTCCTTGCTCTCATATTAGGTTGAACAAAGTGGAAAAGTGATGAAACTGGGGGGAGATGAGATGATGAGTATTGTTTGAACAAATAAAGTTTGTGTAGAATTCTTTCGGCCTCAACTTCTCATCCCTGATGATAAACATGTTGCTTTCCTCCTGGTACAGGGAACACGTGTTACAGGAGTTTCATCTCCTGCCTTTAAAGAAAAGAAGGAAGATAAGAGTGTTTTTCTTATATTTGCTGTCTTTCAAATGCCTTTAACTCAAAATCGGCCCTATGCCAGAGCGATTTTGGCAAATGTGGTGTGTTCTGAACTCCTTCAGATTCAGTGGGTCTGAAGTGGGGCTCAGAATACGAGGAGCAGGCATAGAATAGTGCTGGCTGAATGGAATCAAAAGTTAAATATGCATCATTAGTTTTCTCTAAAATATCCTACAAGCTGGGACAATGATATATAAGACTATCCCATTTTTAAAATTCCAAATATATTTTCCAGAATTATCTCAGTTAATCTCTTAAACATCAAATTGCTGAGGACAGAGATGTATGAATTGGATCTTTTGAGTCTCTATGAAGATTTTTATAAAACGAATGATTTATGTTCCTTCATTGAGCATTGTTCTATAAACAGTGTTTTATGATGTCAAAGTAATGATGCAAGGAGGCTTTTGGACTGAGGTAGTTTTTACCCTTTCCTTGCCTACCAAATGACACCAAACCCTAAGTGGAGTATTTCCTGTAAATGCCTCAAGAGTAAGAAAAACAACCCAATCACAAACAGCCAGTCAGGGTTTCCCAAATGGTACAACCACTTAAGCCACAGCCAATCAAATGGTTTCCTTGTTTTGCATCTTCTCCTTGACTTCAGGTCCTGTCTGGGAAGTGCTCTTAACCTCAAGCCTTTGGTACTGCCCAATACAAAATGATTTTTGCTCAAATGAGTTCTCAAATCTTTCAAGGAAAAAAAGCTTAAAATTTTCTTGTTTCTGAAATCGAACACTCCTCTTCCCTCCCCATGTCTTCTGGATCAAAATAAAAATCTTTCATTTGATCAGAAAGCATCACAGAATCAATTCAATGCTGCCTGAAAAGGATTAGTCGCCACCTTGTGGATAAGAAAATTGCCACATCCAAAAATAATCTACCATTTTATGTACAAACTAAGGGCTTCCCTGGTGGCTCAGAGGTTAAAGCGTCTGCCTCCAATGCGGGAGACCCGGGTTTGATCCCTGGGTCGGGAAGTTCCCCTGGGGAAGGAAACGGTAACCCACTCTAGTATTCTTGCCTGGAGAATCCCATGGACGGAGAAGCCTGGTAGGCTACAGTCCACGGGGTCGCAAAGAGTCGGACACGACTGAGCGACGAACGGAATGATGTGAAACCTCCAGCATGGTTCAAACTATCAGTTATTTGTAAACCCCCTGTTAAAAACGAGACAGCAGGCCCGAAATGAGTCGCTTATGCTAAGCCCTACTTCACGCAACTGAGACTTACCATTTTGGCTCTTCTGTAAAGGAACAGTAAGCCAGTCCATCAGGAATAGCCTAGTCAGGCAAGTCATCTGCCTGGTTGACCCTTACCATCCTGGCCCCTGAAGGAAGGTGACCTTGCCACAACCAATCTGCTCTTTGCTGGTGTAACTTTCTTGTCTGGTCCCTTCTGCTTGTAAAGTTTCCATTTTGTACAGCCTCTCCTTCACAGCTCCTTTCTGTCTGCTAGGTTGGATGCTGTCAATTCATTAATCACAGGATAAAGCCAACAAGGTTTAAATTTACTCAGTGAAGTTGTTTTTTAACACCCCCAAAATTATTCTTTTTTAAACTGCCACTGTTTGGCAGACCCAAAAGAGGGCACCTCATGGTCAGAGTAAATTTAGAAAGAGGAACAAAAAGGTTTTCAGAATGTTTACAGCAGTTCTGTTGCTCAGTCGTGCCCGACTCTTTGCGACCCCCTGGACTGTAGCCTACCAGGCTTCTCCGTCCATGGGATTCTCCAGGCAAGAATACTGGAGTGGGTTACCGTTTCCTTCTCCAGGGGATCTTCCTGACCCAGGGATCAAACCAGGGTCTCCCGCATTGGAGGCAGACGCTTTAACCTCTGAGCCACCAGGGAAGCCCTAGCTGCTCAAATAGGAAAAGGTGTACGTCAAGGTTGTATATTGTCACCTTGCTTATTTAACTTATATGCAGAGTACATCATGAGGAACGCTGGGCTGGAAGAAGCACAAGCTGGAATCAAGATTGCCGGGAGAAATATCAATAACCTCAGATATGCAGATGACACTACCCTTATGGCAGAAAGTGAAGAGGAACTCAAAAGCCTCTTGATGAAAGTGAAAGAGGAGAGTGAAAAGGTTGGTTTGAAGCTCAACATTCAGAAAACAAAGATCATGGCATCTGGTCCCATCACTTCATGGGAAATAGATGGAAAAACAGTGGAAACAGTGTCAGACTTTGTTTTTTTGGGCTCCAAAATCACTGCAGATGCTGATTACAGCCATGAAATTAAAAGACGCTTGCTCCTTGGAAGGAAAGTTATGACCAACCTTGATAGTATATTAAAAAGCAGAGACATTACTTTGCCAACAAAGGTCCGTCTAGTCAAGGCAATGGTTTTTCCCGTGGTCATGTATGGATGTGAGAGCTGGACTGTGAAGAAGGCTGATCGCCGAAGAATCGATGCTTTTGAACTGTGGTGTTGGAGAAGACTCTTGAGAGTCCCTTATACTGCAAGGAGATCCAACCAGTCCATTCTAAAGGAGATCAATCCTGGATGTTCATTGGAGGGACTGATGCTAAAGCTGAAACTGCAATACTTTGGCCACCTCATGCGACGAGTTGACTCACTGGAAAAGACTCTGATGCTGGGAAAGGTTGGGGGTGGGAGGAGAAGGGGACGACAGAGAATGAGATGGCTGGATGGCATCACCGACTCTGTGGACATGAGTTTGAGTGTACTCCGGGAGTTGGTGATGGACAGGGAGGCCTGGCGTGCTGTGATTCATGGGGTCGCGGAGAGTCGGACACGACTGAGTGACTGAAATGAACTGAACTGAACTGAACTGAACCTGGGGACTCTCTCAAAAGACACAAGGCTCCTTTCTGGACTTGTACATTAAAATGCAATTTATTTCTAACGTATTAATTTTATTGAATTTCCATCTGTGTCCCTAACCACCCTTTGGGACAAGAAGAAGAGGGACTCAGGAAAGGTGCAGCCAGGAATCTTCCTCAGATGCGTCTAGTCCTGTTGTCATGTCTGCTGCTCAGAATTAAGAAAGTAATTGGGACAGAATTTCCCCCTCAGCAGATTTTTTGAACTAATCAGGGAGAACGAAGACAAACTCTGAAATAGAACTGCATAAAAAGCAAATCAAAACCATACCAGAAAAATCCACAGTGTTTTCCCGACGTTCAATTGATCTCAAGGAAGGAAAAAGCCCAGATTCACAAAAACCTATGTGTATTGCTTTATTATATGCAAAACCAAGCATACAATAATTACATAGCAAATAACAAACATGCTGCGTTTTGAATGGTGGTCTGTCCATGTTCATGAATAAATAATAAATACTGCTTCTTTAGTCCTTTGGAGTACAGTACCAAGAGATTATATATTTGTTTTATTACTCTTGTAAATGAGCACAAAGGAAAGAGGAAATAGGTAATATTTAAACATGAACAGTAGAAATTCTCTCTGGAAACTAACCAAATAGGCCCAAGAACCACTACAAACAGTGATACCCTCTCCCCCATCTTTTTTGTCATAGGTTGCCAACCCCATGCTATCCCAGTTAAGTTACAAACTTTCAGTCAGTTTATAGTCATTAAAGAGAAATAATTCCAACCCAAACAGTTATAGCTAATATCGATATGTTTTTGTAGTTCACTTTTGTAGTTTTTACAACTTTTCCCCCTGATTCCAAGCCTGAAACAGTTCTTAGCACTTTTTCTAAACTTTGGAGTTCTTTTTTCTTACCATTTTATTGGTTACTTTAATTGATCTAAATGTAACATGTATATAAACAACTGCACAGAAATGACAGGCACTACTTAGGAATATAGTGACTCATGTCACAGGATTCCATGGCTTCAATCTGATGGACTGAATGAGTTCATGACTCTACTCTGTAATGTGGTCTGCTCAAGTGGCAAGGTTTTTATCTGCAGCATTTAGTGCATTAAGATGTGCGCATCAGAAATCACAGAAGTGTGCTTCTGCTCTGTGATGAACCTGTATTCATTAGGAGCTCTGATCCAATCACAATTACCAACCAGAGGCAAAAACGTAAACAAGCAAAGCCCCTTTTTCAGGCTTTTCAAACTGTCCTAACATGTGACGTTATAACTATGCTTCCGAATTAAGCAACCAAGTCAAAGAGCAAGGAACAAATGTAACATCCGAGGTGTTACCTCAACATTTCTTAATCAGCTCAGACGTACACAAGGCCAGGAAAGGTAAACCATGTCACTGTCCAGATCTCCTACACAGGTGTGTTACTGCGAGAGGCAGCAGCTCAGCATAAACCCTGGTTTCTATTAGGATTAATATCAGGATCATATATGTGTATGTAACATGCTTACAGAGATTTATTGGCCCTGAAACTTCAAACAGAGCTGAATGAACATCTTGCAGAAAGAGAAATCATGAGTGGGGTGTAGACAGGACTCGCCTATCAGTGCTCACAGAAGCAGGGCCATCAAAGGACATGTGGGGGAATGCTCAGAAACCACAGAAGGGAAAAGTTATGAATAACACTATGTTTTCAAAATACCATACTTACACTGAGTACAAATGTTCCAGTATAATTGTGAACCGTGGAACTGATGCTGGCCAGATATACATCTTCCGTTCATTTATAAAAAGGCCTAAGATCTTACAGTAACCAGTGCTTTCTCCAGTAGGGCAGTGTGAGGAAGAAATAATATAAGAGGGAATCGGGAAATTAAAAGTCTTAAAAGAAAAGGACTACCATAAACATTTTTGTTGTTTATACGATCAGATCTTCAAATGGCATCTTAATATTCAATTTTGGCCTATTATTTTAATTATGCATAAATGCATCTTGTCTTTATGGTAACTTAAACAGTGACTTGGATGACACTGAATTGCTGAGTGAAAAGTCTGCCAGTTGGTAAATATTTTCAAATGAAATGTGGCAAGTTTTTCATTTGCCCCAAAGATGAAAAACAGAAACATATATATAAAGAAAAATAGAAGAATTGTTTGAAGGAATAAAATCAGCCATAGTCATTAAAACATACTGTACATCAAGAATGGTCAACCAAAGGTTTTAAAGATTTTTACAATAATATCAAGAGCAATCTCCTCACACAACCATAGGGACAAGTAGATGTGATTTCAGTTCAGTTGCTCAGTCGTGTCTGACTCTGTGACCCCATGGACTGCAGCACGCTAGGCTTCCTGTCCATCACCAACTCCTGGAGCTTGCTCAAACTCATGTCCATCGAGTCAGGGATGCCATCCAACCATCTCATTCTCTGTTGTCCCCTTCTCCTCCTGTCTTCTACCTTTGTGACTTAACAGCAGTTAAATAAGAAGCATTTAGGAGAGTCAGGAAGCCATAGGGCCATGTAAGAATGTGAAGACATTCATTCAGTAACTTTAGTCATGCTCCCCCCACCCCCAGCAAGATTATAAAGTCCTGCTCTTGCAAATGAAGACAGATCATCATTTTAACGACAGAGAGGGGCCAGGTCCCAAATCAGGAATGTAATAAGGGTTCCACTCAAAGTAGTTCTGTGTGTATCTGTCTGATTATAGGCCCTGCATTTGCAAACTCTAAAAGGTGGTGTACCTGTGGCACCTCTTCAGAGACGCCACCCACCAGGAATTCCACGTGTCGACATTTCATTCTTCCTCCCACCACATGCCAATAACCACGCTTAGACCCACCAACCTCCACTGGGATGAAGTCTGTATGCTGACAGAATACAAAAAATTGACTTCACACTACCTCTAAAAGGCCTTCTTAAAAAAAAAAACAAAACCCATGTTAGGGAAAGTGCATGAAAGCCCTTGATTCCACTGTCTCCCAAGAGCAGGAAACTTTGTGATAAATGACTTTGCTAAATGACTTTGCTCAAAATAGATGCTGTTGAGGAAAGGCCCAAGCTTCCCCTGGAGTGAAACAGCCAAAACTTCTGTTTGAATCCTTTAGGACCAGGGCACAGAGAGCTCTGTCTCAGACACTCAGGATTCTCCACTGTTTGAAGCCATGCCCACTAGCTCACATGTGCTGTATCTAGCCTGGCTGAGATTTCAGAAGTGGAGTTCACTCAAGTCCCGCTAGAGAGCAGTGGTTTTATTTCTTTCTGTGGCACAGACTTTGGCTGATGTTTACCTCAAGTTTGCCTAAGACTGTCAACACAAAGTATGATTACCTAAAGACTTCTTTCTTTGAAAACAACCCTGTGTGGCTGGGGAGGAGGTGAGGGTCCACCCCTTCAAGGTCAGTAAACCCGAAGTCTCTTACAATTCACTGGAGGAGAACTTTTGGAAGAGCTTTAATACTGAGTCATCTGCAGGTCCTTGCAACTCATCAGATCAGTTATTTCTTGAATTTGTGCGTGTTTTGCTTTCCTCCATTCGTTTTGAGCTTTTTCTCGCTGGATATCGTGGCATGAGCAGAGTTACTCACATTTCCCTTCTTCTTAAGACCTGTGTGTGCTGGTGCCCGGGCAGCCCTGCAGCCGTCCGCGGGATCCAGGATCACAGCTGGAGGCCGGGGTGCACGGAGGTTGCCATTGCTCTCGATCTTGGGGCCACCACAGGATAAGTCCCAGGGCTGCAGCCTGGAGCTCTTGTTGGATTTCTTTTTCTTCTTCTCTGTCTGCACCTCCAGGGTTTGCTTCTGAGAACATAATCGGCTACTGCTCAGCACATCAAGGGGTCTGGGGGAAGCCTCACCAGTGTAACAGAATGGATGGACTTCCTCACAGAGCGTGTCTTTCTTTCGTGAAGGGCCTGACTTTGGAGGCCCTTCCTGCTGAGGCCTGGACAGAGCACTGGGCATCAGCTTGCTTCTCCCAGGGCTCCTCAGGGCCCCCGAGGTCCCAGCGGCAGTGTGAGGCCTCCCTTTGGCCATCTTGCCTTTCTCGCACTGGACGGTCTGGATCTGTAGCCACTCAAGCTGGACGAGCCTGTCGATGTACTTGCCCAGGAGCCCCCCAGTTTTGGGCACAGCCTCTGTCCTGTGCTCGGAGTGCAGGAGCATGGCCATGTCCCGCAGGTCCCAGGAGTTGCAGGGGGACGGGAGGAAGTCGGGGTAACAGTATTCGGGCTGGGTGGGGCCCTGCCCTGGGTGCAGATCGAAGTGAACCGAGTCAATCTCTTCCGCTCGAAGGTGAAGATCAGGAGGCGTGAGGGGGGATGGGGGGATGGCAATCCTTTCTGAATCAGAGAGGTCACTGGCACTGTCCTCCTCCTCGGCATCTTCTTTGATGATTTTCATGGACTGAAAGTCCAGAAACAGCTTGTTCCCTGAGGGCCCCCGATACCTGGGGCCAAGGGGACTCCTTTTGGGGTTTCCTTCTGGGGAAATGCTTTCCTTCAGCTTATCTTCAGTTGGTTGGGGGACACCTCCTCTGAGACTGCTTTTCAGCTGGGAAGAAATGTGGACTTGGGGTTTACTCTGTCTTTTTCTAGAATTCTTGGGATGTTGTACTTTATTCCGAGATGGGCCTGCATTCATATTGCTGCAAGAAATAAAATTGCAATTCTTAGTCCATGTGACACAAACTGGCCTTCTGATGATTTAAGAAAGTAATCAAAATAAGCCTCTAGTTGTACATTTCAGCTATGACAACGGGTTAGAAAATGTGAGGCCTCTAAACTTGCAAGTGACAGGACAGTTTTCCACTTGATACTCTATTTAGGAAAAAACATTAATATAAAGCAGGTGCCAGAAGTAAATGCGTGGATTCATTTTGCATCAAATATTAGCTTTTAAGAAAAACACTAACATTTCATAAAGTACTTATATTGTCATCTTAAACCCATAGTGTGTACTTTGAAAAATATCTCTTGCAGAACACTCAGTCTGTTGTTCATGATGAGCAGTGTTTAATAACACAAACAAGTAAAATCCACACCTTTCTTTTATATACCTAGTTTAAATTAAACAGGATGTAAAATACATTTTATAGAACTTAATCGCTGGTTGGTGGTAACTCTGAGCCAGCAAATATCCTAAGGAAAACTGTAGCATATACAAACTATACCTTAAGCCAAAAGCTTATCAAAGTGTCAGAATATCTTCAAATAGAAAACACACTAGGGAAAACAGTGTTTAGAGGGATAGGGATAAAATCACACAATGCCTTATAACACAATACAAATTTTTAAAAAGGCTTAAATGCTACTTTTTTTCTTTAAATTTTTATCATTTTTAAAAACTGAAGTATAGTTGATTTTCAATGTTGTGTTAGTTTTTGGTGCACAACAAGGTGATTCAATTATACATATATATATATACCTTATTTTTTTTTTAATATTCTTTTCCACTATGGTTTATCCTGGGATATTTTTAAACACAGCTCCCCGTACTCTGCAGTAGGGCCCTGTTAATACTGCCCTTTGAATGATGGGGAGGCAGATCTTTTGAATACTGTACACACTGCTAGCACGGCAACTGATTCTTCCTCTAATTTATTTCTGAGACAGCGTCTCATATCAGAGGTGAAAACATTTTCTTTTCAACTTATTTACCAAGAACAGTGCACTTTACCAAGATGAATAATACTTCTCAGCAACATCAATGTGGTGTGGTTAAAAAAAAAAAAAAAAAGGATGGTAAACATGCTTTGTTGAAACCTCAGAGGTTCATTTGCTGGAGGTCTCCACCACAATAAGCGATTACTTGAAAATGTGCCACCTCTTAATAAACATGGAGGAGGTTAAATCATTGCCATCAGCATAACATGTGCTCAATAAATGTTTAAAAAAATGAAGACATGGATAAAGTAATTGCCATGATTTAGAACTCATAACAAACATTGTTAAAACTTTCTGTTACCTCTAGCTGTCTATGTGAGGCCATAAAAGTTATTACTAGTATCCTTTTAATAGAAAAGGAAACAAACATAGAAAGATTACCCAAAATTGTGGATTCTGCTAACAGTGCAAGAATTATGACCTCCTAGAATTTTTACCAACTAGTAACGTTAAAACCATTTCAGACAAGAAATATAGTGTATATACTTCTGTCTGAACTGATCTGAACAGACATAATTTTCTCCCAACCACACTTATCAATCTGGAGAACTGAGCTACTGCGCCTTTTGCAAAATAAAGTAATTACATGAAAAACAATTTACCTGGTTTTCTGATAAGATTCATTCACCCTATTCCCTTTCTTGAAAAAGTCGCATGGCTGATCATCATTTAGGGTTGGACAGACTGTCTAAAAACAAAGACACATAGTTAATAAATACCCTACACATACAAACACACACACACACACACACACACAAGAAACATGAAAAACCAGGACAAATCTAAATGAGATTTTACTTAAGTTTACATCACCTTTTCTGTAGTGCTCGAAATATTCTTGCTCAATCTGTTGGAAGATGCTGACAGCAGGGGAAGTGACTTCTTTCCTCCTCTAATATTTGGGAAGGATGCCTTACCACCGGAACTAGAAGCAACAGAACAGTGTCGGTAAGTACCAACTGCAAACACCCTATCACCCTTATCATGCTGCTTTTTACTTTTTTGTTCTTAAATATTCACAGTGTATAAAAAGTCTGAATGGGGGAATATTGCCTTCCATTTATGGTTTATATCTATTTTGCTTGTTTTTCACAGTGGGTATTAGATACAAGATCACACTACTATAAATGGATTTCATCTCTCTCCCCATACACACACACATACACACGTATGCATGCACACATACAAAATCTCCTTGGAAGTAATTAATTTGTTGAGGAAATCTGTGGGCCTAATTAAGTTTGGCTGTTACTCCAAAGTTCCCATATCCATTCCTTCCTTCCACAAACAGATTGCCTAGAAAACATCAGGGTTAGACACCTATCCTGCTCTCATGGAGCTTGAACTCTATTGGAGAGGCCCCCTTTCAGGCCTCCTGCCTTCACTATCACATCAGTCCATGAAAAATTTATCAGTATAATACGTATCACGCAGTGTTCTCTCTCTGCGACATTTTGTTGATTGGTACCACCCAAGGCTGCTTCTCCCCTCTTGAGTGGCCTACTAAAAGTGCCCCATTTGAATGTGAACCTTCTTTCTTCCATAAAATCCCCTGCCTCTGAAAAAATTGAAGAGTTGGGATTATACATTTTTATTTCCTTCCTAAAACTCTGCTCTGTTAGTTTTCAAAATAAGCTTGTATGCCATTTTGGTCCATGTACATATGATGAGAAGGAAAATCACATGCGGGCCCTTACAATGAACGAATGAGACCATAATCAACTGCTCCACCCGTTTCAGACATAGAATACGTTCCCCAATCCCCTTCATTAGTCTGGTTTTCCTGCTGCCTTGTCCCTCTGGATGGTACAGGAACACTAGAACTCTCTAGAAAGTGCAATCCCATCTTCTCCACTTCATTTCACCTGGCAAGCTTTACACCCCGGGCTGTGCTGTTTTCTGGACAAAGTTACTGAGAGAGAAGAGGTGACAGCCTGCAGGGTCCCTAAGATAGAGAAAGCAACCTCTGGTTTCCCTGAAGGTTCGGGAACAAAGCTAAAAGCCTGGATTCTGCCTCCAAACTGCATCCCAAGCGCCAGAGACTGCTTAATGGCAGCCTTATCATTTGTCACAGGGTCTTAACCCTTGTTCTCATATCTTCCTGTCCGGTTTGGAGCCTCTCTGGAGACAGCAGTAGCAGCAGCGCCGCCCCCTCCCCACCCCCCAGGGACAGGACCAGCGGTCCCCGCGGCAAAGCATTGTGGGTGACGCGGGGACACGACGCTTCTCGTCTATGCAGCCAGGCTCCCACGGTCTGGCCTAGGGTCCCTGTTGCAGCGCAAACGTCCAAAGAGCTGGCTACCCTCGAGGCTTAAAATGAGCTGGGGTCAGGCTCCTGGGCAGGCCGAGTGGTGCGCCCCTCCCCCGCCCGCATTAGCCCCAGAAATCCGGGGACCGCAGCGTGCACGTTCCGGGTCATCTGCGCGAGCAGACGCCGATCTGCGACCGATCGGCTCGCCGGCCGGCCGGCCGCAGACAGACACTGACCAGACCTGTTTCGCTGCCGCGGAGAACACGTGATGCGGGGCCGGGCGGGAGGCAGACGGGTGCGCTGGGCTGCGCTGGGCGGCGGGAGTCCGCGCCGGCAGCGTCACGAGGGGCGGGGCGGAGGCTCGCCGGGAAGTTGCTCCGACTAGTCGCGGCTGGGTGAGTAACGCGCGGCCTGGGAGGGGCCCCTGGGCGGACACCGCCTTCTCCGCACCCGGAGGAAGCCCAAGGCCTCCGCCACCCCGCGCTCCGCTGCGGCCCCGAGGAGCGTCCACGCGAGCAAGCGTTCGTCCTGGAAACCAGCTTTTTTTTTTTCCCTGCCCAAAGTGGAAAACCAAGGGGAGGGCTCGAGGGACGAGGTGGCGGACGAGGGGAGCGCGCAGCCGGCCCACTGCGTCCTCTGCTGGCGGCGGTTCCAGCGAACCCTCCCCAGGGTCGCTGAGCACGTCCTGGGACACCGAAGGAGCGGACGCAGGGTTGGGAGTGAGGCCGCCCTTCGGCTCCACCTCCCCATCTCTTGACGGTCGGCCGGGCCATGTCCAGAGGCCCGGGCTCGGCGGTCCTCCCCGCCACCGTCGGGTTCCGGAAGCCCGCCCCGCGGAGCCTCAGCTGCCTCTCGGACCTGGACGGCGGCGCGGCCCGGGAGCCGCGGCCCTGCCGGCCCCCGGGGAGCCCGGGCAGCGCGCCGCCGCCGCCGCCCGCGCCGTCCGGCTGCGACCCCCGCCTACGGCCCATCATGCTGCGGCGGGCGCGCTCGCTGCCCAGCTCGCCAGAGCGCCGCCAGAAGGGCGCGGGAGCTCCGGGCGCTGCGTGCCGACCCGGCTGCAGCCGGCAGCACCGCGTGCGCTTCGCCGACGCGCTGGGCCTGGAGCTGGCGCAGGTCAAGGTGTTCAATGCGGGCGAAGACCCGTCCGTGCCGCTGCACGTGCTGTCGAGGCTCGCCATCAACTCGGACCTGTGCTGCAGCAGCCAGGACTTGGAGTTCACTCTGCAGTGCCTGGTGCCTGACTTCCCGCCGCCCGTCGAGGCCCCGGACTTCGGCGAGCGCCTGGGGCGCCAGCTCGTGTGCCTGGAGCGCGTCACCTGCTCGGACCTGGGCATCAGCGGCACGGTGCGCGTGCGCAACGTGGCCTTCGAGAAGCAGGTGGCGGTGCGCTACACCTTCTCCGACTGGCGCAGCGCGCACGAAGTGGCGGCGCGGTGGCGCGGGCCGGCAGGCTCCGGGGGCTCCGAGGACGTCTTCGCCTTCGGCTTCCCGGTGCCGCCCTTCCTGCTGGAGCTCGGCTCCCGCGTGCACTTCGCGCTGCGCTACCGTGTGGCCGGAGCCGAGCACTGGGACAACAATGACGGCCGCGACTACAGTCTCACGTGCCGCAACCACGCACTGCACATGCCGCGCGGGGAGTGTGAGGAGAGCTGGATCCACTTTATCTGAGCTTCCTGGCAGGGCTCGCGCGTCTGGGAGGTGGCTCTGCCTCACACCCCAACTCCAAGCCGGGGCCGGTGGAACTTGCTTCCCGCAGCTGCAAGCTGTGCTCGCTGTGGCCCGCCTATGCTTTTACTTGAAACGTCTGGGTCACTTGGCATCCGATGCCAGAAGGCCGGGCTCTGTCATGTGCTGGGTGGGGTGCTGGGTGAGTAGATGCACGAATGAGTTGGCCCTATGAAGAAGGCCCAGGCAGGTGGTTTTGGAAAGGCCTGCACCCTGCACTGGGAAAACCTGTGGCTTTTGCGTGTGTCCTGATCGCGTCTCTGTGAATATAGCTCTTATTTATCATCACTGCGATGTTGAGACCTTTTACCCTTAGCCGATGCCTTCTTGGGAACATTCTGAATTCAATAAGCTAAAAAAAAAGAAAAGTCATTCTTGGGTGTTTTTGCTCACTGTAAACAGAATGTATATGCTGTGACCCCCATCATGGTCCCGTGAGGCATTCCTGCCCTGGGACAAGGAAAACCTGAAGTCACATTTGCATACCAATGTCTGTAGGCTTCTAACAGCCGGGAAACTATTAATAGGCAAGAAATTGATGCCTCTTCAGTCATCATACAATCATTCCTGGGAGTTCAGGCTGCCCCATTAGGCTGTGTGTCTCCTCCATCAGCAACTGCCAAGAAGGTAAACACTTAGAACTTTTAGTTAGCAAATCAGCCCCTTCTGCGGTGTTTCTTTGCACTTTATGTATTTTATTGTACATGTTTGATAATTGTGTATCTGCACTTTATCAGGCCACTCTGTTTAGATTTGAGCTACCTAAGTATTTAAAGAAATTCTGCCTTAAGTTATTTCAGTTTTCAGGCAACTCTGTGGAATTTGGGCAACAATGCCCTTTGCAGTTACCTTTTTGACGATTATGGTGACTCTCTTGATGTCTTCTTAAGTGTTCAGGGTTCCAGCAGTCATCATTCAGAAGTCACATTATCAAGTGGAACTAGCAGGTATTTTCAGCAACAACCAGACTGGAGGAAAAACAATACACAAATATTTATACATTTTAATTGTTTTAAGCTATATTTGTATATGCCTGGTTTTATCAACTACCTGCCAACTTAAATCTTTGTGCCTTCAGATAGATAACTTTGTAACCTTGTCTGGACTTGTTTTCCAATTTTAAAATATTAAATGCTTTATTTTTTTAAACTTTCCAACCAAGAAGTCAAGGCCATTGTCTCCCGCAGAGTGCCACAACAACTTAAAACTCTCAGCGAGGGGCTATTTCTCTTGGTGCTGAGTGGTGGTCTGACAGCAGGTGCTAGCACAGAGGTGTGAAAACCCAGCCAAGGTGGACGTGGTCTCCAGCTTGGGAAGCTGGTTTCCAAGAGCTGAAGCCAGTGTGATAAATCTTGTGATAGCTGTCACCAGTGAATTAACTCTAAATATTTGAATGCTTGTTACTGTTTGTCAAATAAGTATGCAAAGGATGCATTTTGCCTTTTAACCAATTTCTTTTTTTTGTAATGGCAACTTCAGTGTTTTAAAAATTCCAACAACAAGGATGGCTTTCTCTTGTACCTTCTGGTCTAAGAATATGGAACTCTGATTTAAAACATTGTGACTGAATTGAACAATCGCTGACTGTTAGCACTGTGTACTCCATTGACATACAAGAGGCAGAGAAGCCTGGTCACATTTCCTGCTGTTTGACAAACTGTCCAGTTATGTCAGTAAGCCTATGAGGGCCTCGGCCACTATGCCCTGGATCCTAGCCCAGTGTGCAAAGCAGTTGTCCTGGGTGTTCACATATGAGCAAGAGCTGGCAAATATATTGCTATGTAAAGGCATGCGGAGAATCTTATAATCTGTGTAAAGGTCATTTACCAAAAAAGGTCTTGACACGGAATATGTAGTAAATGTTATATCTTCAATATTAAGAGAACCTCCATGTGCCTTTGAAGAAAGATCAACATTTAAAAACTTTAAAGCTTAAATATACCTGCCTAGTTAATCAAGAAGCTTTGGGACAGCTTAAGATTTGCAGGCCTGAAAACACAGTGACATAGCCTAGATATTCCAAGTTTTGTTGTGACCTGTGCAGTTGTTGGGTTGTCTCTCCAAACATGTTTTAATACCTGCCATTTAAGATGACTTCACCTAAGCCTCACTATTAAAGTATATGTGCACAAGTTGTCGGTTGAAGTGTGTTTTTCCTGTGGCCTGATGAGTGTGAAACAAGGCTTTAGAAATGTGTTGATTAAGACATTTCATGTCTTATCCTTCCTAGAAAGCTGTCATGTTTAGTATCTTGCCAGTATAAATAAATGCATTTTATGATGGCACCTGAGCTTCAGCAGCACAGTCGTGTGTGTCTTTGAGAAACTGAGATGCATCCTTTTATGCCAGGTCAGTATTATATAGGAAGAAAGCTCTAGGAAAATACAGGGGATGGAACAGTTATTGTACTTCATCTTAGTGCTTATTGAAAGCACTAAGGAATAACCACGTAGGAATAACTACTGTGTATCTGCACCCCCCTCCATGGTGACTCACTCAATTACAGAGCTTTGAACACAGGGAAAGGAAACCAACTTCTGTCCTCTCTTATTTGCTAGCCTACAATAAGAGGAGTATTGTATTGAATAGGTGCTCTAAGTATTTGATGTCATGGGAAATAGGGAAACAGTGGAAACAGTGTCGGACTTTATTTTTGGGGGCTCCAGAATCACTGTGGATGCTGATTGCAACCATGAAATTAAAAGACACTTATGCCTTGGGAGGAAAGTTATGACCAACCTAAATAGCATATTAAAAAGCAGAGACATTTCTTTGACAACAAAGGTCCGTCTAGTCAAGGCTATGGTTTTTCCAGTGGTCAGGTATGGATGTGAGAGTTGGACTGTGAAGAAAGCTGAGTGCCGAAGAATTGATGTTTTTGAACTGTGGTGCTGGAGAAGACTCTTGAGAGTCCCTTGGACTGCAAGGAGATCCAACCAGTCCATTCTAAAGGAGATCAATCCTGGGTGTTCATTGGAAGGACTGATGCTAAAGCTGAAGCTCCAATACTTTGGCTACCTCGTGCGACGAGTTGACTCACTGGAAAAGACTCTGATGCTGGGAGGGATTGGGGGCAGGAGGAGAAGGGGATGACAGAGAATGAGATGGCTGGATGGCATCACCGACTTGATGGAGGTGAGTTTGAGTGAACTCCGGGAGTTGGTGATGGACAGGGAGGCCTGGCGTGCTGTGATTCATGGGGTCATAAAGCTTTGAACCTGAGCGACTAAACTGAACTGAACTGAATCCTGAAAACTGCACTACCTGGTAGATCAGTTCAGTCGCTCAGTTGTGTCCGACTCTGCGACCCCATGAATCACAGCATGCCAGGCTTCCCTGTCCATCACCAACTCCCGGATCTACCTGGTAGATAATAGCCCCATTTCTCAGCTGAAAAGAATGAAGCTCAGAGAGATTTAAGTAATTCACCTAAAGCTTCACCGCTGGTTAAGTAGCAAGGTTAGCATTCAAACCCACTGCAAAGCCCACCTCCTCTCTGCCATGTGAGAAGACGCGCCCAGTAAGAGTTTGTTAAATTTAATTGAACATCCATTCCGATTATGACCGATAAGGTTTTCCGTCTAACATAATCTAAAGACCTATTTAAAAACAATTCAAATGAAATTAAATAAAATCAATGATATTTCCTTCCATGTGGTAGTGACGTTTAATATAATCCTTGGACTTTCTGTATAAAAAGGGCTCTAAACGTTTTACTTCTACTAAAAAGTGGCATGGTGCGGATTCACTATTTTTAATTTTTGACCTGCTTGTCTGCTGTAATTTGTGAATTCCCTGCCTAATTTACACCACAATCATCCATTGCTTTTATCATTTAAATTGATACTTTAAATTGAAACATTCTAAAATCCCTGGGGAAACACTTGATTCGCTCAGCGGCAAGCCTAGATGGCCTCAGTGCTCTGTCCCCTAGGGGTCTGCGATTCAAGCTAGTGAGAGCACTCATTCACAGAACCTGCTTCTAGGAAACCTGCGCAGGGCTTGGACGGGGGACGGGGCCGGGGCGAGGTGGGCGTGGCCGGGAGGGCGGGGCGGAGCGCGGTGGTCAGTGGAGGCTGATCAGGAGTGGTTCTGCTGCCCTCTGCTGGTCCGCAACGTGGGCCTCTTTCAGGGAACTCTGACCACGCGTCCCCGCAGGTTCGTCTAGCGCCCTCGTGTCTCTGCGGTCCCGTTCAGCCTTCCCGGGTGGCTGTGGGGAACCCGGGGGTCTCCTTGAGCCGCCGGCGCTTCTGGCCCTTCAGGTTCACGTCCCGCGGGCAGGGCAGGCCCGGTCGACCAGCGCGTCCACACCGCGGGAGGGAAGAGAGAGCAGAGGAAGGACGCTGGCGCCTCCTCTCGCGGCGCGGCCGCTGGGCTAGCGGAGTCAGGGGTCGGGGTCTGGCCTGCGCACGGCCTCCCACTTACCTGAAGCCCCTAGCCGCGCCCACCTCGGCGCTCCCTTTCCGGCCTTAGGAAGTGCCTGCGCTGGCGCGAGGGGCGGGGCCTGTCCGGTGGCGGCGCTGATTGGACGTGGTGGACGTGGTGCCGAACCGCACGCGACGCCGATTGGACGGGCGCTTCCCGCCCTCCCTTGACAGCCTGAGGCGCAGAGGCGATAACGGAGACTCGACGTCGGGCTGCAGCAAATCTAGGAGATCCACGCGGAGGCCTCTTCCAGCTGACAGGTTGAGCTGGGTGCCCGGGAGGGCTTCCTTGACGGTGGGGCGCGTTAGGGGAGAGTTGCGGCGACCGCCGGGCCTCTGGGGGCGGCGGAACTAGCGAGCGGCCTCCTAACCGTTGAGGCGGAGCCGTTGAGGAAACTGCTGCGGTGGCGCAGCCAGGGCTGGGGATGGGGGCGGGGACGGCCTCCGGCGGGGCGTCGGGTGGGCGGCGCGGGCCTCGAGCCAACGAGCCTCGGGGCGTGTGGTCGTGAGGGGCCGGCCGCGGCCTGGACCGCGCTGGTCTTGCTCCGGCAGCTGGTGTCCTGGACGGGGATGGGGGTCAGGGGCGGGCTGCCGCGCGGGCCCGGGGATGACCGCGGACGCGATCACTGATCAGAATCAGAATATTGATGGTGACGAGAGTGGAGACGCGGGTCAGAGTTTCGGAACGGGCGCGGAAGCCGACACTCTGGTCCCCTCCTGTCCTCCAGTCCCCACTGCTTAGCTTCTGGGACGATGTAACTGCGCTCAGGGGTGTGTGTGTGTGTGTGTGCGCGCGCGCTGCCTCGCGGCAGCAGTGCACGCACGTGTTTCCCCTCTCCCCTGTCTCGCACCCATTCTTCGCGAGTGTGTTCTCCGTGGGCCCCCCTTTCCGGGGTGGGGTCGTGATGATGTCCACGATACCAGCAGAAGAATGATGAGATGAGTCCGTGTGTCATGGTCTGGGGGGTCACCGGCGATGCCATTTTGCACCTGTTGTTGAAATAGCTTGTGTTAACATTTGAGTCGTGTTGGGAAGAGTCCGAATTCACGTTCGAAACTGTTAGTAGTTTGCTCTGGTAGCAGCTTTGAGTTCCATTGAGTCAGCTTTGGGGAGGAAATGTGTGCCTCTGACAAGTTGTTGGGTGTTTCTTTAAACTTTAACCCTTTTATCGGCCTGCATATACACATTCATCCTGTAAGGCTTGCCTGTAACGCCAAACCTGCTTAGCTGATCCCCCTCCCCCCCCACACACACATGCATACACACACGCAGACTCTTGAAAAATTATTATTCCGTGCTAGGTCTCCTAGATCTTTCAGTTGTTCCTTGTTCTAGTGAATAGAACTTCAAAGCAATTTAAAAATATTTTAAATTGTTTACTTGTGATGGTAGAAAGAAGTGTATCACTTTACCCTCTAGACTCAGCCTTTCCTCTCAGCTGCAAATGTTTGTGTTGTTTAATGGCTAGTACCCAATTTGGGGGTCTGTTAAAGTCAATTTGCATTCAGCCTTGGAAGGGAGGGAGGAGTTAACTGGATTGTTGAGTTCAGTTTCCTTACTTAAAACATCTTCCTGTGTAGATACTAATTAATTTTCTTTCCTCTTGAATGGTTTCTTGAACAAAAGTAGACTAGGAGCTAAACCATCTTTTTAGCTTTGTGTGCCTCTTCAGTTCAGTTCAGTCGCTCAGTCGTGTCCAGCTCTTTGTGACCCCATGAATCACAGCACGCCAGGCCTCCCTGTCCATCACCAACTCCCGGAGTTCACTCAAACTCATGTCCATCGAGTCGGTGATGCCATCCAGCCATCTCATTCTCTGTTGTCCCCTTCTCCTCCTGCCCCCAATCCCTCCCAGCATTAGTCTTTTCCAGTGAGTCAACTCGTCGCATGAGGTGGCCAAAGTATTGGAGTTTCAGCTTTAGCATCAGTCCTTCCAATGAACACCCAGGATTGATCTCCTTTAGAATGGACTGGATGGATCTCCTTGCAGTCCAAGGGACTCTCAAGAGTCTTCAGCACCACAGTTCAAAAGCATCAATTCTTCGGAAATCAGCTTTCTTCACAGTCCAACTCTCACATCCATACATAAGTAATTCTTCTGTGTTGTATTTCATGTCTCAGAGTACTTTGTAAATTACATGTAAATTCGAATTCACATTGTTGTGGTTGTGATGCTGGAAAGTATAAAGTAATAGGCAGGTCTGCCCCAACAATTGCTGACAGTAGGGAAAAAGTACAAATAGAGCCCCTGAAATATTTTAAGTATTTAAACTTTTTAATTACATTTTCAAATTGTGAAATAAAATGTTCTAGTCTTTAGTTTCAGACAGATACCTTCATTGCAACAAAACGAAAATATGTATGAAGCTCTTATTTTTGAGTGTTGGCAAAAATATCAAAGATACTTGAATGCATTTATTATGGATATTTGATGGACTGAATTTTTGGAGAAGTATAATGACCTGTATAATTCATGAATTAGTATATATTTCACAAACTTTCATTTTAGTAAAATCAATAAATCAAGATTTTTACTGTGTTGTATTGACAGTTGAAGGATTAAAACAACATGTAATTTTGTTCAAATGTACTAATTTGAGTATATTTTCACCAAAAACATAAGTGTAAAAAATAGTACTTTTCCTTTCATATTTTCTGCAATATTAAAATTTTCTTAAAACTAAGGTAAATACAAACTATTAGTGAACATTAATCAAAATAATTTCTAATAACACTGACATTTTTAATAAATCTTATTAAATATTTTTTATAAAAAGTCACTATTCTTGTGTTTGCCCTCTGTGCATAGTCCATATCATGTTCATGCAGTTTTCTAGATTTATGTAGAAACAAATTAAACAATAATGGGTTACTTAGATATACAAAATGTTTCTCTGGCACCATGTGCAACTGTTGCAAACACTGTGCACTTAGTTGCTAGTACTTCCAGAGCCACAAGTTAGAATACAAAGAGAAGCAAGAAAATGGATGTTTGGCACTGTTCAGTTCAGTTCAGTTCAGTCGCTCAGTCGTGTCCGACTCTCCGCGACCCCATGAATCACAGCACGCCAGGCCTCCCTGTCCATCACCAACTCCCGGAGTACACTCAAACTCATGCCCACAGAGTCGGTGATGCTATCCAGCCATCTCATTCTCGGTCTTCCCCCTCTCCTCCCGCCCCCAACCTTTCCCAGCATCAGAGTCTTTTCCAGTGAGGCAACTCGTCGCATGAGGTGGCCAAAGTATTGCAGTTTCAGCTTTAGCATCAGTCCCTCCAATGAACATCCAGGATTGAGCTCCTTTAGAATGGACTGGTTGGATCTCCTTGCAGTATAAGGGACTCTCAAGAGTCTTCTCCAACACCACAGTTCAAAAGCATCAATTCCTCGGCGATCAGCCTTCTTCACAGTCCAACTCTCACATCCATACATGACCACGGGAAAAACCATTGCCTTGACTAGACGGACCTTGGTTGGCAAAGTAATGTTTCTGCTTTTTAATATACCATCAAGGTTGGTCATAACTTTCCTTCCAAGGAGCAAGCGTCTTTTAATTTCATGGCTGCAATCAGCATCTGCAGTGATTTTGGCACTGTTAGGAAGCAGGTTTTCCTTATGCAAGAATCAACTAGTTTTGCTCTACCAGAGGAAGAATTTTACAGTTAACTGATGTCTTTTTCTCTTACCTGAGCACTTAGGCTGCTCAAGTTTTATCTCCTTTCTGAAGCAGGGACTAAAATGTCAGTATGAGCACAACCTGCAGTCTTCTCTGCATTATTTCAGCTTCTCCCTCACCCCCACCCCAAGTCTCTTAAACTTATTATTGTTATGTAAGATTTCTAACATACAGAATAAACAGACTAGTGTAATTAACTGCAGTCCCTTCCTTTAATTTTTATTTTTTAATATTTATATATTTTTGTCTGTGCTAGGTCTTCTGTTGCTGTGTGGACTTTCTCCAGTTGCCTTGCTCAGGCTTCTCATTGCAGTGGCTTCTCTTGTTGCAGAGCACTGGCTCTAGGGTGCACGAGAACTCTGTGGTTGTGGCTCACGAGCTTAGTTGTCCTGAAGCATGTGGAATCTTCCCAGACTAGGGGTCAAACCCATATCCTCTGCATTGGCAGGCAGATTCATAAGCCCTGAACCACCAGGGAAGTCCTGTCCCCTTCTTTTGAAGATACAGGCAAGGGAAGTGTTTCTTGGGGGCTTAAAGGGTATGAGTTGTGAGAGTGAATGTGTTCTTGGTTATAGGACTTGGTGGGTCAGTACTGAGTACTGGATATTGAGTAAATAAGAATCCTTAATCCTCTCTTAAATAGAGTCCTTAATGAAATTATGTCTGTGTGTGTGAGAGGGACAGTGATATACAAAAAGTTCGTATCTATTATTTTTTATGCTTTGTGCTTTTTATTTCAAATTGTTTCACCATTCAAAGTCATAGAGATCCTCCTGAGTTTCCTTCTAATGGTTTTTAAACATTTTCATTTTAGTAAATTCATCGTTTATTTTGTGAATGGTGGATGGGGGAAGCAGGGGACTAATTTTATTTTTTATATTTTGATTTAGTTTTCCCAATGTCATTTTGGGCATTTGGGGTATTTATTGACTAATTTACATTTATTGTTAGCAAAACCTTCTTACTCATATATGAAGTTCAAATATATGCTTGGATATTCATTTGGATTCTCTTGGTTATTGATCCATTTGTTTATTTCCTATTTTTAGTATTTTTTTTGGTAATTGTGACTTTGTAATGTATTTTGATAGCAAAGAGGATGATTCTTCCATTTATTTTTAAAGAATACTTTTGTTAATAGAATTCTAGTTAGCCGTTTTTCTTTCAGAACTTTTTAGTTTCTTCTAGTGTTCTTTTCTGGTTTTGGTATCAGAATAAGCCTGGCTAATGAACTAAGTTTGGAGGTGTTCCTTTCTCTTCTGTTTTTTTGGAAGAGTTTGATGGTAGAATTCACCAGCGAAGTGGTCTGGTCCTGGACCTTTCTTTTTTGTGTGTCTGTGCCGGGTCTTCATTGCTATGAGGGCTTTTCTCTGGTTGCAGTGAGTGGGGGCTACTCTCTAGTTGTGGTGCACAGGCTTCTTGTTGTGGTGGCGTCTCTTTTTGCTGAGCATGGGCTCTAGGGCACACAGGTTCAGGAGTTGCAGGGTGAGGGCTCAATAACTGTGGTTCCCATGCTCTAGAGTTCAGGCTTGATAGTTGTGACACATGGGCTTTGTTGCTCCGTGGCATGTGGGATCTTCCCAGGCTAGGAATCGAGTCCTGGTCTCCTGCCTTGACAAATGGATTCTTTACCACTGAGGCACCAGGGAAGCCCCCGGACCTCTCTTGTTGGGAGGTTTTCAATTACAGATTCAGTTTCTTTACTAAAAATTGATCTGTTCAGATTTTGTTTCTTCATAATTCAGCCTTGACAGGTTGTATATATTTCTTATTGGTTCCTTTTTTTCTAGGTTGTTCAGTTTGTGGTCCAAAAAGGTGCTTGATATGATTTCAGTCTTCTTTAATTTTTTAAGATTTGTTTTATGGCCTAATATATGATCTGTCCTGGAGAGTATTCTATGTGTGATTGAGACGAATGTATGTTCTACTGCTGTCCTACAGGAATTCCACATAGGTCTCTTAGAGACATCTATCTAATGTGTAGTTGAAGTCCAATCTTAGAGCACTTAAAAGAAGTTATAATTCTAAGTCTTTTGGCTTTCATAGTTTCTGTTGGTCAGCTACTAGTCTTATTGATGCTGCTTAAAAATAACTTTTTTACTGTCTGACAGCAGTTTGTTTTTTTTATTTTGAACTTTGATTTTCAGCAGTTTTCCGTGTTACCCCAGGTTTGTTTGTTTGTTTGTTTTCCCTTTGCTGGGATTCATGGGTTTTTTTGAATCTATTGTTTGATGCATTTTGTTGGTTTGGGGAATGTGTCAGTCATCATGTCTTAGGTATTGGTTCTGTCACATTCACTATCTCATTTCCTGGATTTATAGTTACACATACATTGGGCTTAATAACTTATCCTGTGTTCTTGATCTGACTTCTGATACCTGCCCCCCCAACCATATTTTTGTGTCTGCTTCATTCTGGATATATTCTTCTGGTACCAGTTCATTTCTCAAACTTCTACTTCGTCTCTGTCTAATCTGCTATTAAAACCATCTGTTTTATTCTTTCTTAGTAATCTTGTTATTGACTATTTTTGTTTCTAGAATTATTTGGTCTTTTGTTCAGATTTCCTTGGCCTGCCTTATCTCCCACCTCAGTTTCCAGTTCTCTGCCACCATTCTCAGCCTTAACAATCATTATGTACACAGTACTCAGGTATTTTGAAGTATTTTTCTGATAACTACCATCTGGAGGTCCTGTGGGTCTCTCTTTTGGCTAATTCTTTCACCTTTTAATTAATTCATCCAAGTCTATGAATTGCACTTTAAGTATTGATTTGGTTATATCCTGTGAATCTTTTTATCCTTTAGGTTGTTGTATGTTAATGTTTTCTTAGTCACTTAAACATTTTGTCACTTCTGTCTTTTAATATCCCATGGACTATTCAAATATATGTGTTTAAGTTTCTAAATAGATAGGAAGTTTGAAGCTGCCTTTGCAGCTGATTTCTAAATTTATTGCATTGTGAAAACAAATAATCTGTTATGTTTACTCTTTTGCATGCATTGTGTTTTGTTTTGCTGTGGTGACTGAAGATTTTCTCTTTTATCCTTATTCAGTAATGTCCTTGCAATGTGTCTAGATGTAATTTTTCTTATTTATCTTGAATTCCATGGAATCTTTCAATTTGTGGATGTTTGCTTTTGTTTTGGGAATGTTCTTAGCTGTTATTCAACTGTTGCCATCCCACTGTTCTGTTTTGTTTTAAAATTTTTCTAGGTTTCTTAAAGAATAGATATTGGAATGTATGCATCTCTTCTTCTTATTTCAACTTTTTATTCTATACTTCCTTTGTGATATTTTATGGTACCCTTGACTTTATCTTTTTATTCCAAGGAATGTTCCCTCCTGAAGCTTTCAAGCCTGTGGTGATAGTGGCAGTGGTGAATGCTCAGGGTTCTCTAGCCTATGCTGTTCCTCTTATGGTTCCTTATTAATCTCCCTATGGGTTGCTGACCTCCAATTCTTATTTCTTACCTCCATAATTGCATCATTACACGCTAAATTTTCATCCTCTGTGATTGCCTGGGAACAATGAGAAAGAGAGTGAAGCCAGGTAGAAAATAGGGACACTCTTTCTTGGGAAGTGGGAAAGCAAACTATCAGTTCAGTTCAGTTCAGTCGCTCAGTCGTGTCCGACTCTCTGCGACCCATGAATCACAGCACGCCAGGCCTCCCTGTCCATCACCAACTCCCGGAGTTCACTCAAACTCATGTCCATCGAGTCGGTGATGCCATCCAGCCATCTCATTCTCTGTCGTCCCCTTCTCCTCCCGCCCCCAATCCCTCCCAGCATCAGAGTCTTTTCCAGTGAGTCAACTCATCGCATGAGGTGGCCAAAGTATTGGAGTTTCAGCTTTAGCATCAGTCCTTCCAATGAACACCCAGGATTGATCTCCTTTAGAATGGACTGGATGGATCTCCTTGCAGTCCAAGGGACTCTCAAGAGTCTTCTCCAGCACCACAGTTCAAAAGCATCAATTCTTCGGAGATCAGCTTTCTTCACAGTCCAACTCTCACATCCATACATGACCACTGGAAAAACCATAGCCTTGACTAGACGGACCTTTGTTGGCAAAGTAATGTCTCTGCTTTTTAATATACTATCTAGGTTGATCATAACTTTCCTTCCAAGGAGTAAGTGTCTTTTAATTTCATGGTTGCAATCAGCATCTGCAGTGATTTTGGAGCCCCCCAAAATAAAATCTGACACTGTTTCCACTGTTTCCCCATCTATTTCCCATGAAGTGATGGGACCAGATGCCATGATCTTTGTTTTCTGAATGTTGAGCTTCAAGCCAACCTTTTCACTCTCCTCTTTCACTTTCATCAAGAGGCTTTTTATTTCCTCTTCATTTTCTGCCATAAGGGAGGTGTCATCTGCATATCTGAGGTTATCGATATTTCTCCTGGCAATCTTGATTCCAGCTTGTGCTTCTTCCAGCCCAGCATTCCTCATGATGTACTCTGCATATAAGTTAAATAAGCAGGGTGACAATATGCAACCTTGACGTACTCCTTTTTCCTATTTGGAACCAGTCTGTTGTTCCATGTCCAGTTCTAACTGTTGCTTCCTGACCTGCATACAGGTTTCTCAAGAGGCAGGTCAGGTGGTCTGGTATGCCCATCTCTTTCAGAATTTTCCACAGTTTCTTGTGATCCACACAGTCAAAGGCTTTGGCATAGTCAATAAAGCAGAAATAGATGTTTTTCTGGAGCTCTCTTGCTTTCTCCATGATCCATCGGATGTTGGCAATTTGATCTCTGGTGCCTCTGCCTTTTCTAAAACCTGCTTGAACATCTGGAAGTTCACGGTTCACATACTGCTGAAACCTGGCTTGGAGAATTTTGAGCATGACTTTACTAGCGTGTGAGATGAATGCAATTGTGTGGTCGTTTGAGCATTCTTTGGCATTGCCTTTCTTTGGGATTGGAATGGGTCCATGCATTTCCAGTATTTTGCAGGCAAAATGGTAAAACAACTGCCCACTATTTAGAGATCTTGGAATCATTGCTGGTATTCTGGAATTCCCTGAAAGCCACAGACCTAGAATCACCCATTTAGTATTTAAGCTAGAATAGACAAAAACAGATGGGGCAAGACCACAGTAGGCCCTGGATAGATTTGTATGGAGCATCTGGACACTAGCTACTTATTTTCAAAGATTGGTAATTTCACTTTCCTCACAATAACCCAAACCTACCTTTCACTGATCCCTAGTTTTGGACCCTACCTACCTACGTTTCAGTGTGAATTTAATTTTAAAAGGTTAAATAAGTATAAATTGCAAATAAAACTGAAGTTTCCCTTCGATAAATAGCTGATCACAGTTTTGTACAACTCTCTATTCTTTTTCCTCAATAAGCTCATGAATAGTCAAACTGTCCTAAGTGGTGTAAGTGAATGTCTCTCTCTCTGTATACACACAGGTGGATGCACACAATTGTGTGTATACTTAAATTGTACCTAGAGATAATTGTAAATAATATAAAGTTTCTTTTTTCATGTAAGTGGCATTATGCTGTATTTATCATCGGGCAGCATGTTTTTTAATCGCTAAAACTGTTTGGCTGCAGATATCTAAAATTTGGGTTTATTGTGTTCACAAAATTAATTATTATATGCCACATTATATTTATTCATTCCTTGCCCCCTCTCCCATTCCCAGCATCAATCTAGGTGCTTTTGAGTTTTCCCACTCAGAACAACGCCGAAGAATGTTCAAACTATCTCACAGTTGCACTTATCTCACATGCTAGCAAAATCATGCTCAAAATTCTCCAAGACAGGCTTCAACAGTACAGGAACCATGAACTTCCAGATGTTCAAGCGGAATTTAGAATAGGAGAGGAACCAGAGATCAAATTGCCAACATCTGCTGGCTCATCAAAAAAGTAAAAGAGTTCCAGAAAACATCTAATTCAGCTTTATCGACTATGCCAAAGCCTTTGACTGTGTGAATCACAACAAACTGTGGAAAATTCTTAAAGAGATGGGAATACCAAGCCACCTGTACCTGCCTCCTGAGAAATCTATATGCAGGTCAAGAAGCAACAGTTAGAACCTAGATCAACAGACTGGTTCCAAATCGGGAAAGGAGTACATCAAGGCTGTATATTGTCACCCTGCTTATTTAACTTATATGCAAAGTACATTATGCAAAATGCCAGGATGGATGAAGCATAAGCTGGAATCAAGATTTCCAGGAGAAATATCAATAACCTCTGATACACAGATGATACCACACTTATGTAGAAAGCAAAGAAGAACTAGAGAGCCTTTTGATGAAAGTGAAAGAGGAGAGTGAAAAAGGTGGCGTAAAACTAAATATTCAGAAAACTAAGATCATGGCATCCGATTCCATCACTTCATGGCAAATAGTTGGGGAAGCAATGGAAAGAGTGAGAGACTTTATTTTTGGGGGGCTCCAAAATCACTGCAGATGGAGACTGCAGCCATGAAATTAAAAGATGCTTGCTCCTTGGAAAAAATCAATGACAAACCTAGACAGCATATTAAAAAGCAGAGACATTACTTTGCCAACAAGGATCTGTCTAGTCAAAGCTGCGGTTTTTCCAGTAATCATGTGTGGATGTGAGAGTTGGACTATAAAGAAAGCTGAGCACCAAAGAATTGATGCTTTTGAACTGTGGTGTTAGAGAAGACTCTTGAGAGTCCCTTGGACTGCAAGGAGATTAAACTAGTATCCTTTAGGAAATCAGTCCTGAATATTCCTTGGATGCTGAAGCTGAAACTCCAATACTTGGCCACCTGATTTGAAGAACAGACTCATTGGAAAAGACCCTGATGCTGGGAAAATTGAAGGCAGGAGGAGAAGGGGATGACAAAGGATGAGATGGTTGGATGTCATCACCGTCTCAATGAACATGAGTTTGAGTAAGTTGCGGCAGTTGGTGATGGACAGGGAAGCCTGGCATGCTGCAGTCCATGGAGTCACAAAGCATCAGACACAACTGAGCGAGTGAACTGAACTCAGAACAATGCTGCAAAAACGTGTTTAAACTTGGCTCCTTATGCACGTGGAATAAATGTTTCTCTGGGGATCATCAGACTTTTTTTCCCCTCTAGAGTTAATCTTTGGAAATGCAGGAGATTTTTTTCTTTTTTTTTTTTGCTCATCCCTTTTTGTATGCCTATTATGTATGTTCTCATTGGCACTTAAATTTCTTTCCTGGCATGTCTACTAGAAAGTAGGTTGACTAGTGTCTTTTGTGGTTTAAAGATAGACAGTCCTATATTCCTCTTGGTTTAATTAATTAACTGCCCTCTATGTTGATTTCCTGTGATTCTATTACAAACCTCTTCATGGTACTGATTATTTTAAAGTTGTTCTATTCATGATGTCTAGAAAAGATCTTTTCTAGATTGTTTTTATTTCTTTACCTTTATAGGACTAATCTCCAAACCTCCAAGTTGCATTTGGAAATGTTAGATGTTTTTGTTAAGATGGTGCTTTAACGTAAGCATGGTGCTTCCTATAAGCATGTTGCTTCCTATAAGTGTGTTGCTTACTGTTTCCATTTTCCTTTGAAGGGGAAATGTGCTTAGATTATCTTTTCCTCCTTTCATTGCAGATTTGTATATTCTTCTATATCCTGTTCTTTGGCAATATACTTGCATATACTTCCCTTCTTAAATATTGTATTACTAGCTTAAATTTCATTTAGACATTAATTCAAGATTATTTTTCTTCCTGTTCCCAAAGTTGGAATCTTTGAGGGAGGTCAACGTTTATATTCTTTCACTGACTAGTTTTGTGACCTTTTGGCAGGACTTTGACATTTGTTTAAGTCATCTGTCAAAAGAGAAGGCTTGAATAAATGATCTTGAGGCTTCCTCTAGAAACTTTAATAGAGTCAAATGAGTAATTTTATAAACAGTGAGGAACTTAAAGAGACAACATTTATTGCCTTTGATATAAGCAGCAGTGCTTATTTATGTGTTTTAAGATTTTTAAACTGTAAACATATAGATTGCAAGAATCAGAAAGTATATGTTTTCTTTTATAGGTGTTTTGTTCAGGTTTTAAAGTTAAGTCAAAATGCCAATAAGACCAGATCTCCAGGTAGGTAGTCCTAGGCCAAAAGGAAATATTTTAATTCCTAAAATCACTTTTTGTTTATTTATAGATATTAAATGCTATAGTTTTAGGAAAGACAAAACTTACTTGTTTTTATGAAATGATCAAGAGTTAATTTAAATAAAAATGTTATCCTATTATTTTTCAATAGATTTGTTTCCAAAAGCTTTAAGAATATAAAGTATTAAAGATTATTTATATGTATCTTTTACATAAAAGTGAATTATACATTGATATATATATCACTTATGCCTGAATACTTTTAATGTCAAGGTTTAAAATTGTAAGATACTTACATTTAGGTCAGTCATATTATTGTATGAAAATTGCTTGTTAATGGGGGTGTACTTTAATAGCAGGAATGGCAGACTTTGTAAAGCTTATAAATATAGAATATAATAATAAATTATGTGTGCATGTAATGCTTAAGTTATTTTGGTGGGTATAGCTCCTAAAAAAGTGCTTTTACCCTCTTTATGCATTTTTTTTTACTATTAATATTTAAACCTCATGAAGAAGTTGACAGATATGTTAGGGTTTTATCCATGGTATTAATTATTAGTTACTATAAAGCTGATTTTTATTTCTTTCATTAACAGATTTTTGTTTTTACCTTAATGATGACTTTTCAATAAGAGATATGAAGTGGAAATTATTAAAATACATTTTTCCTATATAGATATTGTTATCAAAGAAACTTAATCTCTAATTTTGCTACTCAAAATTTAATAGTGGACAGTTAAATTGTTTTATAAGCTCTTGAGAATTTTCAAATGTGAAAGCAATTCTTAAATTACTCGATTCAGTATATGTGGTATTTTCTATATTTCTTCAGCAGTTGGAAAAATGCATTGATGATGCTTTAAGGAAAAATGATTTTAAACCTTTGAAAACACTTCTACAAATTGATATTTGTGAAGATATGAAGATTAAATGCAGCAAACAGTTTTTCCACAAGTTAGATGACCTTATGTGCAGGGTAAATACTCATTTTCATTGAATGATTGTTACGGTTATTAGATAGCACTCTACTTTTCAGGAGGAGATTCTCCATTGGAAGAAATGAATAAAAAGGCTTCGGTAGACTCACTTGTATAAATAAATGCTTGTTTCACCACTTGCTTTTTTGTGTGTGTTTGTTTGAGGAGTCCCAAATAACATGTTGGACTGTTGTTTTATAAGCAGTATATATAAAATTCATGTTTACATAGTGTTACCATTATTAACTTTATTTAAACGGGAGGAGGATAGGGTACTTACTTGAGGTTTAAACAATGTGATCTACTTTTTGAAAACCTATTAGCTTATCATTCATGTTGTGCGGACAGTGCTCATTGCTTGCAAAAGTAAAACAAAACAAAAATCATCTAAAATCTTGGACTTGATTTGTCATATATAAAGTATTTTTATACTTCTATGCAAGTGATTATTGAAAATCTCCACCAGAATTTGATGATTTTTACAAATCTAAGATTAAAATTTCTTGTATCCCTTAGTTAAATACATAGAGCTTTTTAGAATGGAAGGTAACTGATTTATTGCCTCATAAGTATAAAGTTTCTTGAATTATATAATTCTGCATTTTTGTGCTGAGTTTGTTGTTCACTGGCTGAGGGGCTGTAAGGAAGTCGCCTTTTAAAGCCACACTTTTGTCCTTTGCAATATGGAGATTATGATAATGACTAACACTCAGGATTTGTGAGGATTATATTAATAACTTTCCTAGCATAATGCCAGTTCCATTTTATTTTGTATTTTCAAATGTTTATGATTTGCATTTTAGGAGCTTAATAAAAAAGATATCCAAACTGTTTCAACCATTTTGGTTTCTTTTGGAAGATGTGGCAAAAATATCACTATACTGGGGCAAGCTGGACTTCTAACTATGATAAAACAAGGACTAATCCAAAAGATAAGTATAGAATATGTAACATATTCATGTGAGGGAAATATGTTTAAAGCTGTGTTTTCTAATTAAGCGGTTCAGACTCTTGAAAAATAAATTTGGGAAATGTATATAAAACTTTGAGATAAAATATTTTTATAACCTGTGGTATATGTCAGAAAATTAAAGATCACAAGGAAACTGTATATAGGGTCCTTGATGATCATGTGAATGTAAGGTCCCAAAACTCCAAAAAGCCTTAACTTGCTTTATTTTCTCTAGCTCATCTTAGTCCTAGTCTAACTTTTATTTTTCTTTTTATATTGTTTATTATGTTTCCCATTTTAAAATGTATTGATTTTTGTCTTTTTCATTCTTTGTTATATTCCCGGCAACAAGAACAGTCCCTAAGGCATAGCTTGTACTCAAACATCTGTGTTTAATAATTAAAAAATAAAGTAATGCCAAAACTTTTCAAATAGTAACAATGACAAAATGATCTAATGTGTAATGATAATTTACTTTTTATCTATTGTATGAATGTTCATGAACTAAGAATTTGAAGAGAGTAATAAAGACTTTCTATTTGGAATTGGAACTTCATTCATTCCCATCTAAAAAATGGGGAACATATAGTGAGTTACCAAAAAGCAGAAACAGTGAAGATATTTAAGAGCATAAACTTATTTTGATACAGTACTGGAATTTTTATTTGTAGTGTTTATTTTTAGATTTACTGTTGCTATAAATACATTCTTAAAATTATTAAATGAATTCAAAGTGACTAATGTATACATTTGCTTTTTTTACATGGTTGTCTGGTTTGAAAAATCCAATGAGATTATTCTGAGTCGGGGAAATTCAAAAGATGAAGCTGTTATAAATATGATAGAAGACTTATTTGATCTTTTGATGGTAACAACCATATTGATTCACTGATGTTATGAAGCATGTCTGTGTTCATTTAAAAACATTTGTGTTCTATATGGCCTGAGATCAAAAGTCATTAACAGATTGGTTAGTGCATTTATCTGATTAAATAATTGGTTAATACATAGAAGTTAAATAATTTGCATGTGTTCATTTAAAAACAAGTTGTGTTCTATATGGTCTGAGATCAAAAGTCACTAACATTGGTTAGTGCATTTATCCTGATTAATTAATTAGTTAATATATAAAAGTTAAATAATTTTATGGTGAATTCAGAAGTAACCTATTTTAGTACTATTTTTAATGGTTTTTATTATAAGTAAGTTTTCAGTATTATTCATTTTCTTCTCAGGTCATACATGACATCGATGATGAAGGTATAATAAACTTTTTATTTCTATTGGAACAATTATTTGCTGTTAAAGTTCTGGTATAATTTTCCAACTCTTGTCATGTTATCCTAACATGAGTAATTCATTACCTAATTCAGGGATCTACAAATATATTCTGTAAAGAATTAAAGAGAAAGTATTTTAGGCTTTGTGGGCCAAGAAAGAAATTGAGACTGTTACACAGGTACTTATTTAACAGGAAAGAAAACACATTTCCACAAATGTTTTATTGATGCAACTCAAAGTATAATGATAATTGAGCACAATGATTTTATAATACTAATGAGAATAGCATTCTTTTTTGAGAAGATAACAGTGTCTCTTAATTAAGGTTCAGAGTTAGTGTTTGCTGTTGCAAAAACTGATTGCAAGTCTTATTTGTTCATGCTCATCTATAATGAGATTTTGTGTATATTACATTAGAAAATGTCTTTTCACACTCATGCAGATAATGCCAAATACTGATATCCGTTCATGAACATTTATTTTAATTGAGCATAGTAATCACTTGGCAACATTTATAGAATTAGATTTTTTTCTTAATATTTGCCTTATTTGTGTATATATATATGGAAAAAGTCTAATATTCTATAAATGCTTTCCAAGGGATGACTGTGCTTAATTAAAAGTCATGCTCAAGGTGGTTCAGATATCTGGTAAAGAATCTGCCCACAGTATGAGAGACCCGGGTTCAAGCCCTAGGTTGGGAAGATCTCCCCTGGAGAAGAAAATGGCAACCCATTCCAGTATTCTTGCCTAGAGAATTCCACAGACAGAGGAATCTGGTGGACTACAGTCCATGGGGTCACAAAGAGTCGGACACAACTGAGCAACTAAGACTTACTTTTTTCCTCATGTTTACTTTTTAGAATGACATTGCATTGCAGATTAATCACTTTCAGTTGAAGGTTAGGTGGAAGCTCCTCAGTTGCACAGTTAAAATCAGTTTTGAAATATGGAAATTTCCTTTACACTTACATCAGCGTCCCAAAACGCTGCTGGGTCTGTAGTTGGAGCTTGAAAAAAGTATATCACCTGTGTTTCTGTTGGAAATGGAGATGTCATTTCTTGTCTTAGTTTTTGAAAGCCTCTTGTGATTCAGATGACCTTTGTTTCATTGAAATGGCTTTACTGAAGTATAAGTATCTCATATAAGCACTATTTTTCCTTGGATTTGGGGGCTGAATTCTTTTAGAAATCTTATCAACTCTGCAGCCCAAGGTAATTACCAAAGCCATTCATTCAGAGGTGGCTAATGATTGCTGAATTCCTAAGAATGAATGAAATTCACCTGAGACTGCTAATTCAGTAAAACATAATAGATTCACATATTTCCACGGAGTACCTGCTGATGAATACAGCCATACAAAAAGGGACAGTGAGTTGAATTTGGTTTGTGGGCCATAGTTTGTCCTTGATCTAGTGAAAGTTTTAGTAGTACAGGGAGAATATAGAACATGTTACAATTCATCATCTCAACTTGTGTTTGGTAGTGCCTTGTACCTAACAATAAACTCAGGTTATTATATTACCTCTGTGTTGGTTGGGGAAGAATTACTTAGGATTGGTAATTAAGCCTGGTGAATCCTTTATATTAATAAATGAAGGAACAGCTGTTTGCTGCCTTCAAAGCCAAATGTTTTAAAAGATTGATTGCTCTTTATTTCAGTTGTAGTTAATGCTACATTTTCATTTGTTTTTTGCAGTTAACATAACAATCTAGTCTAAATTCTTCACTTTGTAGGGGAGAAAACAGTCCTAAAGCACCAATGATTATGAAGTGATCCAACTAATTTTTTTAAGTAAATCATTTTATCTTTTCAGATAATTCAGTGATTTTTTTCTTCTTTTAATGTAATTAATTGTTTCTTAAAAATCATGTCATGAATTAGCATGGGGCAAATTCCTCTTAATTGGTATTTAATAAAGCCTTGTCTTTTGAGAGACTAGGGTCAAATTTAGAAATAGGTAATATTATTTAGATCTTCATGAGGAGGTATTAATGACCATTATGAAATTTTGGAGGTATGGCTATAAATTATTGAGGTCAGTTTTTATAAAAACCTTAAAATAGAAGTTTCCAGTTTTGAACTATATTTATCCAAAACACTAATACTGCTTCAAGTGCCTAAAAAGGAGAAACTGGATCTGGGGTTATTCCTTTGCCAGAGTTCAGATCAGTCACATCTGTTGAATGATGTTTTTTCTTTTTTCTTTCTTTATTTTAATTGGAGGCTAATTACTTTACAATACTGTAGTGGTTTTTGCCATACGTTGACATGAATCAGCCATGGGTGTACATGTGTTTTTTCAAAGTTACACAGCTGATTAGTGGCAGAACCAGGACTGAATTTCGTGCTTCCTGGTGACCGGGGCAGTCCACGGGCCCTCTTCTGAACTGAACTAGTATGTCCTTTCCATTCACTCATATGAGAAAAGGTTGTTCTTTAAAATACACATTTGTCAATAATTGACTTTTATTCAGGAAAAAGGCAAATAGTGGAAAGTTTCGTGCCTCGAATTTGTGCCCTGGTTATTGACTCAAGAGTGAATATTTGTATTCAGCAGGAGGTAAGCCATTGTTTAGTTTTTCTTTTAAAAATTAAAGAGAAAGTAGAGACAATTTGGTAGCAATTTATCAAATTGAATAATTATTTTATCTTGACACTGAATTATCATGTAGTGTATTTCTGTGGTCTTAATTCATTGCCTTGGAGAAGGAAATGACAACCCACTCTGAAAAATCCCATAGACAGAGAATTCTTAACAAGCTATAGTCCATGGCGCACAAGAGTTGGACACAACTTTTGGTTTCAGGAGGAAAAATTCATTGCCTGACATGATGAATATATTATGTAAATATATATTGAACATTTATAACCATGTGGATTTATGTATATGAATATAGCTCATATGAAAATAAACTATACTATCTAGATATTAGTTCCCCAGTATTTACTTGCTAAAAATAATTTTTATTAGTATATATTGATAATGCATGTGTACATGTGTATAGTCATAAGAAATATTAATAAGGTGTTTTTTGCTTCTTTAGTTCTTATGATAGAGTAATAATGAACATGTCATACTGCAGAGTATGAGTGCTTTAAGCATAAGAATCATGGTATATTCTATTTTTTATATCCTTTGTTTTATGTTTTCTTGTACTCACTATTTTATGCTTTATATTCTTTTCTCCACCCTTCATTCCTTGCATAAAATGCTGTGATTAAGAAAAATAGGCTTCTAAGTTTATGTACCTATCTCTGAAAGCATATTAATGTTTCACTGAATATATAAAGTTAATGGATTCTCTTTTTTTCTTTTCTAGACTCTAAAAAAAATGAATGTGATGCTTGACAGAATGCCTCAAGATGCCAGGAGAATACTCTGTAACCAACAAATGTTAATTCTCATGTAATAATCTGTACTATATTACTTTAATTAGTGGTTCAAGTCAAGAATTTAAAGGATGTTTTATAAGGCAAATAAGGCAACCATAAGTTGCATTAGTAATTAAAATTGGTCAACTGTTATAGGTTTCTAATATAGTTTATGGGTATGTTTTCTGCCACAGTCTAATACTAACCAATTGTAAGTTTTAGTGAAGTATTTTAGCCTAAATATATGAAAGTGAAGTGAAGTCGCTTAGTCGTGTCCGACTCTTAGCGACCCCATGGACCGCAGCCCACCAGGCTCCTCCATCCATGGAATTTTCCAGGCAGAAGTACTGGAGTGGGGTGCCATTGCCTTCTCCAAAATATATGAACTTTCTATTTAATTTATACTTGTCCAGTATATAACCTGCTGTTTTGATTCACAGGGGTAATATGGGAGAAAGGATTTTAGATGCTGGAGGTAAGTATGTTTTTCAAAATGTTCATAGTTGAAGTTATTCCAAATTTACTAATAGAATATAATATTTCAGTCAAAATAATAATATAATGTGAAATTATATGAAAAAATTATAAACTGTGCATAATCAAGCAATTTTTAATTACCTTAATAAATAAAGGATAAATATCTGTGGAACTAAGAAAAGAAGTATGATAACAGGAGTTGTCAAATATAATTTGTGCCTCATAGTAGGTTTATGAAGAGAAGGCAATGGCAACCCACTCCAGTACTCTTGCCTGGAAAATCCCATGGATGGAGGAGCCTGGTAGGCTACAGTCCGTGGGGTTGCACAGAGTCGGACATGACTGAGCAACTTCACTTTCACTTTTCACTTTCATGCATTGGAGAAGGAAATGACAACCCACTCCAGTATTCTTGCCGGGAGAATCCCAGGGACAGGGGAGCCTGGTGGGCTGCCGTCTATGGGCTCACACAGAGTCAGACACGACTGAAGCAACTTAGCAGCAGCAGTAGGTTTATGAATAATAACTTTCCAGTAGATTTTAATTCCTTTTGCTAAGAAATTTCTCAAATATATTTTATGAAATTAGGTTTAATATTCTTGGGATTGATTTGTTTGTAAATGATGTCTTTATTAAAAGAACTGAAATTTTCTTTCCTAAGTTTCATATGAGAAAATTTTGATGTAGTGATTTACATATAGAACAAACCAGTGGCTTCAAGTACTTTAAAATAACTGTAAACATCATGATATACAAAAGGAAAGCAAAGATTACCTATGATTTATAGACTTGTCAGTTATTTTTCAGTTCATAATTCTAATAATAATGGAATGAAAGTATCTTTGCATATTTAGGAGTTTCTTTTAAATGTCCTTAAAATTTTTTGTTTTATTCCTTTTTTCTGTTAACAAACTTGTCTTGTTATTTGGGCTGTGTTCATGCCATGTAATGGTGGGATATTTCTAATCTATATGAAGCAAATGGCAAAAGATGAGTAAATTGCACTATGTTCCTTGTTTCTCTTGCTTATTCTAACACCTTATGAAATATAGAGTTTAATAAACTTTAATTTTCATAATTTCAAATAATTAACTTTTTTTTAAGATTATGACTTGCAAGTGGGTATCGTCGAAGCTTTGTGTAGAATGACCACAGAAAAACAAAGACGAGAACTGGCTTGTCAGTGGTTCTCAATGGATTTTATTGCTAATGCATTTAAAGGAATTAAAGACTCTGAATTTGAAACAGTAAGTAGTATAAAATAACAAATTAACAAGTTTTTTTAATTACTGTGTTTTTTAAAAGCTCTCTCTTTTTTAAAAATTAGGATTGCAGGATATTTCTCAACCTTGTAAATGGCATGCTTGGAGACAAGAGAAGGTAAATTTAATGCAAAATACAACCATTTCATGATAAAAAATAGAGCTCAAGAGGGGAGAACACAATGTTAGTCTGAAATAATCCTCCATTGGTGTTATTTTACTTTGTACTTTTTGGAGGAAAAATACATCTTTAATTAATGTGAATTAATAACTTTTTCTAAGATTGGTTTACTGTATTTCAGAATTGCATATGCATTATAAATTTGGTGTTTAAGGAATAATAAAAGTCTAAATATAAATATTACTTGAGCTACCTCTATCCATATACTGCAATAAAAATGTATAGCAAATATAAATCATTTTCTTTTGTAATTAACACTGTAAAGATGTTCTTTCTGAGGTTATTAAATCTCAAGAATGGTCTGGATAATACAAATTTTTATCACTTTTGACAATGACATAGGAAGTATTTTTGTTTAACTTTTATTTATTTTATTTTTTTTGAGTACTTCATGTTGTGCAGTGCCTGGCACCTTATAAATACTCAGGACACATTGGATGAATCAATTCACGTTGAGTTTCCCAACTGTGGAGCAAAGATAGGGTGAAGGTTAAGTGCAAGGAGTCATAGTATTTGAATTTGAATAGTAGATTCCCCTCTTCCTGTTCTAATGTTGGACAAGTTGTTTAACCTCACTTGCCTCAGTTTCCATAGCTATAAATAAGAATACTAATAATATCTTCCCAACCCAGGGATAAAACCCACGTCTCCTGCATTGTAGGCAGATTCTTTACCATCTGAGCCATCAGGGAAGCCCACAATAATATCTACCCCATGTTTGTTGTGAAGATTAAGTGAGATAGCTATGTAAGTCCTTACAATAGTAATTGACCAAGAAAGTATTCAGTGAATTCTGCCATTTTTATTAGCAGTATTATTCACTTCTACTCTTTCTATCTAATCCTGTAGGAACTTCCATTATATTACTATAAGCTATATTGGGAATCTGCTCATAGTCAGTAACATGAAAAGTAATTTGGTACAGTTAACTTTAGTCAAAATGGTAGGTTGAGTAGTAGCCTCAAAATAATATGCTTTCTTTCAGAAACAGGTTTCCACTAAATTCTCACTTTAAAGAGTAATAAAAAAGGAAATAATGATTTTATTTAAATTTTCACTACCGCCTGATTTCCTTTTGATCCTAGGTGTGATTTGTATGGCAAGTCAAAATTATGCTGTGGAGGCTTATTAATATTTTTTTAACTCAAACTACTTTTTCTTTCAGGGTCTTTACATTTCCTTGTTTGTCAGCATTTCTTGATAAATATGAGGTAAATTTTAAAATTTAATATATATTGTTTTAGTTATTAGGTGATTTTTGATGTAGAGGTCAACTGAACTGTAGGTTACCAATTGACAAGAACTTTAATATTAGTCATAATTAGATCACAAATAACAGCTGGTCTGATATTCTAGATCTAAGTGACATTTTATGAAGTGACATATTTGTAGCCAAGGATAAGTAAAATATAAAGCTGTACTTCAAATTATCTTATGTTTCCTTAATCAAGCCCATTATTGTTTATTATTCATTAATATATTCAAATGTGAAATTATCTTCAACTTTTATTTGTACTTGAGTATTTGTGATTTTTTGGAGCTGGCTAATTTCTGTGTAAAATAGTAAGCAGCTTTTTTTAACTGTTTCTAAAATGATTTAAATGCTGTACTTGCCTTCTCTTTATCTTCCTATACCTTCCAGCTGTACTTTTTTCTTTTTTTAAAAAAACTCAACCGTGAATATATCATAATTTTATATTTATATATAGCATAATTATAATATGTCATAATTTTCTGTTGTCTCTTTGAAAAGCATAGTATGTTCTAGTTTTATATGTTTATTTTATTAGCTGCAAATACCATCAGATGAAAAACTTGAGGAATTTTGGATAGATTTTAATCTTGGGAGCCAGACTCTATCATTCTACATTGCTGGAGACAGTGATGTAAGTGTTATTCCCTTTGTATCCTTTTGAGTTGTGTGTGTATGTATGTATATAATATCATAATTCAGTTTAAGAATATGGATTTCTTTGTATATTTATTTTCTTGCTTTTAATAGATTTCAGTGTTAGCTCTAATAATTTTGAAGAGCTTGGTAACCTATCAAGCTAATTAGAAATGAAAATTATTTCTGATGTTTTATAGCAACAGAAAAAAGCTAAAATTTAATACTAGTTTTTAAATATAAGCCTTTCAGAAATTACACGTTAATGATAAAATTTAACATTCAGATGAACAAAGTGTGTTGAATCTAGAAAAGACAACAGTTACTCAAGTACAGAAACACTCAGTTAAAAATAGCATTAACAAATGATGACAAATGGTCTTATTTTATTCTTTCGTAGCATCTTCTATTTGAAAATATTGAGGAATTGATTTTTATGGTCTATTTGGAGAAGGCAATGGCAAGCCACTCCAGTACTCTTGCCTAGAAAATCCCATGGATGGAGGAGCCTGGTAGGCTGCAGTCCGTGGGGTCGCTAAGGGTCGGACACGACTGACACATTGGAGAAGGAAATGGCAACCCACTCCAGTGTTCTTGCCTGGAGAATCCCAGGGGCGGGGGAGCCTGGTGGGCTTCCGTCTATGGGGTCACACAGAGTCGGACACGACTGAAGTGACTTAGCAGCAGCAGCAGAAGTGAATTTTAGTTCTTTTCTGTGCTAAATTGTAGCTATGCTTAAACTTTCCAACCACGTGATGTGTTTTCTACTGACCCCTTTTTAACCTTAGGAAAATTCTTGAGCCATTGTTTCCAAATAGCCACCACTTATTATTTGGTACATTTTTGTACTTCTAGCTCAAACTGTAGAGCAGAGATCCGAGTAAGAGTTGCTCTGCAGTTTACTGATTTGATTGTGATTGCTGATAATAATGATGTTTTTTGTCCAGGTAAACTTCTTATAGACAAAGATTAACCAGATGCCTTTTAGGAATTCCACATATCTTTATTTCTTTTATTCTTCTTAGAATGCTTAATAATGAGTTCCAAAACCTAACACTACTTCTCAGAGGCACCAACAGTTTTCATTAGTATATTTATTCTTGCAGGCTTCATAGGAGTATTTTTAACTGGATTTTCTTTAGGAAGTAGACTTTCATTTTCGGAGAAGAGTCTAGAATAGGATTAGAGTGGTTCCTGACTTCACTCGCTTGGTCTAATGGATGATTCAGGGAAGAAAATAAGTAATTTTAGTATTATACATGATAGGGATAGTATAAAATGCATTTATAAGTATTAAATGCCTCATGTGTTCCAGACACTGATTTAGAGAGGCTGGGAGAAAGTTCTTCCCACAGATACATTTAGGCTCTCCTTTCCTCTCTGGATTTCTATGGCAGTGGTGCATTCTCCCTGTGTTCTTTCTCACTGTCCTCAAAGCCTCTCCCCTATTGTGGCTGCTTAAAACCCTCCCTGTGTCTATTTAACATGGTATTCGAGGGCCTTTATGACCTGGGCCCTCGCTGTTTCTCTGATAATTTCAGACTCCTCTCCATGCTTAACGTGTTCAACCCCCATTCATTTTTTTCTTTTCCTCTGGATAATGCTCTCTTTAGGTCTTTATACTTGCTTCCTAGGAACCTCAGGATCTTTGCATCCCATTTAGATAGTCTGAAGTAGCTATCCAGCCATATTATATCACATTGTCCTCTTTTTTCTTTTGTAGTAGTTATTGCTACTTAAAATCCTTTTATCTATTGTTTTTTGTCTACCCTATCGGGGACCAGCCTCGATATGGCCCAGGGTATCCTCGGGATGAACGGCGTCGGCATCAGCGAGAGAGAAAGAGAGAGAGAGAGACAGGGGCTGATGATTCCTTGGTTTACGCAGGAAACCAATAAAACCCCAGCACGGGGTTTGCTCTGTTTACGTAGGCCGCAGGTGCCCTCTCGAATCACTGGAGGCACCCCACCAGGGCACCCCCTCGAGTGGGTCTTAGAAGCCCAGGCAGATAAGTAAACACAGAGGGCCCAGCGCTCCAACGATCTCAACCAGAAAAGGGAGAATAGAGAAAAGGACGGAAAAAGAGAAAGAATGACACGGGGAGACCAAGCTTCAGTGAGCAAGGCCCAAAACTTTATTTTCCAGTGCTGCTTTTATACCCTAAGTTGTGCACATAAAAAATAGAGAAAGAGAGGTATAGAGTCACGCCAAAATCATGCGGGGTCAGCAGTCTTGACCCTTATCAGGATCAGGGCTTATTTTTGTATGTCTCGTGATATACAAAAGTTTTAGGTGGTTTACATCATCTTCTGGCCAGGAGGCCTGCTAACAGTTTATGGCCCTCTTTCCTAACAAAGGTTAGTTAGCTAGAAAAAGTCTATATTCTTTTAAGGTGATTTTCCTAAAGTCAGGTGCTAGAGACATGACAAAGTTACATTCCTATAAGGCAAAGGTATAGTGAGCTACAAGAAAGGAATTTATTAACTTAAGATCTGATGTGGTTAAATCAAAGGCTACTACTTATATTCTCTATTTGTGATTAATATATTTCCAAGGATACAATAGATAGAGGAAACTTTGCAGCAAGCATTGATTCAACAATGAAATCTTTTTTAGTACTATTCTAATGATTTTAACTTCTTGAACAAATTCCTGTATTTTAGAATATTAGGCTTTCTGTCCTTGCATGGCTGGGAGGTTGTAAACAGTCACACTCATAGTTGTAAGAGCCTGGACAAACTTGTCATGCAAGTTAGAAAGCTATCAGAGGGGCTTGGATTGGAACACTCCTATTAAGCCGAGGAGAACTTTTAAACTACAGCTCTGAATTAATGTTTTCAGAGAAAGGTGGTTGGGGGGAAGCCCCTGTAAGTATTAGAGGACTTGGTAAGAGGCATAAGATAGTAAGGCAGTCAGACTCCGGTTTTCTTTGGGGTAGATGCTCAGGTAAGTCCAGGGGGTTCCTCGAGTCCTGATTAGCCTTTGCCCGTCAGGCCTCTTCCCCAATTGACCTTTGCCACGGGTAGGATTTCCCTCGCTGGCTCCTGGCACTACCCCCCCATAGAATGTAAGATTTATTAAATCAGGGACCCATCTGCTCTCATTTACAGCTGTTCAAGGGCTAATGTTTAAGAATGAATAAATAACAACACTCAACTGAAAAATGCTCTGTGTTAGTGATAGAATTCAAAGGAGATTGGAAAGAAGGCAGGCAGTGTAGAGCCACAGAAAGATTATAAGTAGGAGACAACATCAGTTCAATAAACATTTAATAAGAACTTACTATGTGCCAGATATATACTAGTCGTTGAGCATCACATTCATGTAAAAGCTTCTCCTGGTTGGGGAGAAGAGATTAAAAAGGGACAAGACCAGAAGCAGTTAGACTTATGCAGTAATCCAGGTGAGAGGAATCATGGTGGCACAGTTTTGGAAAGTGATGGTGGGGGTGGATGGAAATGGATGGGTTTCAGAAAAACTTGAGGTAGAATTGAGCAGATTTGGTAATTTGTAGTAAAAAGAGGAAGGATTAATAAAACTTTGGTAACTGAATGGATGGGGGTGCTGTTTTAGGAGGATCAGTTTTGTAGGGGAGAGATGATGATTCAACTTTGAATGTTTTGATTTGGAGGTGCTTATGGGGCATTCAGCTGAAGATAACTTGTAGGCAGTTGAATATATTGGTCTGAAGTTCAGATGGGAGAACTGAGCTGTAAGTGGAAATTCAGAAGCTCTCTGTATACAGAAGATAAATAAAACCATGGGATTCAGTGTCTAGATGACAAAACCGTAAGAAATGTATACATGGATAAGCAGATGTATATGTGGATATACAAATGTGTACAGGATAGGCAGAAGAAACTAGCCTGAAGGATGCTTGACAAGTCTGCCAAAAAAGATCAAATTAAAAGGGTATCCTGTTACAGAAGGCAAAGGAAGGGTGTTTTATGAGAAGAAATGATCAACTCTATCAAAACACAGTTAACTAAAAACTGGTCATCCAAGAAGGAGCAATTTTGTTTAAGCCATAGGATTTAGGCATTCCTGGAAAGTTGAAATATTTGTAGAGGAAGTAAAGACAAGGAGAAGAGAACACAGTAGAAGCTAAAGTGAGATGTAGATTCAAGGGAGGGGTTTTTGTTAGGTACTTTATTTTAAGAATGAGTGTTTTAAAACTGATGGGTAGAGTAACAATGAATAAGAAAGTTGAGATCAAGAGAAAGAGAGCATAATGGAGGGAAAGTAGGGGTGAAGATGAAGTTGGTGGGCACAATATATTGGTAAACTGTTGAACGTGGGTAAGGACCTGTTTTGGACTCATTATGATGATTTATATTTTTAAAAATCTTTTTGAAAATTTATATAATGTAGACATTTTTTTTCCAAAAGGAAAGCTTTGAACCAAGTGCCTATGTATATGAGGAAAAGTCACTTTAAAGTTAGCAGATGATGATAAATAGGTGTAATACACTGAAAAATAGGAAGATACTCAAAGGGGAAAGGAGGATACCAACCTTTTCCTCCTGACCCTGAGGTTTTAAGGTCTGGGAGAATTAGCACCTTGACTGGAGAAGGCTGTAGTTAAATGGTACTGGTTCTCTCAGAATATACACTGGTTTCAATTAAGGCAACTAAGTGGAGGGAGTTAGTGAAGAGACTGAGGATTTAGTGGAATTTTAATAGTCCTTAAATAGCAAATGAATTGGATCCATTTTCATCATAAGATTACTGGAAGGTTTTAGGATATCATCTTTTTGGAATGGTTCTAATTTTTACTATAACGTTTTTATGTGAATTCACATTATTTATTCATTTATACAAATTTTCAGTGCAAATACTTGGAAGGGGGAAACATTTTAGGTTATTATTCACATGCATTCAGTGTTTGAATCTAAGGACAATCAATTAACGAGTGGGGATTGGATGAATATGATTTCACAAAACATTTCAGAGGAAGAGATGACAGGATTTGGTAATATTTTTTTTTAAAGGTTATAGTCTAATATGAATGGACAGTCATTTTTTTATTAAAAATAGAAAACCATTAAAGTAATCAATACTATCACTTTTAAGAATGAACAAATAGATTAAATGTGACAAGTATATTATGTAGTCAATTGATGGAACAAGAAATGTGATATATCAACCAGTTACTTAGTGATAGTAAAAAAAAAAACCTTTATTGTTCGTATAACTTGAAGATAGTGTTTAAAGGAGCTTTAAAGCAAGATTATTTATGATCAAAATGTTTTTAAATTTAAGGATCATCAGTGGGAAGCAGTCACTGTGCCTGAAGAAAAAGTGCAAATATACAGCATTGAAGGTATTAAACGTGTTTTCTATCATTTCTATTGGAATAGAAATTGCATACTCTATGGAAAAACTCAGTAGACTGATGAAAGCAGATCAACATTTTCATATGTTCACATTCATAAATGTGATGGTTCACTATCATCAAATTCCCTGACCCTGTGTTACCCCCAATATCTTGTATTTATTTCCTTCCCTATCTAATCTAAAACCTATCATCAGTCACTTTCTTCTCAGTATGTGCTGGACAGAAATCATTTACCTTGGCAAACTGGCACCACTGCAAATTCAGATATCAAGACATTATTTCAGTAGGCATGTAGTGCTATCTCATGATAGTTTTTATTTGTATTTGCCTAAAACTACTTTTTAGGAAAGTTGAGGTGGCTCAGAGGTTAAAGTGTCTGCCTCCAATGCGGGAGACCCAGGTTCGATCCCTGGGTCGGGAAGATCCCCTGGAGAAGGAAACGGTAACCCACTCCAGTATTCTTGCCTGGAGAATCCCATGGACGGAGAAGCCTGGTAGGCTACAGTCCACGGGGTCGCATAGAGTCGGACACGACTGAGCGATGGAACGGAACGGAGCACTTTTTAATGTGCTTAATGGCCATTCACATATTTTCTTTGTGAAGTACCTGTTTAAATATTTTGTGCATTTCTTTACTGGACTGCATTTCTTTACTGGACTATCTTTTATTATTAAGTTTTTGAGTTCTTATGTATCTTGGGTAGGAATCCTTTGACAAATATATGTTGTATGAGTATTTTCTCCCTGTCTGTATCTTGCTTATTCATTTTCTCAGTGGTCTCTTTTAATGAGCAGAAGTTGTTAAATTTTAAGTCCACGTGATCAGTATTTTTTGTTACATGGTTATTGCTTTGTGTGACCTAAGAAGTTTTTGCCTGCTACCAAATGACATATATTTCCTTCTGTTTTTCTGTAAGAACTTTATGGTTTTAACTTTTATGTTTAGAATTCTGATCCATCTCATTAATATTTGGTTATGGTTCGACACAGGGGTTTAGGTACATATGGGTATACAGTTATTCCAGGACTAATGGATGAAAAGATTTTCCTTTCCTCACTGGATTTCATTGGTTCCCTTCTTGAACATCAAATGACTGATTTAAGTGTAGGTCTTGCTGTTATAGTTGATTCCATTGATCTGTTCCCCTTGCCAGTACCACATTGTTTTAGCTACTGTAGACTTATCAGTTCAGTTCAGTTCAGTCGCTCAGTCGTGTCTGACTCTCCGCGACCCCATGAATCACAGCACGCCAGGCCTCCCTGTCCATCACCAACTCCCGGAGTTCACTCAAACTCATGTCCACAGAGTCGGTGATGCCATCCAGCCATCTCATTCTCTGTCATCCCCTTCTCCTCCCGCCCCCAACCTTTCCCAGCATCAGAGTCTTTTTCCAGTGAGTCAACTCGTCGCATGAGGTGCAGTTTCAGCTTAAGCATCAGTCCTTCCAATGAATACCCAGGATTGATCTCCCTTAGAATGGACTGGTTGGATCTCCTTGCGGTATAAGGGACTCTCAAGAGTCTTCTCCAACACCACAGTTCAAAAGCATCAATTCTTCGGCGATCAGCTTTCTTCACAGTCCAACTCTCACATCCATACATGACCATGGGAAAAACCATAGCCTTGACTAGACGAGTCCCTTGTACTGCAAGGAGATCCAACCAGTCCATTCTAAGGGAGATCGATCCTGGGTGTTCATTGGAAGGACTGATGCTAAAGCTGAAACTCCAATACTTTGGCCACCTCATGCGACGAGTTGACTCACTGGAAAAGACTCTGATGCTGGGAAAGGTTGGGGCGGGGGGAGGAGAAGGGGACGACCGAGAATGAGATGGCTGGATGGCATCACCGACTCTGTGGACATGGGTTTGAGTAAACTCTGGGAGTTGGTGATGGACAGGGAGGCCTGGCGTGCTGTGATTCATGGGGTCGCGGAGAGTCGGACACAACAGTGACTGAACTGACTAGACGGACCTTGGTTGGCAAAGTAATGTCTCTGCTTTTTAATATACTATCAAGGTTGGTCATAACTTTCCTTCCAAGGAGAAGGCGTCTTTTAATTTCCTGGCTGCAGTCAGCATCTGCAGTGATTTTGGAGCCCAAAAAAATAAAGTCTGACACTGTTTCCACTGTTTTTCCATCTATTTCCCATGAAGTGATGGGACCAGATGCCATGATCTTTGTTTTCTGAATGTTGAGCTTCAAGCCAACCTTTTCACTCTCCTCTTTCACTATCATCAAGAGGCTTTTGAGTTCCTCTTCACTTTCTGCCATAAGGGTAGTGTCATCTGCATATCTGAGGTTATTGATATTTCTCCCAGCAATCTTGATTCCAGCTTGTGCTTCTTCCAGCCCAGCGTTCCTCATGATGTACTCTGCATATAAGTTAAATAAGCAAGGTGACAATATACAGCTTTGACGTACTCCTTTTCCTATTTGGAACCAGTCTGTTGTTCCATGTCCAGTTCTAACAGTTGCTTCCTGACCTGCATACAGGTTCCTCAAGAGGCAGGTCAGGTGGTCTGGTATGCCCTTCTCTTTCAGAATTTTCCACAGTTTCTTGTGATCCACACAGTCAAAGGCTTTGGAATAGTCAATGAAGCAGAAATAGATGTTTTTCTGGAACTCTCTTGCTTTCTCCATGATCCAGCGGATGTTGGCAATTTGATCTCTGGTGCCTCTGCCTTTTCTAAAACCTGCTTGAACATCTGGGAGTTCACGGTTCACATACTGCTGAAGCCTGGCTTGGAGAATTTTGAGCATGACTTTACTAGCATGTGAGATGAGTGCAATTGTGTGGTAGTTTGAGCATTCTTTGGCATTGCCTTTCTTTGGGATTGGAATGAAGACTGACCTCTTCCAGTCCTGTGGCCATTGCTGAGTTTTCCACATCTGTAGACTTATAGTGAGTCTTAAAGTCAGTAGTGTGTAAGTCTTCTAATATTGTGGGGTTTTTTTGAGGACAGTTTTGGTAATTCTAGACCTTTTGAATTTCCATGTAAATTCTAAAATTGGCCTATCAATTGCTACAGAAAACTTTCTAGAATTATGACTGGGTTTGTAGTTTGATATCAGGAAAAATAACATTGTAACAGTAGTTACACTTTTGTGATGTAGTTATTCTTTTAGATTCTTGTAGTATCTTTTAGATACTTTGGAATTGATTGGCCAAATTTAGTTAGAAATTTGATATTTCAAGTCCTAGAAGGTCTGTAGTTTTAAGTTTCAAAATCAGGGCATTGTTGAACTTCATAGGATGAATTTGCAAGTGTAGTCTTCAGTTTCCTCTAAGAGTATGTGAAGAATTGGTATTGATTCTTAAGTACTTGGTAGTAGTTACCATGGAGAAGGCAATGGCAAGCCACTCCAGTACTATTGCCTAGAAAATCCCATGGATGGAGGAGCCTGGTAGGCTGCAGTCCATGGGGTCGCTAAGGGTCGGACACGACTGAGCGACTTCACTTTCACTTTTCACTTTCCACTTTCACACATTGGAGAAGGAAATGGCAACCCACTCCAGTGTTCTTGCCTGGAGAATCCCAGGGATGGGGGAGCCTGGTGGGCTTCCGTCTATGGGGTCACACAGAGTCGGACACGACTGAAGTGACTTAGCAGCAGCAGTAGTTACCAATGAAGCAATCTGGACTTGTCTTTTACTTTTCTTTGGTGAAGGCTCTTAACTATAATTTGTTTAATACATAAAGGGTTTTTCAGGTTATCTATTTTTTTTTCTTGAGTAAACTTTGGTATTTCTGTCTTTCAAATCGTTTTCATCCATGCTGTCAATTTTTTTGGCATAAAGTGGTTTATAATGGCCCCTTTTTTATCATTTTACTGTCTGTAGATTCTGTGTGACGGTCCCCCATCACTGCCTATACTGATAAGTTGTCACTTATCTTTTTTCCTAATCAGTCTTATGAGAGGTATATCAATTTTTTTTGATGTTCTCAAATAACTAGCCTTTGGTTTCATTGATTTTTGTCACTTTTGTGTTTTGATCTTCAGTTTAATTGATCTCTGCTCTTATATCTATTGTTTCTTCTGCTTAATTTGTTTAATTTGCTTTCCTGTTTTTAGTGTCTTGGGGTGAAGCTGAAGTCATTGATCTGAGACCATTTTTTTCTTTTCTGATAACAGCCTTTTAGTGCTTTAAATTCTTCTCCTAATTACGTCCTTAGCAGCATCCTACAAATTACAATATGCTGTGCTTGCATTTTCGTTCACGTGATTCTTTTTAAATTTCTCTTTTGATTTCTTCCTTGACCCACAGATTATTTAAAAACACTTTATTTAGTTTCTGTATACTTGAGATTTCGGGAGATTTCGGGAATACAATGCTGATTTCTAACCTGATTTCATTGTTATCAGAATATACTTTGTGTGATTTGAAAATCATTTCCGATATGTTGACTATTAGTTTACAACTCAGATATGCTCTGTCTCAGTAAATGGTCTGAATGCACTTGAGAGGAATGTGTTTTCTGTTGTTCTTGGGTGGAAGGCTGGGTTAATCTGCTGTTCAAAGTCATACATCCTCCCTCATTGTCTATCTACCTGTTCTATCAGTTATTGAGAGAGAGATATTGAAGTCACTACTGTGGTTGGGATTTTTTTCTATTCATTCAGTTCTGTTATTTTTTACTTCAGGTATTTTGAATTTCTGTTATTAGTTTTATAAACATTTACTGGTATCATCTTTTCATAAGTTTATCATTATGAAATGACTATTTTTCCTGTGGTAATATTCTTTGCTCTGTCATCTACTTTATGTAATACTAATATACTCTCTCCAAGTTTCTGTTGGCTATTTATAGTATGGCATATCTTTATTTTTAAGTAATTTATGTCCTGTATATTTAAAGAGGGTTTCTTATAGATGTCATATACTGGGCATTGTTCTTTTAAATGTAATTTGACAGTTTCTGCCTTTTGTGGTTTTTAATATGACTTAAATCTGCTTTAAATTTATTATCTAGCTTTTGTTCTTTCTATGTACCATCCTGTCTGCCATGTTTCTTTTTTTTTCTTCATTAGTGTTACTTCATTTTCAGGGATTCCATTGCATTTCTTTTGTTGGCTTTATATTCACTTTTTAAATGGCTGATTTAGGGTTTATTTTATACATATTTAACTTAATAGTGTGTATGTTCAAGTAATATTATACCCCTTAGGAACCTGGTTCAGTTCAGTTCAGTCGCTCAGTCGTGTCCGACTCTTTGCGACCCCATGAATCACAGCACGCCAGGCCTCCCTGTCCATCACCAACTCCCGGAGTTCACTCAAACTCATGTCCATCGAGTCGGTGATGCCATCCAGCCATCTCATTCTCTGTCGTCCCCTTCTCCTCCCGCCCCCAATCCCTCCCAGCATCAGAGTCTTTTCCAGTGAGTCAACTCTTCGCATGAGGTGGCCAAAGTATTGGAGTTTCAGCTTTAGCATCAGTCCTTCCAATGAACACCCAGGACTGATCTCCTTTAGAATGGACTGGTTCTTATAAAAACAGTCAACTTCTGTTTTTGCTTCCCTGGCCTTTGTGCCCCTACTGTCAATAGGACTGAATATCTTTTGCTTTTAAATGTGTCAAAGACCTCATAATATGGTATAATAATATTTTTCTTTATACAACCAATTAACTTTTAAAAAGATTTTAAAAATATTTTAAATAGTGCATTATATTTACAATTTCCAGCTTTCATTTATAATATATGCAGATTTCCATCTTGTATTATTTTCCTTCTACCTGAGTGACTTCTCTAATTACTTGTACTGCAAATAAGCTTTTTTTAATGTGAGAAAACTGTTGTTTATATTTTGAAAAAGTATTTATTGTTTTATTTTTACAATTTATCATGGTTTAACTTTTATTTGTAATTAATTTTTAAATTATTTTTGGCTGCACTGGGTCCACATTGCTGCATGCAGACTTTCTCTAGTTGCAGTATGCGGGCTTCTCACTGCAGTGGCTTCTCCTCTTGCATAACAGGCGCTGTAGACCATGAGGTCTTCAGTAGTTGCAGCACACAGGCTTAGTTGCCCAATAGCATGTGGAATCTTCCCAGATCAGGAATCGAACCTATGTCCCCTGTTTGAAAGGCAGGTCCTTTTTTATTTCCTAGGAATTTTTTTTTTTAATTGAAGGATAATTACAATGTTGTATTGGTTTCTACCAAACAAAACAATGTGAATCAGTCATGCTGCTGCTACTGCTACTGCTGCTAAGTCACTTCAGTCGTGTCCGACTCTGTGTGACCCCATTGACGGCAGCTCACCAGGCTCCCCCGTCCCTGGGATTCTCCAGGCAAGAACACTGGAGTGGGTTGCCATTTCCTTCTCCAATGTGTGAAAGTGAAGTCACTCAGTCGTGTCCGACTCGTAGCGACCCCATGGACTGAAGCCTACCAGGCTCCTCCGTCCATGGGATTTTCCAGGCAATAGTACTGGAGTGGCTTGCCATTGCCTTCTCCGTGAATCAGTCATAATTACATATATTTCCTCATTCTTGACCCTCCCTCCCCTCCCCGCATCCTACCCATCTAGGTAATCACAGAGCACGAGGCTGGGCTCCCTGTGTTATGTAGCAACTTCCCGCTAACTATTTTACACGTAATAGTGTATACATTGGAGAAGGAAATGGCAACCCACTCCAGTGTTCTTGCCTGGAGAATCCCAGGGACGGGGGAGCCTGGTGGGCTGCCGTCTATGGGGTCACACAGAGTCGGACACGACTGAAGTGACTTAGCAGCAGCAGCAGCAGCAGTGTATACATGTCAGTGGTACTTTCTCAGTTCATCCTACTCTCGTCTTCCCCTGCTGTGTCCATAAGTCCAATCTCTCCATCTTTGTCTCCATTCCTTCCCTAAAGATAGGTTCATCAGTACCTTTTATTCTAGATTCCATAGGTATATATTAATATACAACCTATATTTTACTCTCTCTGACTTACTTCACTCTGTATAACATGCTCTAGGTTCATTCACCTCACTGTAACTGACAGTGAGCTGTAACCACAGCTTCTTTATCCATCATCTGTCAATGGACATCAAGGTTGCTTCATTGTCCTTGCTGCAGTAAACACTGAAGTACATGTGTCTCAGAATTCTGATTTTTCTCAGAGTATATGCCCAGTAGTGGGATTGCTGGATCATACAGGCTTCCCAGGTGGCTCAAATGGTAAAGAATCTGCCTGCAGTGCTGGAGACCTGGGTTCGATCCCTAGGTCAAGAAGATCCCCTGGAGAAGGGAATGGCTACCCACTTCAGTATTCTTACCTGGAGAATTCCGTGGACAAGGCACCCTGGCAGGCTATAGTCTATGGGGTTGAAAAGAGTTGGACATGGGTGAGCACCTAACACTTTCACTTTTTCATGGTAGATTTATTTCTAATTATTTAAGGAATCCTCATAATGTTCTCTGTAATGGCTATATCAGTTTACATTCCCACCACCAACAGTCCAGCATTTATTGTTTGTAAATTTTTTGATGATGGCCATCCTGACTGGTGTGAGGTGATACCTCATTGTAGTTTTGACTTGCATTTCTCTAATATGAGCAATATTGAACATCTTTTCATGTGTTTATTGGTTATCTCTGTGCATTCTTTGGAGAAATATCTGTTTAGGTCTTCTGCACATTTTTTAATTGGGTTGTTTGCTTTTCTGATATTGAGCTGCATGTGCTGCTTATGTATTTTGGAGATTAATCCTTTATCAGTTACTGCTTTTGCAATTCTTTTCTCCATTTGAGAGTTGTCTTTTAATTGTGTTTATAGTGTCCTTTGCTGTGCAAAAGCTTTTAAAATTTTATTAGGTCCCATTTGTTTATTTTTGGCTTTATTCCATTAATCCAGGAGGGATGTCAGAGAATCTTGCTGCCGTTTGTGTCAGTGATTGTACTGCCTGTATTTTCCTCTAAAAGTTTAATAGTTTCTGGATTTGCATTTAAGTCTTTAATCCATTTTACTTGTGAAATCCCATTGACAGAGGAGCCTGGTAGGCTGCAGTCCCATGGAATCACTAGAGAGTCAGACATCACTTAGCAACTAAATAATAAGAACAATGATGTTAGAAAGTGTTCTAATTTCATTGTTTTACATGTAACTGTCCAGTTTTCCCATCACCACTTATTGAAGAAACTGTCTTTCTCCATTGTATATTCTTGCTTCCTTTGTCAAAATGAGGTGCCCGTATGTGTGTAAGTTTACTTCTGGGCTTTGTCTTGTTCCATTTGTCTGTATTTCTGTTTTTGTGCCAGTACCATATTGTCTTGATGACTGTATCTTTGTAGTATAGTTTGAAGTCAGGGAGGTTGATTTTGATTAATCTATCTCTGTCTCTTTGGGGTCTTTTATATTTCAGTACAAATTGTGAAAGCTTTTGTTTTAGTTCTGTGAAAAATGCTATAGGTAATTCGATAGGGATTGCAGTGAATCTGTAGATTGCTTTGGATAGTATATGCATTTTGACAGTATTGATTCTTCCCATCCAAGGACATGGTATATCTCTCCAACTGTGTTGTCTTTGATTTCTTTCATCAGTGTCTTATAGTTTTCTGTATACAGGTCTTTTGTCTCTTTAGGTAGGTTTATTCCTACGTATTTTATTATTTGTTGCAATGGTGAATGGGTCTGTTTCCTTAATTTCTGTCTCTGATTTTCACTGTTAGTGTATAGGGATGCAAGGGATTTCTATGTATTTATTTTATATCTTGCAACTTTACTAAATTCATTGATTAGCTCTAGTAATTTTTGGTGGCATTTTTAGGGTTTTCTGTGTATAGTATGTCATCTGCAAACAGACTTTTACTTCTTCTTTTCCAATCTAGATTCCTTTTATTTATTTTTCTTCTCTGATTGCTGTGGCTAGGACTTCCAAAGCTATATTGAATAATAGTGGTGAGACTGGGTACCCTTGTCTTGTTCCTGATCTTAGAGAAAATGCTTTCAGTTTTTAACCATTGAGAATAATGTTTGCTGTGGGTTATAAATGGCCTTTATTATACTGAGGTAGTTTCCTTCTATGCTGATTTTCTGGACAGTTTTTTTTTTTTTTAATCACAAATGGGTGTCAAAAGTTTTCTGTGCTTCTGTTGAGATGATCATATGATTTTTATCTTTCCATTTATTAATATGGTATATCACAGTAATTGATTTGTTTATTGAAGAATCCTTGTAACCCTGGGATAAACTCCACTTGATCACAGTATATTGTTGGATTTAATGTGTTGTTGGATTCTGTTTGGTAGAAATTTGAGGATTTTTGCATCTGTGTTGATCAGTGCTATTGGCCTGTAATTTGCATTTTTTGTGATAACTTTATCTGGTTTTGGTATCAGGGTGATGATAGCTTCACAGAATGAATTTGGGAGTTTTCCTCCCTCTGAAATTTTTTCAGAGTGTTTTGAGCAGGATAGATGTTAGCTCTTCCCTAAATGTTTGATAGAGTTCACCTGTGAAATTGCAGGTGGATTCTTAACCATTGGACCATCAGGAAAGTCCTGAGAAGTATTTTTGATACTTATACAGAATTCTAGATTGCCTATTGTTTTTCAGTTTACTTTAAGGATGTTATTCTCCTGTCTCTTGGCTTGCGTTGTTTCTGATGAGAAGTCTGTCATTCTCATGTTTGTTCTTTTTTGTTTAAAGTCTTTTCCCCTGGCTGCTTTTAAGATTTTCTCTTTATTAGCAGTTATAAACATCTGATTATAGTGCTTTAGTGTAATTTTCTTCACATTTTTCATTCTCTGAGTTCTTTGAGCTTCCTTGCTTCTGAAGTTTCTATCCATTGCTCTTCACATTATTTTTTTCTGCTCCTTTTTCTCTCCTTTGAAGGTTCTGACTACACACAAACTAAACTACATGAAGTTCTCCCATGCTCACTGATTCCTTGGGTTCTCCCTCCAAACGCCAGGCTTTTATTTCCACTCTCTTTTCCATTTAGGTAGTTTTATATTGCTGTGTTTTATTGTGCTAATTAATATTTTTCTGCAGTGTCTAACCTTCTAATCCTACTCTGTATAATGTTTATATCAGGCATTATAGTTTTCATCTCTGAAAGTTTGATTTAGGTCTTTTTTAAAGATAAATTCTTAGTTTTAGAATAGTTTTAGATTACAAAAAACTTTCCAAACTAGTTTAGAAAGTTTCCACATACATCCTCAGCCAGTTTCTCTTATTTTTTTTATTGTGGTAAAAATCACACAACATAAAATTTACCGTCTTAAGCATTTTTAAGTGTATAGTTCAGTAGTGTTAAGTACATTCACATTATTGTGAAACAAATCTTCAGAACTCTTATCTTGAGCAGTTGAAACTCTATAGTCATTAAACAGTTCTCCTTTCCCATTTCCAGCTAGTCCCTGTAACCACCATTCTACTTTTTGTTTTTATGAAATTGACTATTTTTTAAAATTTTTTATAATTTAAAAAATATTTTAAACAAATCTTTTAAAACAATTCCCACATAAACTTACAAGAGAAATTTAAAATGTAATAGGACATAACATTCTAAGCTCACAGGCAAAAAAAGCGAAAAATATGCCTTACTTGTGTATTTACTATGAGGTCTAAATATACAAACAAAATCAAAGCAATAAAGAATATTATTACCATTTGATAAAGATTAGACAAACTATCAATAAATGTAAAAAATACAATGTATTATATGATGAGTTTGAATGCAAAAACCACATATTTATTAAACATATGATTAACTTAAAAACGCCAAACCAGTTTGTTTTAAACTGCTCCTCATCTAAAACCTTGGACAAAACCATCACGCGAAAGTGAATTGAAAAAACAGTTTATAAGGCAAACACTGACGGCATGGACAGGCACTACCAAAGAATGCTATGTGTTCTTTAAATAATGCCATTCTCAAGTTACGCAGGGCAGTTGCCTTGACAGATTCCTTTTTTTATAAATATTCAGAAATAAAAAAAGTCTAGATATTCTAAAGAGCTGCAAATATCAATCCTTTCAACAGTGGCTTAATAATGTCTATTCTGGGAAAAAAGCACTAAAATCTTCTTCCATTGCAAGTCATTTATTTCTCTGGTGAAGTGAGCAAGGTCACTACAACATTAACTTCTTTCTAGAACAATGTAAATAACAATGCACACACATCTTAAATTTGGTAGGTCGTAAAAGTTAGGATGCAATCTTTTTTTTTATGCAACAGAAAAATAAATAAGTAAAAATTAAATACTTTAACACAACATTTGGTATTGATAAATCAGTAGTGTCAACTTCATATACGAAGGACAGCACAGTCTGGTTTTTTAAAAATCCTCAATGTCATAGTATTTGGGGTAAAAATATCTCGAATATTAAATGCTTCCTCTTTGCTTAAAGGAATATAATACAAACACCATCAAGCTGCGACTGTAACTCATTTCAGCTGGGGTAAAGTGACCATTTGGTCCATGGCACAAGTTATATATGTCACACTTCTGTCAAACTGAAACCTTAGGTTTATAAGATTTCATGTTTATAAGCTACAATACACACTGACTAAGCTGTCAGTCCCTCACAGTTTTTTAGAAAAATATACACATTCATACTGTGAAGTTATTAGGAAAATACTCTTGCAAATAAACTATATAAAGATAAAATACATTTCAAAGGTATGTGGGTTGTTTTTTTGTTTCTTTTACAATATTCTATAAAGTGCAGAGAAATCCTAAGGGAAAAACTACTCCCTATAACATAGTTTAATTACAGCAGCTTTTGCATAGCAATACTTCACAGAAGTTGGACACTTCCGTTTCCTCAGGAAGAGAAGGATAGAAGAGGATCTTCTGATTCAGATTTTTTTTTTTTTTTTTGGCCATAAATCTGTTTTCTTCAGGAATGGTTGCTGATGCCAAATCTCCGTTAAGTGTATTTCTTGAACAGTGAACAGGTCTATCTGGGTCTTCAAGAGGAACATCATTACAAGAGTCTGTATCTGAGTAGGTTCTTCGGTGTCGCTGGGAGAGTTGCTGAAGTGTAGACACTGGTTCTTTTATAGAGTGGCTACTTCTCTCTCTACTGCAAGAACCAGGATGGCTGACAGAACGCTTCATCATTTGAACAGGGGAAGGTGACACAGGAGAAACTAAGGGATCCGGATGGGACAGCTGAAACATTTCGGGCTTAAACTTGGCATTCACTCTCTTCACACATTCCTCAAGCGTCGTTATGAATTACACGTGGCACTAAGTAGAGAAGAGGCTTCATTCATGTTCTCTATGCTGAGAGATGAATGACTGTCATCATGGTGAACAAATTCTTGGATCGTATGAACTTGCTTCATTAGGAGGTCACAGTAGAGGCGAAGTTCAGACATTTTGGCTTTCAGACACTCACTGGTTTTACTTATTTCTTTCTTTTCCTTTTTTAGTCCTTGTATCAGTCAAACAGGCTTTGGAGCTCCCCAGAGCAACCAGCTACCTCTGTCTCTCAGCTGCCTTCATTGCCTTCATATAGAAATGCTGCTTTCCTGGAATGATTAATTCCATTCTCATGTTGTCGGCTGAATGGACTTTAATTTCACAAATTGCCATTTTATACTTCCTTTGCTCCCTTTGCAAACGTCATCTTGAGAATCATAGTAGGACAGGATTCCATTATCTAAAACAAACCAACGAGGCTGCCAACCCTCGGCTGGCGTCCAGGGGATCCCACTGTCATCCCAGACGCTGAGTCCCGGGCCGACCACTCCCCAGTATCCTGGGGCCTCCTGAAATTGACTATTTTAAGTGGAATCATACAGTATGTCTGACTGGCTTATTTCACTTACCATAATGTCTTCTCCTGTAGTTTTAACATCATACTTTTTTATGGTACGTTTGTCACTGTATCTACTTGAATCCTATGTCATCTTCTGTCTCATTACTTTTCCATTCATAGCCAACTTTTAGAAAATAGTTTTTACTAAATCTTTCCTTCTCTTGCTTTTCATTTCTGTTTTTTTCTCCATCCTGTTTTACATCCCACTCTACCAAAATTTCCAGTGAAATTTCAGATGTCAAAATGACAATTAACTCTTATTATTAATATCATTATATACACTTCCATGGGCTTCCCTGGTAGCTCAGACAGTAAAGAATCTACCTACAATCCAGGAGACCTGGGTTCAATCCCTGGGTCAGCAAGATCCCCTGGAGAAGGGGATCCAGTATTCTGGCCTAGAGAATTCCATGGACAGAGGAGCCTGGTAAGCTACAGTCCATGGGGTCACAAAGAGTGGGAAACAACTCAGTGACTTAACACTTTTGCTTTTGTCCATGCTTCCTGCTTCCCTGGTGGCTCAGTGAAGAATCCACCTGCTAATGCAGGAGACATGGGTTCGATCCCTGTGTCAGGAAGATCCCCTGGAGAAGGAAATGGCAATTCACGCTAGTCCTCTTATGTAAGAAATCCCATGGACAGAGGAGCCTGGCGAGCTACCGTCCATAGGGTTGCAAGAGAGTCAGACATGACTCTTTTGCAACAAAACACCAACATACATGCTTCAGTCCTTAAACTAACCCTTTGTGACACACACACAAGGAAAGTATGGCTTGTGCTCAGGACTCTTCAAGACCTTGCACTCTCTCTGTTCATCTGACTATTCATTTGTATATTTTACTATCATTTGTAATAAAATGGTGATGTGTCTACCTGTGTGGAACAAGCACAATCTGAGTTTCTACATAACTGGCACAGATGGATTCTGGATATCAAGCAGTCAGTTCAATTCAGTTCAGTTGCTCAGTCACATCTGACTCTTTGAGACCCCATAGACTGCAGCACACCAGGCTTCCCTGTACTTCACCATCTCCCACACCTTGCTCAAACTCATGTCCATTGAGTCGGCGATACTATCCAACCATCTCATCTTCTGTTACCTGCTTCTCCTACCTTCAGTCTTTCCCAGCATCAGGGTCTTTGCGAATGAATTAGCTCTTCACATCAGGCGGCCAAGGTATTGGAGCTTCAGCATCGGTCCTTCCAAAGAATATTCAGGGTTGATTTCCTTTAGGATTGACTGGTTGGATCTCCTTGCAGTCCAAGGGACTCTCAAGAGTCTTCTCCAACATCACAGTTCTAAATTATCAATTCTTAGGTACTCAGCCTTCTTTATGGTCCAACTCTTCGGTCTGTACATGACTACTGGAAAAACCATAGCTTTGACTGCAAACCTTTGTTGGCAAACTGATGTCTCTGCTTTTTAATATGCTGTCTAGTTGGTCATAGTTTTTTTTTTTTCTCCCAAGGAGCAAGCATCTTTTAATTTCATGGCTGCAGTCACTGTCAGCAGTGATTTTGGAGCCCAAGAAAATAAAATCTATCACTGTTTCCATTGTTTCCCCATCTGTTTATCATGAAGTGATGGGATTGGATGCCATGATCTTAGTTTTTTGAATGAGTTTTAAGGCAGCTTTTTCACTCTGCTTTCACCTTCATCAAGAGGCTCTTTAGTTCCTCTTCACTTTCTGCCAGAAGGGTGGTGTCATCTGCATATCTGAGGTTATTGATATTTCTCCCGGCAATCTTGATTCCAGCTTGTGCTCTTCCAGCCCAGCATTTCACATAATAAGCAGAGTGACAGTATACAGCCTGGACATACTCCTTTTCCTATTTGGAACCAGTCAGTTGTTCCATGTCTGGTTCTAACTGTTGCTTCTTGACCTGCATACAGATTCCTCAGGAAGCAGGTAAAGGTAGTCTGGTATTCCCTTCTCTTTCAGAATTTTCCACAGTTTATTGTGATCCACACAGTCAAAGGTTATAGCATAGTCAATGAAGCAGAAGTAAATGTTTTTCTGGAATTCTCTTGCTTTTCCTATGATCCAGAGGATGTTGGCAATTTGATATCTGGTTCCTCTGCCTTTTCTAAATCCAGCTTGGACATCTGAAAGTTCTCGGTTCATGTACTGTTGAAGCCTAGTTTGCAGGATTTTGAGCATTACCTTGCTAGCATGTGAAATGAGTGCAATTGTGTGGTAGTTTAAACATTCTTTGGCATTGACCTTCTTTGGGATTGGAATGAAAGCAATAGTTCTAGTGAAAAAGAATATCTACAGTTGCAGACTAGGGGAATGGTGAAGTAGCAGCTCCACAGGGTGTTGTTAGACCCTTTGTTCAATTTACAGGAATATATAAAAGACTCCATGGACAATTTTTGTTTCCATAAGTAACTAGTACCAGAATTGACTCAATACTGTTAAATCCTAAAAGTTAATTTTGTTTCAGTTCATTTTAATTGGTATGCTGCATGCTTTTCTTATTTGTAACATACCTATAGAGTGGTATGTGAGAGTTGGACTGTGAAGAAAGCTGATCGCCGAAGAATTGATGCTTTTGAACTGTGGTCCTGGAGAAGACTCTTGAGAGTCCCTAGGACTGCAAGGAGATCCAACCAGTCCATTCTAAAGGAGATCAATCCTGGGTGTTCATTGGAAGGACTGATGCTAAAACTGAAACTCCAAAACTTTGGCTACCTCATGCGACGAGTTGACTCACTTGAAAAGACTCTGATGCTGGGAGGGATTGGGGGCGGGAGGAGACGGGGACGACAGAGAATGAGATGGCTGGATGGCATCACCAACTCGATGGACATGAGTTTGAGTGAACTCCGGGAGCTGGTGATGGACAGGGAGGCCTGGCGTGCTGTGATTCATGGGGTCACAAAGAGTCGGACACGACTGAGCGACTGAACTGAACTGATAGAGTGGTATCATAGAAATGAATATAAACTAATCAGTGTGATTTATTTGTGTACAGTGAGAGAATCGAAGAAGCTACTGACTGTAATTCTGAAAAATATAGTAAAAATTAGTAAAAAAGAAGGGAAAGAATTGCTTTTGTTTTTTGATGCATCATTAGAAATCACTAATGTGGCACAAAAAATTTTTGGTGGAAATAAATATAGGGTAAGTTAAACTTTTAAATATTTTCATAATTCTGGAAACTTTCAGTTACTTGGGACTTTAAATTTCAGTTATTTTTTTCCTCTACAATTCTTTAATAACATATAGATTTTTAGTTCTTTAAATTTGTGTTGTGGAATGACCATCATAGTATCAGCTGTACCCTTCCAGATATCTATTAGAGTGAATCTCAGATGACAAAATTAGCAGCAGATACTCAAAACATTTAATGATGAATTCCTTCCAGGTGTTTAAAAAATTAAATGAGACAAAGCCTTGTTTTTAAGATACTAAACATTGTGAGAATTACAGAATATGTCTCAGAAGAAGTAAGTGGCATATAGAAAATGATGCATACAAGTTGAAGAAAAAGAATGCTCATTAAGAGTCAGATCTGAAGGAAAGGCTATGGAGTTGGACCTTGAAATGGCCTTTAAAATAAATGAAATTTAGATAAAATGTTTTCCAGGATTGTGGAAGACATAATGAGCTGGATTTGTTTAGGAATCAAGATAACAGTTCATGTTATATTTAGGGAGATGTTCAGTTGCCAAGTTTGGATGATGCCTGTCTTAGTTTGTTCAGGCTACTGTTACAAAAATACTGTGGTTTGGTGTCTTAAATAAGAAACATTTATTTCTCATAGTTCTGGAGGCCAGAAGTTAGATCAGGGTGCCAGCAGATTCAGTGTATGGGGAGGGTCCATTTTCTGGTTTATCAATGGCAGTCTTTTCACTGTGTCCTTACATAGTGAGGGAGTTCTCTGGGGTCTCTTTTATAAGGGCAGTAATCTCATTCATAAAGGTTCTGCCCTTATGACCTGACATGACCCAAAGGCCTGCCCTCCTACCGTTCTTGGGGACTAGGTTTCAACGTGTGAATTGAGACACATTCAGTCTATAACATGGAAAAGATTTATGGTGAAAAATAGCAGATAATATGCTTGTGAGGAAGCTTTACTAAAATTGTAGGCTAAGACTGGAGTTAGGGAGTCACTGAAGTGTCCTGAGAAGAGTATTTATATGTATTTAAAATTGATTTAAGATAATTTGGTGATTTGGAAAGAAGCAGGTATAGGAAATATTTGCATTAAAAATGGAAAGAACTGGGAGAAAATGACACCCCGTTGAATTAATTTAATTTTAGGAATTTACCAGAAAACAAGGTATATCTGTTGCCAAAACATCTGTGCATATTCTTTTTGATGCAAGTGGATCACAGGTATGTGTCTCACTTACTTGATTTCTATCACTGGGCCAAGTTTAACCCTAAATAATAATAGCACAGCTATAAGTTTGTCTTGGAGAATGAATAAATTCTTTCAGTGCCCCAACAAGGTATATGTGACTTTGTAAACATGTTATTAATAATTTATTTCAGTACAGAAGGTAGATTGTTATTCATTAATACCAGTCTTGGTAACTTTAAAAAGTCAGAAATATATGTTCTGCCACTAATGCCAAAGCCTCTTTTATGTCTGTTAACATTTGAAAAAGTGGATGCTTTCTGTTGGGTCACTTTGTAGGACTGAAAATTGTTATAGTACATAGATATAAGACAAAAAGAACTAACCTTTATGCGTGTGAGATGAATGAGTGCTCTATGAAGACATCCAGTCATTTTTGAGGACTTGCTATGGTTTGCAGTTTTAAACACTTTTTCCTTATTCTCCAACAGATTCTAGTCCCAGAAAGTCAAATCTCACCAGTTGAAGAAGAACATAGTAGTTTGAAAGAAAAAGCTAATCTGCAAGAGAAATTTACTAAACCTCCAAAATATACCAAAAGCAGTAATCAAGGGGATAGAAAAAATAGCCAGCCTGAGGTATATATGGTGTCAAAACCATCATTTATAAAGCAGCATAGGCAAATCATTGTTATAGAAAAATATATCTAGAATTCAAATGTCAGTAACATTTTAGAGTATTTCCCCTGCCTTTTACAAATACAAACAAAAGATAGTGTTTCAGCACATGGTGTTTATATGCAAGGGTTAGGGATTTAGGACACAGTATACTATATCCATGTAAATTTCAAATTAGAGCTATATAGGAAAGTACTACTTTTTGCATTTATCCTTTCTGTCCTATCTTTGCACTTGGCTTTAATGTAGAATACAAATTTATAATGTAATGTTCAGTTTATTTGCATGAGGAAAAAGCAAAATATTAGGTTCTTTTTCCTCCTCCTCCTCCATAAAGGATCTCCTCTAGGCCACATTTGATAGAGTCATTTCTCAGCCCTTCCCTAAAGTCTAACCTCAAACTCTCTATCTTTTGCCTCAAATTTGCATCTGCTTCCGTGCTTCAGTAAGAGTGATATTAATTTTTCTGATGATGTCCTTGATTCCAGCCTCCTCTCGCCCTATACCTAGAACCAAGGTGCTAGTGATTATTCTTTTGTAATATTTCTCGCATGGTTTCCTCCTCATTCTCTTCACTGTTACTCATTTTAGCGTACCTAGTAGTGTCTTTGACATTATTGGTCCATCCTGTGAGCTGTCCTGTGAGGTATGCAACTGATTTTTCTCATACCTATATCCTAGTAGCATTCTTCTGCTCAGAAAGCCTTGTGATCTCTGTGTTTATCCCATTATATCTAAATTTTGACTTAGTTTGAAGACCTTCTGTAATTTAATTTTACTTTCAAAATACCCTCCACTTTAGTGTGGTCAGTTGCTTTACTCTTTTTTGTCACACTCATTCTTGCCTCTGTACCTTCATTCATGCCGTTTTTACCTCTTATTGTCTAAAGTGTTCTTAAACTTGTGAATCTTTGTTCATTTTTACTTTCTTGATGGAGCTTTTACTGATTAATTGTTTTTACTAATCTCTCATCTTGCCTATAACTCTCACAGGCTCCTCCATACATTATGTTACTCACTATTTATCCCTTTTGTCTGTGTCCTTCATTAAATTAAAAATATCATTTTGTCAACTATAGTTCCATCAGGTGATTAGATTATAAAGCCTCTTTTGGGGTCTTTTATCAGAATTATAACTTGAGTACTTATTAAAAATGCAGATTCATTGACTCTCCACCTTAAACCTATTGAATCATAACACAAAGTCTGGAAAAGATCTTAAGCACACTAAAGTTTGAAAAACATTGCACTATTGTTAAATACCCACTGTTTTCAATAAGGATTAGCTGTTTGAAGCATTTATATAAATAAGTAACTTTTGGGATCCTATTCATTATATATAACACTGGGAACTGTAATTTCTTTAAGACAAATTTGCTGGTTCAGTAGCTTATTTTCTGGTTAATCTTAAAATTCACTTTTCTCCTATCCTTCCAAACCTTTCCTCCATGCCCCATATGCATACCTACTCAAAATTCCATCAGTATTTTTTCCTATGCCTTTTTAAAAATAACTATCTTCTGCCTCTTTACAGTCTGTCATCAGTATTCCTTTGTATGGCATCCTCTGGAATGCCAATCCCTTGTAGTCCCACCTCTGCTTATCCACTTCTATTGTTCTTATCAGTCATTCTAGGCTAAAGTTAGAAAATGCAAACCTTTTTGGAACACTAGCTTGTGTGCCACTGAATCTCTGAATTCCTGTTTTTTTCTTTTACTCCTGTTTTTTTTAGCTGCTTTTTACCCTAAAGGCAGTTTAGTCATCACAGAGTTTTGAAGTATGTTTAACATTATGAAAGCTTTCACAAACAAGCTTATTTAAGTATGTGTTCCAAACATTGGCCTTATAAAATAGAATAGGAAACTGTGAGCCAGTGGTTAACTAGATAAACTGAGTATCAATAAAATATTTTTAGCAAACATATAAAGTTACAGTATTTCTAAGCCTGGATATTCTTTAAAACAATATTCTCATTTTGACTATTAATATTAGAATAAAATCCTTCAAATCAGACTAAATACAGAAATATTTGAATATCATATTATTTATAAAATATATCTTTTGTGTGTAGTCAGGGTAAAATGTTATGAATAAAATTGTAGGATATATAATTTCAAGAGAGAATGTGTATTTACTGTGGTTTTTTCCTCATGGTTTAAGATAATTACTCCGAGCAAAAGAAAAATGTCTGAAGCATCAATGGTTGTTCCTGGTGCAGATAGATACACTGTGAGAAGTCCAATACTTTTAGTCAATACATGTAAGTTTTATAATCTTAAAAGATTTCTAACAAGTATTATTTAAAGCAGGCATTTTTAAAATTTAGGAATATTCTGGACCTAATTTACCTCGAGGATAATTCTGAGATAGGAAAATTGATAGAATATGAACCACAGATGTCTTCTGTCAAAAAATATCAAATGTGTGAGAGATTTAATGGGTATCTATATAAATATTTTTCAAAATATTAATATCCAGTATTAAGAGCTTATTATAATTTAAGCAGGACTCAGCATAACGTAGTGGATAAAACATTGAATTAATCAGGCTGCTTGGGCTTGTTTCCCCACTTCTAGGTGTGTACTCCATAACTAAGTTTAGAACCAGTTTCCTTTCTATGAAATTGGACTAGTGTCTAACCTCATCAAATTGTTTAAAGGATTAAATAATTATTCGTTAAACAAGAAGTATTGTGCAACATTTAGACAGTGCCTGGTACATACTAAGAGCTAAATAAAAGTTCAAAAATAATGCTATATACTAGTTGCTGTAAACACAGCATTATTTAATCTTTTTGACAATTTAATAGTGACCTTCTATTCCCCAAATCTGTTTGCCTACTGGGAAATTAATGTTTCACACACTTCTCAGACTTAACAAGTACAAAATAAATTCATTTTTCCACCCTCCCTGCGAGCTTCTCTCCATTTCTTACCTTGGTAAATGGAATCCATATTGAGTTACTCATCTAAATCAGAAACCTAGGACCCATCCTAGAAGACCCCCCTTTATAACTTTCTTCAGCAAAAAGTATCTCAGTGATAGCAACATACAGTTTTAAAATCCAACAAATATAAGTCCTTTGTCCTCCATTTTAGCAACACCACGAAAGAGAAGAATTAAACCACCACTGCAAATGATGAGTTCTACAGAAAAACCTGGTGTTTCTAAAACATCGGAACAAGGAGAGGATTATGCTGTATCACTTAAATCTAGACCAACTGAAGAAAGAAAGAGAAGAGATAATACAGACAAAGTAACTTTACTTTGAAAGCATTTTTAAATATTAAGTTTTTATCACATTATTGTAGAAATACTGTTGAATTAACTTCTTTTGCAAGCAGGGTCTTACTTAAGCAGTGAGTGTCTTACTTTTTTTTAAAGTATTGCTTACAAATTTTTTTTACATATCATATTTTGTCCTTAAAAGTAAGGTCTTATCACTCACTGTGCTAACAATAAAATTTAGAAATACTTATTCAACTCTTGATTTATATGTTCAGTAAGAGAAATGAACTTGCAATCTTTCTTGTATTCTGTTGTATGTGTTCTCAGATATACATACAGGATGCAGTAAAAGCCTAATAGAGAGGCAGATGGGCTTCCCAGGTGGCATTAGTGGTAAAGAATCGCCTGCAATGCAGGAGACTGGGTTCAATCCCTGGGTTGGGAAGATCCCCTGGAGGAAGGCATGGTAACCCACTCCAGTATCCTTGCCTGGAGAATCTCAAGGACAGAGGAGCCTGGTGGGCTACAGTCCATGGGGTCACAAACAGACGTGACTAAAGTGACTTAGCACAGCACAGAGGGCAGACAATTCTCTCTAATCCCAGAGCTGGAGAGGAGGATAAAGATCAGGAGATGCTCTTTTAGGAGATGGAGAGTGAGTTGATATTTGGAGTCAGTAAAGGTTATTAGCCAGATGGATATTGAGGAGCACATTCTTTCCAAGGAGTTGAAGAAGTGGGACAGAGCAGGGAATGGATAAGATAAAGTTGTATCTTGGAGAAATAGGTAATCAAGAGATACAGATAAGTTTATAGATGAACACCTCGAAGTTTTTGTTTTCTCTAAAGTGTGAGGATGTTGAGCTTCTCTTGAGACAGAGGGCTCAGGGACACATGAAGATTTGGAATAAGCACTGAGGGATAGTGGAGAGGGCTAAGAATAAGTACAAGTGTTAGGCAGTGTTGAGGGCCCAGTTCAGATTAAAGACTATAAATCTTATCATGGCATTAGTTCAGTAATAAGTATAATTTCCTCAAGTACAGGTTAGCAGTCTTGGTGTTACAGTTGAAAAAAAAAGAAGATGGTGGATGTAAAAAAAAAAATGTAATGGTTATGTGGTGGAAAGATAAGGGTGAAACACACCTGTACACTTGTACATGTTCATACTGCTCCTCTCCCAGTGTGGAGAACCACTGGCTAGGTTAGAGAAGATGGCCAGGATGAGTGAGAATATCTTAGCTAGAGAGTATATTTTTCTGATAGTGATGGCATATTTTTATTTTATCTGAACAAGTCTATATGTGACTGTGGAAAGAAAGAAGCTTGCTGTCATCAAGAAGTTACCTGTGCAGTGGCCAAAACTTCACAAGATCATTTGACACTTCAATTCATATGTATATTGAGAAAAGACAGAATAGATGCGGGCTCTGAGATCAAGAGCAATAGATGACACGGCATGGAGGTTCCAGAAATTCTCAGAAAAATTACATTATTTTTCTAGCTATGGCTGAGATCAGAAAATTTGCAGGCTGTAATGCCTCCTTATCTGCAATAAAAGTTACTTTCTTGTGTTTTAGGATAAGAGAGTATTCTAGAATGGGCATAATTTTATGAAAGAAATAGAACTACTACCCAACTTTTAATTGTAAGGCAAAATTTTAAAGTTTTAAACTTTAATACTCTAAACTTTTAAAAGTAATTTTCATATAATGCCTTAATTCAAATTTATATTAAAATTTCTCTTGTTTATAGCCCATCAAAACTGCTAAAGTTGTAGAAAAGACAGAAAATAAGGACAATGAATTCTCAAACCAAAATTTTAGTAAGTACTTTTTGGTTCAATTTTCGTCATTCTTTCCTATAATACACATACACACACACATATACATACACATATATATATATTTCTATACATTAACTTCACTGAATTTCATGTATTTGAAAAAGATTTATAATGAATACATTCAGCTCTATGCAGAGAACTTAGAAATTTTGAGGAAGTATAATACCACCTTTGTTCCCAAGAAGTTTGGGTCTGGGAGTAGGAAGATGACATCAGTCAGTCTCTCCATCCCAACATATGAACTTTGATCAAATTCTACACTAGCTTTCATTTAACCCTACCAACTGTATGAAAAAATGAGGATACCATAATTTTTGTTTTATTTAGGTGAACTCCAGGAAATTGTTCTCAATTCACAGGCAGCAGGAAGAATAGATAATCCTGTGTAAGTATGAGAATATCCATCTAGTCATTTAGCCTATAATAATGTTACTCTATTTAGATGAATGTAACAAATTTAAAAGATCATGTAACAAATTTAAAAGACCATGGCATCTGGTCCTATCACTTCATGGGAAATAGATGGGGAAAATGTGGAAAATGTCAGATTTTGTTTTCTTGGGCTCCAAAATCAATGCAGATGGTAACTACAGCCATGAAATTAAAAGACGCTTATGCCTTGAAAGAATAGCTATGACAGACCTAGACAGCATATTAAATAGCAGAGACATCACTTTGCCGCTGACAAAGGTCCAGACAGTCAAAGCTGTGTTTTTTCCAGTAGTCACATATGGATATGAGAGTTGGACCATAAAGAAGGCTGCGCACTGAAGAGTTGATGTTTTCAAACTGTAGTTATGGAGAAAACTCTAGAGAGTCCCTTGGACAGCAAGGAGATCAAATGAGTCAATCCTAAAGAAAATCAACCCTGAGTATTCTTTGAAAGGACTGATGCTGAAGCTGAAGCTCCAATACTTTGGCCATCTGACACAAAGAGCTAACTCATTGGAAAAGATCCTGATGCTGAGAAAGATTGAGGGGAAGAGGAGAATGGGGCAACAGAGGATGAGATGGTTGAATGGCATCACTAACTCAATGGACATGAGTTTAAACAAGCTCAGGGAGATGATGAAGGACAGAGAAACCTGGCATGCTGCAGTCCGTGGGGTTGCAAAGAGTCAGACATGACTTAGCAACTGATAAATTTAAAGGAAGAGGCCTTTATGTTCTTAGAATGTAGTATAGGTTATGGAACTAATCATCTTTAAAGTATTATGATAGTACAGTGGTGAATAGCTTGTATGTTTTTTCTGTATCAACTGATATAACTCTTCAAATTGAGAGACTTAAAATGAATAAAAGCTTTAAAATAATAAAGCATGAATAAGAAGAAATTTAACCCAGTTTAAATACCCGTGAAGATATATGTCAGATACCTGAGATGTATTTAGGTAGATCTCAAAATAGAAGCAATAATGGAATTTTTAAAATAATATTCTTTAATAAATTATATAGTAAGTTTTAATTTTCATCATGACTTATGAAAGTTTTTTCATACTTTAACAAATTTCTGTCAATAAACATTGACTAAGAAAAAGTCAAGACCTTATACCAGAGTCATAGGCTAATGTTTTATAATGAGAAAATGAATTATTTTTCAGGTTACCTGATGTTTTAGACAATACCTGTGGAGATAAAATGCACTCCAAAAGGGCATGTTGGACACCTGTAACAAATATTAAGCTGTGTAGTAACCAAAGAGCAAGTAGTTCATCAAGAGACACATATAATCAAGGTGAAACAGTTTTCACTGTATATAAAATAGTTATTCAAGGAAATAATCATTTCTTGAAATGTCTTAGTACATATTTTGGTTTTAATAAATTTTATATATGATCAATTTATAAATTTAATAAGGATTAATTTCTAATTTTCCCACTAGATATTGTTATCAACCAAAAACTTACTAAACAAAAGTCATCCTCTTCAATATCTGATGATAATTCTGAGGAAACAGGAAAGGTACAGTATACGAAGGAGGTAATGCAGCATAACAGAGCAAATAAAGCAGAATCAGATGACTGCAAACGAAGCAGACAACAACCAGATCACTCTACACATTCGGAAGAGAAAAGTATCGAAAATACCAAGCAGGGTGATTGGTGTATTGAATCAGAAACTACTTTTAAATCTGTTCTCCTAAATAAGACAGTTGAAGAATCTGTGATCTACAAGAAGAAATACGTGTTGTCAAAAGATGTGAATACTGATACTTGTGATCAAAGCCCTTCTCCTAGAAAAAACGCAAAAAGTCAAAGAAAATCAGGAAGAAGATTGACGACTGAGTTTAACTCCTGGGATTTGAAACAAAAAAACATGGTGAGTTTTCAGTGTGTTTTATTTTTGTATACCAGTAATATGCCTCATTAATAACATGAAGTGAAAGAAGCTTGATTAATAGCTACAAATTTAATGTTTGTAATTCCCCTGTGCTTTTCTTAATTGAACTGTAGTTGATTTATATAGTATTACATTAGTTTCAGGTATGTAATATAATAATTTAATATTTTTATAGCTTATATTCCTTCTAAAGTTATTACAAAACAACAGCTGTGTTTCTCTGTCCTGTGCGATTTACCCTTGTTGCGCATCCATTTTATACTTAGTAGTTTGCATATCTTAATCCCATACCCATATCTTACCCCTCTCCTCTTCCCTCTCCCTGCTGGTAGCCAAGAAAGTAATACCTGTTCCTTAATTCAAGCTTAGACTCTGAGAATGAGTGCTCCTGAACTCCTTTCTGACCTCTCCCCAGTCCCATAGTGATAGAACTCATGTGCCCACTAGTGCATAGCAGGCATGTAAATAGGTATAGCATGTATAAGCCCTGCAGTTCCTTGTCTCCTCTTGTTGGGTCTCCCCACTCTGTCCCCCAGATTCTTTTGAATATGGTATAGAACTGTCTATGGCTCTCTTATGTGCTTATCTTTCTTTTCAATAAATGGTTGTTTTGTGTGGTTTTTTCCCCCCTGTTTTAACCTGCTAAAGTATACAGACTGTGTTTTGTTCAATATTTGTTTTCCTGTATGGCCTAGCACAGCTTTGCACATGGTAGTGTTTGAAACATTTCTTGGATTTTGCCTTTAAGTTTGACAGGGTTTTTCAAGAAAGGATGTAAATGGGGTGGAGGAAACATGTTGTTCGGCCTCACTGGAGCCTCCTTTTCTTCAGATTCATTGTCTCTAGAACATCTCCAGAACAGTTTTAGCTAGTATACGCCATATTTCGAGACTGAAAGTTTCCTTTTTGTTGTGGTTACCATAAATCTTTTCTTTGGTCATTGCTACAAAGATGCAGATTAAAGAAAATTTTCTAATGAGAATACATTTCCACTGGCAATAATGCAGTCCTTTTCTTCACTGTGCCTTAAAAGATCCAGGATCTACAGGCCTTCATTTATCATCCAGAGTATTACTAATACCTGGGTAGCCAGATTTCTAGAGTCAATATTGGAGCATTTTAGTGTACAAGTGAAATATTTAATAGCTAATTTTGCAGTTTTATATAATTAGGTATTATTTAATTTGTCTTGACCAGACTACTGTTTATTTTGTTTTCAACCTGCTAATCACGTTTTCTATTTTAGCTGCTTTCTTTTTTAACCAAATCCTTTTGGTTATTTTTTTCTTATCAGTATGCTGTTCTTCTTTCTAGTCTTAGCTGCTATTTAGTTTCTTCAGACCCAGTGGAAGTAAGGTTTTTGTTGTCTGACTGTTTATCTGTCCTTCAATTTTAAACTGTTTTCATTGGAATTTAGAATCACTTCACGGAATTTTTCTGATCTAGTCATTATTTTTTCCTGGAAGCACCAAAACTTGATCATCTTTTCTAAGCTGTGCTCTGAATTTTTTAAAAAATCAACTTCTTGTTTTCAGAAGTTCTTTTCACTCCTTCATAGTGCACTCTCTTTATTACTATGCTAGAGTTTCTGCCACTCTCCTCCAAGATAGTCATCTGTCTGATCCTGTCTTTCTTTCACTGGAAAACCCCAGAGAAATAGAACCTTTATAGTTCAGTAATACAGATTTCCCACATTGACTCCAATTATGTTTAAGTTCTTAATACACTCTTTTAGGGGAGGTTTGTTTTTGCCACATTTTTATCAAGGTGAGTATACCCTGTCTTTATTCTGGTAATCTCAAGAAGAGGTAGTAATAACATTATTTACTATATATAAAAACATATGAACTTAAAAAGTGATTAAAATAGTATATTTTATGTCGTGCTATATTTGTTCAGTTCAGTCACTCAGTTGTGTCCAACTCTTTGCAACCCCATGGATTGCAGCATACCAGGCTTCATTGTCCATCACCAACTCCCGGAGTCCACCCAAACCCATGTCCATTGAGTTGGTGATGCCTTCCAACCATCTCATCCTCTGTCATCCCCTTCTCCTCCTGCTGTAAATCTTTCCCAGCATCAGGGTCTTTACAAATGAGTCAGTTCTTCACAACAGGTGGCCAAAGTATTGGAGTTCCAGTTTCAGCGTCAGTCCTCCCAATGAATATTCAGGGCTGATTTCCTTTAGGACTGACTGGTTGGATCTCCTTGCTGTCCAAGGGACTCTCAAGAGTCTTCTCCAACACCACAGTTCAAAAGCATCAATTCTTCAGTGCTCAGCTTTCTTTGTAGTCCATCTTTCACATCCATACATGACTACTGGAAAAACTATAGCTTTGACTAGGCAGACCTTTGTGGGCAAGGTAATGTCTCTGCTTTTTAATAAGCTGTCTAGGTTGGTCATAACTTTTCTTCCAAGGAGCAAGTGTCTTTCAGTTTCATGGCTACAATCACCATCTGCAGTGATGTTGGAGCCCCCAAAATTAAAGTTGGTCACTGTTTTCACTGTTTCCCCATCTATTTGCTGTGAAGTGATGGGACCAGAGGCCGTGATCTTAGTTTTCTGAATGTTGAGTTTTAAGCCAACTTTTTCACTGTCCTCTTTCACTTTCATCAACAGGCTTTTTATTTCTTCTTCATTTTCTGCCATAAGGGTGGTGTCATCTGCATATCTGAGGTTATTGATATTTCTCCCGGAAATCTTAATTGCAGCCTGTGCTTCATCTAGCCCAGCGTTTCTCATGATGTACTCTGCATATAAGTTAAATAAGCAGGGTGACAATATACAGCCTTGATGTATTCCTTTCCCGATTTGGAACCAGTCTGTTGTTCCATGTCCAGGTCTAACTGTTGCTTCTTGATCTGCGTACAGATTTCTCAGAAGGCAGGTCAGGTGGTCTGGTATTCCCATCTCTTTCAGAATTTTCCACAGTTTGTTGTGATCCAAACAGTCAAAGGCTTTGGCATAGTCAATAAAGCAGAAATAGATGTTTTTCTGGAACTCTTTTGCTTTTTTGATGATCAAACAGATGTTGGCAATTTGATCTCTGGTTCCTCTGCCTTTTCTAAATCCAGCTTGAACGTCTGGAAGTTCATGGTTCACATACTGTTGAAGCCTGGCTTGTAGAGTTTTGAACATTACTTTACTAGCGTGTGAGATGAGTACAATTGAGCAGTAGTTTGAGCATTCTTTGGCATTGCCTTTCTTTGGAATTGGAATGAAAACTGACCTTTTCCTGTCCTGTGGCCACTGCTGAGTTTTCCAAATTTGCTGGCATATTGAGTGTAGCACTTTCACAGCATCATCTTTTAGGATTTGAAATAGCTCAACTGGAATTCCATCACCTCCACTAGCTTTGTTTGTAGTGATTCTTCCTAAGGCCCACTTGACTTCACATTCCAGGATGTCTGGCTCTAGGTGAGTGATCACACCATTGTGATTATCTGGGTCATAAAGATCTTTTTTGTACAGTTCTTCTGTGTATTCTTACCACCTCTTCTTACTATCTTCTGCTTCTGTTATGTCCATACCATTTCTGTCCTTAATTGAGCCCATCTTTGCATGAAATGTTCCCTTTGTATCTCTAATTTTCTTGAAGAGATCTCTAGTCTTTCCCATTCTACTGTTTTCCTCTATTTCTTTGCATTGGTCACTGAGGAAGGCTTTCTTACCTCTCCTTGCTATTCTTTGGAACTCTGCATTCAAATGGGTATATCTTTCCTTTTCTCCTTTGCCTTTCACTTCTCTTCTTTTCATAGCTGTTTGTAAGGCCTCCTCAGACAACCATTTTGCCTTTTTTGCATTTCTTTTTCTAGGGGATGGTCTTGATCCCTGCCTCCCATACAATGTCCCGAACCTGTGTCCATAGTTCTTCAGGTACTCTGTCTCTCGCATCTAATCCCTTGAATCTATTTGTCATTTCCACTGTATAGTCCTAAAGGATTTGATTTCTAGTAGTTTTCCCTACTTTCTTCAATTTAAGTCTGAATTTTGCAATAAGGAGTTCATGATCTGAGCCACAGTTAGCTCCCAGTCTTGTTTTTGCTGACTGTATAGAGCTTCTCCATCTTTGGCTGCAAAGAATATAATCAGTATGATTTTGATATTGACCATCTGCTGATGTCCATGTGTAGAGTCTTCTCTTGTGTTGTTGGAAGAGGGTATTTGCTATGACCAGTGCGTTCTCTTGGCAAAATATTTTACCACAATTAAAAAACCCATATGCCTGATTTCTAGAATAAAAGTAAAATGAAAAGCAAGAGAACTCATGTCTTTTAAGAGTCTCATTCAGACTTTCTTTTAACAAAATTATCTAAAATTATGCAGATAATAATTCTTACTTTGTAGTCTTTACATTAAAAAATTAATATAATTTTTAGAGCAGTTTCAGGGATATAGCTATACAGAGTCCATATTACTGCATCACTCCACCCCAGTTTTCCCTATCAGTAAGAGATTAGTGTTATAGATTTGTTACAAATGATGAGCCAATATTGATACATTATTAACTCACATATATAGTTTACCTTATAGTTCACTCTTTGTATCTTCCATGTGTCTTGACAGATGTATAACAACAGATATTGACCCTTAGAGTACCATGCATAATAATAGTTTCATTGCCTAAAATTCCCATGGTCCATCCCTCCCCTGTTTCTTCTCTCCCCAGTCAAACTCCAGACAAAAACTGATCTTTATACTGTCTCCATAATTTTGCCTTTTCCAGAATACCATAGAGTTGGAATCATATAGTATGTAGTCTGTATATTTATAGACTGAATAGTATGAAGTCATATTGGGCTTCTTTCACTTAGCAATATGCATTGATTATTCCTCCCTGTGTTTTTATGGTTTGACAGCTTTTTTGTTGTTGTTAATGCTGAATCCTTTATATGGACATACCAAGATTTTGTGTATCTGTTCATCTATTGAAGGACATCTTGGTTGTTTCCATGTTTTGACATTTAAGAATAATGCTTCTATAAACATTCATGTGCAGGTTTTGTGTGGACATAAACTTTCAACTCATTTGGGAAAATACCAAGAAGCATGATTGCTGGGTCATATGGTAAGAGTATGTTTAGTTTTATAAGAAACTGCCTGTCTTCCAAAAGTGGAAAAAGTGGCTTCATTTCAGCAGCAACGAATCCGAGTTTCTGTTGATCTACATCCTTGCCACTGGGTATTGTCAGTGTTTTGGATTTTAGCCATTCTTATGGGTGCTTGATGGTATTAGTTTTAATTTGCAATTCCCTAATGACAGGTGATGTTGAGCATCTTTTTGTATCTTTATTTACCATATGTATATCTTCTTTGGTGAGTTGTCTCCTCAGATCTTTTGCCCAGTTATTAATTGGGTTTCCTAATTGTTGAGTTTTAGCAGTTTCTTTGTGTATTTAAGATACAAGTTCTTTATCAGATATATATTTTACAAATATTTGCTTCCAGTCTGTGGCATATCTTTTCATTCTCTAAGCAATGTCTTTTGCAGAGCAGAAATTTTTAATTTTAATGAAATCCTACTTAACAGTTTTTTCTTTCATGGACTGTGCTTTTGGTTTAGCATATAAAAAGGCATTGCAAAACCCAAGGTCACCTAGATTTTCTTCTGTATTATCTCCTAGGATTTTTATAGTTTGCACTTTACATTTAGGTCTATTATCCATTTTGAGTTAATTTTCATGAAGGGTATAAGATCTGTGTCTAGTTTTGTTTTGTTTTTTTTTTTGTCATGGTCATGTTCCAGCACCATTTGTTGAAAAGGGCTAACTTTCCTCCATTGCCCTGCCTTTGTTCCTTTGTCAAAGGTCAGCTAATTGTATCTATGTGGCCCTCTTTCTGGGCTCTCTCTTTTGTTCCATTATGGTATTTCTCTATTCCTTCACCAGTACCACATTGTTTTGATTATTGTATATTTTCATTAACTCTTAAAGTAGGGTCAGTCCTCAAACTTCTCTATTAATATTTTGTTGGCCATTCAGGGTCTTTTGCTTCTCCATGTCAATTTTAGAATCATTTTGTCAGTAACCACAAAATAACTTGCTAGAACTTTGATTGAGATTACATTGAAGTTATAGATCAAGCTGGAAATAATTGACATCTTGACAACATTGAGCTGCTTATCTGTGAACATGGAATATCTCCATTTATTTATTTAAAATTTTTATTTTATTTTGGCATATAGTTGATTAATGATGTTGTGTAGTTTCAGGTGTTCAGCAAAGTGGTTCAGTTATACATGTATCTGTTCTCTGTTGTTTTAGATAGTCTTTGATTTTTTCATCAGTCATGTTTGCCTTATATAGATCTGTTATATGCTTTGTTAGATTTACACTGAAATATCTCATTTTGGGGATATGAACTGTGGTGCTGGAGAAGACTCTTGAGAGTCCCTTGGACTGCAAGGAGATCCAACCAGTCCATTCTAGAGGAGATGAATCCTGGGTGTTCATTGGAAGGACTGATGCTAAGGCTGAAACTCCAATACTTTGGCCACCTCATGCGACGAGTTGACTCACTGGAAAAGACTCGGATGCTGGGAGGGGTTGGGGGCAGGAGGAGATGGGGACGACAGAGAATGAGATGGCTGGATGGCATCACCAACTCGATGGATATGAATTTGAGTGAACTCCAGGAGTTGGTGATGGACAGGGAGGCCTGGCGTGCTGTGATTCATGGGGTCACAAAGAGTTGGACATGACTGAGTGACTGAACTGAACTGAACTGAATATAAGCAAAATGTAATTTCACATTCCATTTTTTCATTAGTGGTTTATAAGAAAGTAATTTTGTATACAAATCTTGTATCTTTCTGTTGTGCTATGTATTTTTTTAGCTTTAAGAATTTTTGTTGATTCTTGAGGTTTTCTACATAGACAGTGATATCATCTGTGAACAAAGACAGTTTTCTTTCTTTCTTCCCAGTATGTGTGTAGTATATTTCCTTTTCTTGTCTTAGGGCATTTTGTAAGACTTCTAGAATGATGTTTAATAGGAGTGGTGACAGCAGAGATCTTTCCTTATTTCTCTTATCAGTGGGAAAATATCTAGTTTCTCTTCTTAAATTTGTAATGTTAGCCATAATTTTTTTTTAGATGTTCTTTATCACGTTGAGGACATTCCCCTCCATTCCTAGTTTACTGAGAATTGTTATTGTGAGTGGATATTGGATTTTGTCAAATGCTTTTGCACATCTATTGATATGATCGTATTATGTTTCTTACTTAGCATGGCTTATATTAGTTGATTTTCAAATGCTGAATCAGCATCACATACCTGAAATTAAGTACACTTGGTTGTGGTACATAATTCGTTTTCTGCATTGTTGGATTCAATTTACTAAGCTTTTTGTACCTATGTTTATAAAAGATGCTAGCCTGTAGTTTTCTTTTCTTGTAAGTTCTTTGATTTTGGTACTAGGGTATATTGGTTTCATACAGTGAGCTAGGAAGTACTCCCTCTGCTTCTGTCTTCTGAAAGGTTGTGAAAAATTATATGATTCTTCCTTAAATGTTCAATAAAACCCAAAAGTGAATCCATTGGCCTGTTGCTTTCTATTTTGGCAGGTGTTAATTATTGATTCACTTTCTTTAATAGATTAGGCCTATTCAGGTAATTTATTTCTCCCTGTGTGAGTTTTGGTAAAACTTATCTTTCAAGGAATTGGTCAGTTTTGGTTATCAAATTCATGAACATAGAGTTGTTCATAATACTTTTTTATTAGCCTTGTGATTATCCATGTGATTGCCTCTCATTTCTGATATTAGTAAATTCTGTCTTTTTTCTCTTTTTTTCTTATTTGGCCAGAGGCTTATCAATTTTGTTGATCATTTCAAAGAACCAGCTCTTGGTTCCTTTCAGTTTTTTATGATTTTCCCCCCATGGATAGGAACATTTTTTTAACTGCTACCAAGCACTCTGCACAGTTCTATATGTTAAAAGACTTTATCCTAGGTTGTTTTAGTGCCTAACAAAGCCCAAATTTATTAAATAATTTCTTTTTTAAAAGAATAAATTTCTGACCCCTTTTATTCCTCTTTGTAGTTATTTAATGAACCAGATTTTTCTTAAATTTTCTTTTCAGCCTTTTTTTTTTTTCTTTGAAGTTTAACTGGTAGAGTTTTTAAGTAACTTATAAATTATTTCAGGGGGAAAAATCAAAAGGGAAAGGATTTACTGATGCAGCAGAATCTTTGATAAACCAAATTAATAAGCGATACCAGCCAAAGGACAGAATACAGTCTGCAAGAAAATCAAAGGAGTCTTTGATTGACAGGTATGCTCTTAAACTTTAGAAATGAATATTTTCCTGACACATACAACTAAATTATTTTACATAGTTTTAAAGTAAGTTTTAAACATACTTGCAGATAATGTAACTTTCCATTTGAAAACACGGGTACTTATTTACTTTTATAAATAGTATCTATTTATATAGAAAGGGAACTAAAATTAGAAGTAGTCATTTAAGAATACAATATTGATGCAGCATACCATTTCAGAAATCTTTAGGATATATATATTTTAGAAATCTTATTTATTGAGTCTATGATGAATAAAACTAAATATATTTAAATATATTGCTGAAGAAAATACCAAACCTAAATGAGCTAAAATGAGTTATTTTATATAGCAAATATGTATTGCTTCTTTACAGTCTTTTTGAAAGTTTTATTTTATTATAAAATATTTCTTTATAGTCTTCCAGGTGGTTGGTTCATATTTAAATTAATTTTGGCTTTATATGGCATGGAAAAAATTACTGTTATGGCAGAACCATTCATTTTAAATTGCCTGGCACCTCCTGCTGCATGAGTGACTCAGCTTAGATTCTATTATTGTTGCTGTTAAGTATGGCTGAAGTTGCAAAGGTATCAGACTAGTACTGTCACATTTCAGTTATTTGTAGCATATTAAACATAGACTTAGTAACCAAGTATGTTTTACTGTATATAAAATGGCTTTTATGAAATACATTCTACTAACATTTTAATTGCCTTTTTAACTTTGACAAAACCTTTTTTATAGTGATTTTTCAAACAAATCAGATCTACAGCTCGGTAAGGTAAGTTTCATTTATTTAATTACACCAAACATATAGTCAAAGATGATGATGATTTGACTTTACAGTAAAATAGTAGTAGGATGGATGTAAATTTAATGTTTTCAGCATATTAAAAAACAGATTAAACAACTGACAAGCTTAGTGTCAAGTACTCAAGATAGCCCCCTAAACTTCCATTCTGCTTTTCAAAGAAAATGCTTCTTTTAACATATATGTGTGATATTTTTACGTTTTGGTACATGATTCAGTACCATTTTTTTTCTAACTCATCCTATCTCTCTTGACAATAAGATTATTCTGAAGTCCATATTTTTGTTAGAAGCATTTACTCTTCAGCCAAATTTAAAATATCAGGTTTTTTTATTTATTCCTCAGTTATCTCCACTTAATTTCAAGTTTTGAGATTCTCCTTCTGTAATTTCCTCTTGACTCTCCCTTCTCCTGACCATGCCAACTCCTGTTTGTTTTTTATTTCTAATCCCCAACTTATTACAGTATCCTTTATGCAATTCTTTTTATCACTAATATTTTCTCTGTGCCAATCCATTCATTACCTTCAATACTAGCTTTTTTCCTTTCCAAAGCACACAGCTTCAGTTATGTCATTCTCTTATTCAAATATCTTTCTTTGGTCTCTGTTGCTTTTTGAATTAGGTGGAGACCTAAGCTGGCCCCTAGACCTCTTAAAAGTCTGAATTACTTTGCAAAATTACTTTCCTAGACATGTCTTGTTTAGCTGAAACAGAAGAAGATTCCCTGAAGTGTCTTTCCTGTGTTTATTCTTTTTCTTCCCCTTTGGAAAGAACGTTGAAGTGAGTCACCAGATTCTTTAACTTCTTTTCTCAGAGTCAGAACTTTATTCCTCCTTCCTGACCTTGCTTCAGAGTCTGCCTTCTCCATGAAAACTTTCTAAGGTGCCCTGACTCAAAATCCAAATGGGCAAGAATTCTGAATCTGTGCAGCAGTGTTGTTGCCCCTTTTTTTGATATTTTATTCATTGTTGCAGTTCTTTCTTTCTCTCTTCTGTCTTCTAGAATGTAACTGTTTAGAATCATCTTTGTATCCTGTATAAGTAAGACCCTTGCTCACATTTGTACCTTCTTTAATATGGTTGCTTATTTTTGTATCTTCTGTAATACCTAGCAAAAACTGACCTGCAAAAGATGAATTGAGCAAATGTATCTAAACACTGGTAAAAGTCATTTTGGAACGTTTAAGTCAGATAAGTAATTAAAAGAGTAAAATATTGAAGGATAAACTTTATGGAATAATGCAAATTATTATAAAATAGCCAAAATAAATAAATTGAAGAGGAATCACAACTAAAATGAGTATTTTAGTTTTAATATTTTCAACTTTGAGATATTAAATTCAGTCAGTTCAGTCGCTCAGTCGTGTCCGACTCTTTGCGACCCCATGAATCACAGCACACCAGGCCTCCCTGTCCATCACCAACTCCCGGAGTTCACTCAAACTCATGTCCATCAAGTCGGTGATGCCATCCAGCCATCTCATTTTCTGTCGTCCCCGCCTCCTCCCGCCCCCAATCCTTCCTAGCATCAGACTCTTTTCCAGTGAGTCAACTCGTCGCATGAGGTGGCCAAAGTATTGGAGCTTCAGCTTTAGCATCAGTCCTTCCAATGAACACCCAGGATTGATCTCCTAATCAATCATTTAGTGATATAGTTAAATTATGTCAATAACATAATTACTTAAATATGTTAAGATTTTATTTTACTTCTTTTGTGCTTACTTCTTGATCATATTGAATATATTTTGAGCAGTAGTTTATAGGAATAAATTTATATACATTTTTTCCTAATAATACTATTAATAGTTGGCTGATACAGTTTTGACTCATTCACCTGAGGTTTTGCATAAATTTAGCCTCTCCCAAAGTTTTTTTATTTAACAGTTAAAGCAAATGAGATTCTCGGGGGTGGGGGAAGTAGGAGCATGCTTGTTTTGTAATCCTAGAATCACTGAATTCAGAATACCAGTGAGGTCATTTACCTATGTACAATAATGTCAATAAATACTAAAGATATAAGGATGTTAATTTTGTATTTGATTTATAATACTTTCTATTATGTTCTTAGTACTTAAGTCTTCAATTTATTTTAAAATGTGGATAATGAAACTGTCACAAATGTAAACTTTATATTAATGAAAACACCATTAGAATAATATATGAAAGTTTAGTTGTATATGCTGTTTGACAAGCAAGGTGCAAGTATGAATGGTTTTATGTAAATTTCTTTGTATTTAGGAGAAGGTTCAGAAAAAAAGTTATAGACAATTGAAGACTACTTTTGTTAATGTTACTTCTGAATGCCAATTGTAAGTAATTTTTCATAAATCTTAAAAGTTTTCACATTTGAAGAAAAATTTTGTTGTGTAATAGAGTTAATGTTTCTCTTCATTTTTACAGGGATGATGTTTACAATTTTAATTTGAGTGGAGCTGATGAGCCTGTTATTAAACTTGGAGTAAGCTAGAAATCAGAAGTTATTTTGTATTGATTTATTTTATATTTACCATACAATTATTAGAGTATGTTTTCTGATTTCCATCCTTTTATACAATATTTGCTTTAAAATATTTTAAAGTATATTACTAAATTTTTAAAAATTTATTTGGCACCAACCTAGATATTTTTTATTTTCTTCCAAACATTTTGGACTGAAGTAGAGAAAAATGAGTAATTGGGGCAACAAGAAAGTCACTTTCCTTCCTGATGCAAGATTTAAACTTACTACCCTTGTTTTTAATATAGTTTATATTATTAGCTTTCTTCTTAAATATAAAAATATTTTAGTAAGATTTTGTCTCATGTGAAGTGATAGAAATGAGACTTTTATGTTAACTTCTTTTGTTGTTTACCTTTTAACACTAAGAAAAAAATTTTAATGCTTATTCACAATATAGATGCAAGAATTTCAAGCTACAGCTAGAGAAGCCTGCGTCGATAGTTCAATAACATTGTAGGTATTTTTATTACAATTAGATGGATCAGTTTAAAATACAGTTTCCTCAATTGTTCTTTTTCTTAAATATTTCCTTCCAGTTTGTCTGAGACATTTTAACATATCAAAAGAGTGAATAACATGCTACTGTCCTGACTATTCCTACTATGATTCTATTATTTCAGCATTTACTTCTGAAATTAATATGCAGAGTCTGTACACTTTTAATATTAGTTGTAAGCTGAAAGGACTTAGTAATCTTTTCATCTACCCTTGTTAATTAGTAAATAACTGAGGTCAGAGAGAGTAAGTGACTTGGGCATAATTATATAGGCAGTTAGTGAAAGAGTTAAGGCAGAAAACTCTAAGAAAACAGGTATAACTGTCCACTCACATGCTACCTTAAAAAACAAGTAATTAAGATTAAATTTAATGCATATTTTTGTTTAAGGGTAGGTTTAAAGAATCATGATGAACTTGAACCTTCTCTCAAAGCAAAAGATAAAAGAGTAAGTAATAATATCCTAATGTATCTATTAAATCAATATTTGTTTTTAATAATTTTTCAGCGCCAAAGATTATCACAGAATTGGAACACAAATATTTGGATCACTTTTTTTTTAACTTTGGAGAGATTATCCATGTTCCTGTTATATCTTTTCTTATGGTCTCTGAGCTATTTGTAATCATTAGTAATAGAAGATATGACAATTCTACTCTCTTAAATGGTATTAGGTTTTGTCTTTGTGGAAGTAAGCTGTTTTAACTTTTAATTAATAACAACATGGACAGCAAAATACGTCAGTCTCTGATCTGGATTTCAGAGTGTATTGGATAGATCCTTAATGCCAAATGGATTATTTAGCATGCTAAAATAATGAAGAACTAGTTTTTCTGAGTTTATTGGTAGTTTTTTTGGGGTGTTTTTTTTTTTTTGCTTAACTTCATTTGTATGACATATAACAAGCCAGATTACTTCATCTATTATAAGGATTGTTTTTTTTTTAATATAGATTGGATCAGATTGTAAAAAGAAAAATCCCTTTAGTGATAGTGACACAGAATATAGATGTGATGACAGCAAGACTGATATTAGCTGGCTAAGAGAACCAAAATCAAAACCACTGATGGTGGACTACAGCAGAAATAAAAATGTGAAGAAACATAAAAGGGGGAAGAAATCAAGTAAGAAATCACTTTTTATAATTGCCTACCCTTACAAATGAGATATACCAAAACACTACAGCGATTTTTCTTTTTGTTTTATGATTTTTGGTATTATGGTTATATTTAAATCTTTTTATTGGGATCTTAGGGACACAAAACATGGCTTATTGTAATCTTTGGTTCACTACACACTCTCATTGTTTATCTACTCATGGCCTGTTCTTCAGTTATTTAATGTATTAAATATTAATGAGACCAGCACCCTAAACAAAATCAAATCTTGGACAGCACCCCACCCCCGGCTACATCCAACACACATACATTTTAGGAATTCATATAGTTGCAATAAAATTTTATTGCAGGCATTTTTGTGTCTAAATCTTTCACAAAATGTTTTCTTGGCATAAATCTGTTTATTTTAGCCAATCTCTTGAAGTAGTAGGATAAGTGTTTGAGGTATACGTTTTTGGCTACACATAATGTCTATTTTCATAGCTTAACATCTTCAGTATTTTCTAAACCACAAAGACTTCATATATTCCATTTTTTAAAGAAGGTAGTATAACTAAGCTTTTAAGTTTATATTTATTTTAAGGAAATCAATTTTTATTTCAGGATAAAAATAATTTTTAGTGACCTGTGGGAGTTCAGGGAGGGAATAATGGCTTACAAAGAAGTAAAAATAGAGGAAATAGGAAATGAACTTTGGCATGTGTTTAGAAATGTGACTGAATTTAGAAAACAGATGAGAGTTCAATCATGTTCATAAGGAAGAGAAGGAATAAGATTATCACATTTATGAGACAGTATGAAATAGCACAGTCAGAAAGTGCAGTGTCAGAGTAGTTGAAATGTAGGTCAGACTTGTGGGAAAATGTTGAAAAATGCTGCTGGATCTAGTCACAGTATGCGGACTTAGAAGCAGTGTGTTACAAGCCAAGGAGAAACATGGTAAGATTATATCAGTTCAGTTCAGTTCAGTTCAGTCGCTCAGTCGTGTCCGACTCTCCGCGACCCCATGAATCACAGCACACCAGGCCTCCCTGTCCATCACCAACTCCCGGAGTTCACTCAAACTCATGTCCACAGAGTCGGTGATGCCATCCAGCCATCTCATTCTCCGTCGTCCCCTTCTCCTCCCGCCCCCAACCTTTCCCAGCATCAGAGTTTTTTCCAGTGAGTCAACTCGTCGCATGAGGCGGCCAAAGTATTGCAGTTTCAGCTTTAGCATCAGTCCCTCCAATGAACACCCAGGATTCATCTCCTCTAGAATGGACTGGTTGGATCTCCTTGCAGTATAAGGGACTCTCAAGAGTCTTCTCCAACACCACAGTTCAAAAGCATCGATTCTTCGGCGGTCAGCCTTCTTCACAGTCCAACTCTCACATCCATACATGACCACAGGAAAAACCATTGCCTTGACTAGACGGACCTTGGTTGGCAAAGTAATGTCTCTGCTTTTTAATATACTATCAAGGTTGGTCATAACTTTCCTTCCAAGGAGCAAGCGTCTTTTAATTTCATGGCTGCAATCAGCATCTGCAGTGATTTTGGAGCCCAAAAAAACAAAGTCTGACACTGTTTCCACTGTTTTTCCATCTATTTCCCATGAAGTGATGGGACCAGATGCCATGATCTTTGTTTTCTGAATGCTGAGCTTCAAGCCAACCTTTTCACTCTCCTCTTTCACTTTCGTCAAGAGGCTTTTGAGTTCCTCTTCACTTTCTGCCATAAGGGTAGTGTCATCTGCATATCTGAGATTATATAGTCAGGAGCTATTATCTGGTGGGAAGATGTATAAGTAAAGATATTTATAACATAGACTAGAAATCTTGGGGAGTTATTAACGGTTAGAATACTGTAATCAGTAAATACTCTTAAAATTGAACACTTCTGAGTGAGTTGTTTTGTTTATGTACCTGAATGACAAGCCAATATGTACAAGCTGGCTTATTGCCAGGATTGGAGGACCTTTCATAATTTCATTATTTCCTTGGCTTGGAGTATCCCAATTCTTAAGGCTTCAGTGAATATTTAGAAAGTTGAACTTGTGCTAGAAATAAAAAAAGGGAATAGGGACTGAGGCAATTCTCAATAATATGGGTAAATCTTAGAAACATAATGATGGGTGAAAAAGTAAATCATAGTATATTACATGACATGACTATTTTGTATTGTTTAGGGATATATATCTGTGAAGTAAAACTGTAAGGTCAAGTGACTAAGAAACAGATTTAAGGATAGTGATGGCCTTTTGGCAGAAGGGCTGTAGAATATATAGGGTCTTGTAAGGGAGTACACAAAGTAGATTCAGTATTATTCATAATCTAGTTCCTAAATGGAATAGTAACTTCATGGGTATTGACTTTATAGTGTATGTTACGTATTCTTTTGTTTGTTTAAAAATTCATAATATAAAGGAGAAGGGAAGTTGGTAATTCATATTGTACCAAATTATACTTAAATTTTTGAATGTGTTTGAAGGTACATTCTTATTTTTATGATTTTAACTTATTTTCAGACATATTCTAACAATTTTTAATGTCAGTTCTTGTCTATTTGAAAAACTTAACCTTATTTTCTTGAATTGCAGGACCATCTTTGGAAAGGGCACAACCAAGATCTAAAATGGTAAAACCAGGAAATCTGTGTTTGAATATCCCTTTAAAATTATTTTTCTCCTTGTAGTGAAAAAATATCATTTGTCATCTCATAGTTTTATCCTTGCTATCAGTTCCTTGTTTTCTATAATTGTCCCAAACTTTGCACACTTACTTCTGCCTTTTTGAATCATGTTGTTTTAAGTCTATTTATTCTGTGGTTATAGATATTTTTGACAGCTTTTCCTTTCTCTCTTAAGTTACGTAATATATATCAGACCTCACAGAACTTTAATTATTCAGATAAAAAGTTGATAAAGAATATATTTTAAATGAAAAGAGAAAATCCAGTCATTTTAAAAGTATTAATCAAGAATCTTTTTATTCCTACAAATATTCATATAGATTTTGTCATAGTGTCAATTTTATAGCAAATAGCTTGTATCTCAAAATATTGATCTAATATACTCAGGAATTTTTCTTCTAAAGACACCCAACAAAATCATTACCAAAAAGGTAGATGAGACAGTTGCATATGGGAGAACTAGACTTCCACGAAGAGCAGCAAAAACCAAAAAAAATTATAAAGACCTCTCAAATTCAGAATCAGAGGGTGAACAAGAATTTTCATGTTCATTTGAAGAAAAAGTTCTAGTACAGGTAAATACAATTCAAATTAGTAGCTTCTAAGACCCTTTTAAAATATTAAATATATATTTTTGTAAGAATGTCAGATTTATCTTGTCACTTCTTTTTAATATTTAACCTATGTGAGAAAACATAAATTGATAACAATTGTAAACAGTTTTGAATTCTAAAATTGTAAGTGAAATATGGGAACTCTGATTTCCCTAAACTGGACATCATTTTCTTTGAACTGTTACAGCATTTTATTTGTATCTATTAGGATATTTATGGTATCTTATAGTCTCCTGTGAATTTGTCATATGCTTCCTAGTATATTAGAAAGTCTTCACGACTCATGTTGAGGCCCCTGTTACACCTGTAAGTAGTAAAATAAGGCATTTTATAAATATTTCAATATAATTTAAATTGTTTTATGTGTCCAAGTATAAATCATTTGCATTCATGAATAATTTGAAAGTTATCAATATTTTTAGGAGAAGATTCATTCCAGAAGCAAAACCATGAAACTGCCAAAGAAACGGCAGAATTCCTTCACTGCCAAAACACAAAAGGATGTATCAAACGAATGGAAAATCTCATCTCTCCTGAAAGATGCTGGAAGAGATAATAATCTTGACCCATCTCCTATGTCTTTATCTGGGAGTCCATCATCTATAGAAGTAATGAGATGTCAGTATCTTTTTCTTCTCCTAGTTGAATATTTAGATGATTTCCCAAGCCATTTCTAACCATAAAATTCTGTGACTTTAATATCTCAGTACTGCCTATGGTGTTAGAATACTTAATATAATAATTAGGTTGATCATTATAGTACAGCCCATATTATAGATATATTTTTGTTTGGAAATGTTTGAAAGTTCTTATTGTTACAATTATGTTTTAAATTGAGCAATAATTTTTTTAAAGTCTTATAAAATATTTTACACATAACTTTATCTTGATATATTGAAAGTTTATCCTTTTTAAATACAGCTAAGATTTGGGAATTTGCTAAATTATTATATTTTTAGAATTTAATACTATTTCTGAAGATGTCAGTGATTAACACTGTCATCTCTTTTTGTTTGTATTTTGTGAGGCAATATAGGTGTAGAGAAAATAACAGAAAGGGACTTTACTCAGGATTGTGACTGTGTAGCAGAATCAGTATCACCTGATCCAAAAACTTCATCACCTGAATCCTTAAACAGTGGAGTTGGAGGTCCAATAAAGTCATCCAAAAACAGTGAGAAAAATTTACTGTGTACAAGAGAAAGTTCATCAATTGCACAATCATTCTTTTTGGTAAGAAAAAAAAATGTGTGTATATATATATTTTTATCAGATGTACCTGAAGGAAGTAAATCATTTGCTTCTAATCTTAATCAAATACACAGTGCTTGTCTACTTAAGTTTCTGAGTTTGTCTTGGGGAGAGAGGAACTTCAGTTCAGTTCAGTTCAGTCGCTCAGTCGTGTCCGACTCTCCACGACCCCATGAACCACAGCACGCCAGGCCTCCCTGTCCATCACCAACTCCCGGAGCACACTCAAACTCATGTCCACAGAGTCGGTGATGCCATCCAGCCATCTCATTCTCCGTCGTCCCCTTCTCCTCCTGCCCCCCCTTTCCCAGCATCAGAATCTTTTCCAGTGAGTCAACTCATCACATGAGGTGGCCAAAGTATTACAGTTTCAGCTTTAGCATCAGTCCCTCCAATGAACATCCAGGATTGATCTCCTTTAGAATGGACTGGTTGGATCTCCTTGCAGTATAAGGGACTCTCAAGAGTCTTCTCCAACACCACAGTTCAAAAGCATCGATTCTTCGGCGGTCAGCTTTCTTCACAGTCCAACTCTCACATCCATACATGACCACGGGAAAAACCATTGCCTTGACTAGACGGACCTTGGTTGGCAAAGTAATGTCTCTGCTTTTTAATATACTATCAAGGTTGGTCATAACTTTCCTTCCAAGGAGCAAGCGTCTTTTAATTTCATGGCTGCAATCAGCATCTGCAGTGATTTTGGAGCCCAAAAAAATAAAGTCTGACACTGTTTCCACTGTTTTTCCATCTATTTCCCATGAAGTGATACCAATAAGTAAAATAGCCTCAGTGAACTAATAGACTGATATGTTCAGGAGGACAGTGTAGTGATATGAGAACTATGGAGTACTGAAAAGAATTCTGTAATAGAAACAGTCCCTTCCAAAGAGGTATGACTTGTTTGTCTACGTGTCAGAACTGCATTTCCTAGACTGGAATAGGCTTCTTCCTACAGCACAGGCACTTCTTTCAGGTTTTACCAAAACTCAAAATCTGTAAACTTTTAGTTACTTAATCACAAGTTGTCAAAGAATGTAGTTGAAACAGTATGACTATAGCATTTGCTTTAAAGATTTATAGAGGAACTTTACCTATTAGTTTTAAATAGTATGATTATTAACTTAATGGTATATTAAAAAATTCTTCATTCTTCCACTGATACTGTTATTTGTACCATTTCTTATTGATAAAATATGTACATGTGTTCAAGTCTTTTAAAAGACATTAGATATGGGGATTAAATATGGGTCAAAGTGAGGGTAGCTAAATATATAATGTCTACAAGTAGTAGTTTGTAGTTTGAAATTCTTTTTTAAGTTTTTTGTACTTCACTATCAGTTTACAACGCACCCCCCCGCCTCCAACCTTTTGGCTTAGGTTTTATAGATGGCTTGATTTGGAGAATTTTGAAGTAGTAATAAAGTTAGAGAACTGATTGCCAAGATAATGTAGTTCATCATAACTGAGTCTAGCTGAAAGTTCTGAGTTAGAATTACATTAAATCCTGACTCCACTGTTTGCTAGCTATGAAACATTTCATAAGCTAATGAATCCCTCTGCACCTCAATTTTCTCATCTGTAAAACAGGGCTATGAAAAATTAAATAGACTGATTATGTAAGCATAATACCTGATACATAGTAAATACTCAAATATATTATTCTCCTGATATGTGCTAATCTCTGTATACAAAAATGGAATTAAGGAAGTTCAACACACCTATAGCCACAATCTAAAATCTCTGAAAAAGCCAGCCAGCCTTCTGTCCCATGATTTTGAGCCAAGTGTTTTGGGTTTTTTTTTTAATATTTTAATTTTTTAACTAAAGGATAATTGCTTTATAGAATTTTGTTTTCTATCAAACCTCAGCATGAATCAGCCATAGGTATACATATGTCCTCTCCCTCTTGAACCTCCCTCCCATCTCCTTCCTCATCCCACCCCTCTAAGTTGATGCAGAGCCCCTGGTTGAGTTTCCTGAGACATAGAGCAAATTCGCATTAGCTATCTATTTTTCATATGGTAATGTAAGTTTCCATGTTACTGTGTCCATACATCTCACCCTCTCCTCCCCTCTCCCCGTGTCCATGTCTGTTCTCTATGTTTGTGTCTCCATTGCTGCCCTGAAAATAATGTATTCACTACTATCTTTCTAGATTCCATATATATGCATTAGTGTACAATATTTATCTTTCTCTTTCTGACTGACTTTTAGGCTCTAGGTTCATCCACCTCATTAGAACTGACTCAAATGTGTTCCTTTTTACGGCTGAGTAATATTCTACTGTGTATATGTACCAAAACTTCTTTATCTATTTATCTGTCTATGGACATCTAGGTTGCTTCCTCGTTCTCTCTTCAGTTGCTCAGTCGTGTCCGACTCTTGCAAATAGAGCTGCAGTGAACATTGGGATACATATGTCTTTTTCAATTTTGGTTTCTTCAGGGTATATTCCTAGGAATGGGATTGCTGGCTCATATGGTGGTTTTATTCCCAGTTTTTTAAGGAGTCTCCATACCATCTTCCATAGTAGCTGTATCAATTCACATTCCCACCAACAGTGCAAGAGTGTTCCCTTTTCTCCATACGCTCGCCAGCATTTCTTTTTGATGGCCATTCTGACTGGTGTGAGATGGTATCTCATTGTAGTTTTGATTTGCATTTCTCTAATATTGAGGGATGTTGAGCACTTTTTCACGTGTTTGTTAGCCATCTGTATGTCTTTTTTGGAGAAATGTCTGTTTAGGTATTTTTTCCACTTTCTAATTGGTTTGTTTTTCTGGTATTGAGTTATATGAGCTGCATGTATATTTTGGAAATTAATCCTTTGTCAGTTGTTTCATTTGCTATTATTTTCTCCCATTCTAAGTGTTGTCTTTTCACCTTGCTTATAGTTTGCTGTGCAAAAACTTTTAAATTTAATTAGGTCCACTTGTTTACTTTTGGTTTCCATTACTCTAGGAGATGGGTCATAGAGGATCTTGCTTTATGTCATCAAGTGTTCTGCCTATGTTTTCCTCTAGGAGTTTGATAGTTTCTGCTCTTACATTTAGGTCTTTAATCGATTTTGAGTTTGTCTTTGTGTATGGTGTTAGGAATTGTCCTAATTTCATTCTTTTACATGTAGCTGTCCAGTTTTCCCAGCACCACTTACTGAAGAGGCTATCTTTGCCCCATTGTATATTCTTGGCTCCTTTGTCAAAAATAAGGTACCCATATGTGTGTGGGTTTATTTCTGGGCTTTCTATCTTGTTCCATTGGTTTATATTTCTGTTTTTGTGCCAGTACCAAACTGTCTTGATGACTCTAGCTATGTAGTATAATCTAAAGTCAGGAAGATTGATTCCTCTAGCTCCATTCTTCTTAAAACCCCTTTGGCTATTCATGGTCTTTTGTGTTTCCATATGAATTGTGAAATTTTTTGTTCTAGTCCTGTGAAAAATGCCATTGGTAATTTGATAGTGATTGCATTGAATCTGTCGATTGCATTTGGTAGTATAGTCACTTTCACAATGTTGATTCTTCCTACCCAGGAACATGGAATATATCTTTCCATCTGTTTATGTCATCTTTGATTTCTTTCATCAGTGTCTTATAATTTTCTGTATACAGTTCTTTTGTCTCCTTAGGTAGGTTTATTCCTAGATATTTTATTCTTTTTGTTGCAATGGTGAATGAGATTGATTCCTTAATTTCTTTTTCTGATTTTTCATTGTCAGTGAACTGTTTTTACTCCTACAGTGTTTTATGACCCTTTTATTCTGTTTAACCAGTAGTTTTCACAAAGCATATTTTTCAAACAAAATTTTATATGAAACTTTCAGTGTGCCAAGTGTAAAAATGCAGCTACACTGTTTAAAGCGGAAAGATCTGAACCCTGACCTACATACCTTCCCTCTCTGATAATCCCCCAAAGACACCTTTGCAAGACTCTCAATTTCTACAGACCACAGTTTAAAACCATTTGTGATTAGACAGTCATCCCATGGTCCTTTCTTGGTATTGCTTCATCATCCTTCCTTTCCCTGAATCCTTTCTCCCATTAGTATCCCATCTTGCATATCTCAGCACCTAAGTCATCCCCACTCACATACTTTGATGCTGTTTGCTAGATGAAATCTTATTACATATTTATTGGCTGGATATTTACAGGAGACACTGTGTTTCCAATTTAAATTGACTCTTCATTCTCTCTAAGTCTCTCAGTCATGTACAACTCTTTGCAACCCCATGGACTATATAGAGTCCATGGAATTCTCCAGGCCAGAATACTGGAGTGGGTAGCCTTTCCCATCTCCAGGGGATCTTTCCAAGCCAGGGATTGAATCCAGGTCTCCCACATTGCAGGCGGATTCTTTACCAGCTGAGCCACAAGGGAAGCCCGACTCTTCATTAGGTATTGAAAATTTGCCATGTAAATTTCTTGTACCAGCTTACACTCTCCAACAATGCTATGTGATATTGCCCATTTTTCTACTGTTTTTTAGTTTTTTCTTTTTTTGGCAATCTGATGAATTTAAAATGTGTCTGACTTTAATTTACATTTTTCAGATTAAGTGCATTTTTCAGATTAACAGCATCAGTGAGTATTTTCATATTTTTTGGCCATTTTGTAAATTGCCTATTTTTTTTAATTTTTAAAACTGTATTGATTTTTCCTATAAATTTGGAGTTCTTACTATATGTTGAATAGTAATTATTGGTTATATCCAATGCAAACATTCTTTTTCTAGAATGTAGCTTGTCTTTTCACTTAATAAATCAAAATATGAAATTTAACAATCTTTTTTCAAGAAATCCTTCCCTTAGTTATTGTCATAAAAATATTTTCTCTACAAATGTTAGTTCTCAATTTGAGGTTTTCCGTTTTTCTAGGCTTCCTCTTTTTACATATGGATAGTGAGTTAGTGTAGTGTCATACATTGGATAACCCCTCCTTTCTCCATCATCTGTGATGACACTTGGGTCACTGCCTTGGCAAGCTCATGGGTCAGCTGTTTGCCCAGTAAAATATAGGATAGTACCTCTGTCTCTATGCTAACACAGCATTACTTCAGTTTGTATATTAATGGTTTTATGCATACAGTGGTTTCACCGCCTCCATCTTGACCCTCCTCTCATTGTACTTCCAAATTATACTTCCAAATTATAAGCCCTTTACTCAGCAGTGGCCACAGGACTGAAAAAGGTCAGTCTTCATTCCAATCCCAAAGAAAGGCAATGACAAAGAATGCTCAAACTGCCGCACAGTTGCACTCATCTCACATGCTAGTAAAGTCATGCTCAGAATTCTCCAAGCCAGGCTTCAGCAATACATAAACCCTGAACTTCCAGATATTCAAGCTGGTTTTAGAAAAGGCAGAGGAACAAGAGATTAAATTGCCAACATCCGCCGGATCATGGAAAAAGAGAGTTCCAGAAAAACATCTATTTCTGCTTTATTGACTATGCCAAAGCCTTTGACTGTGTGGATCACAATAAACTGGAAAATTCTGAAAGAGAGAGAAATACCAGACCACCTGACCTGCCTCTTGAGAAACCTGTATGCAGGTCAGGAAGCAAGTTAGAACTGGACATGGAACAACAGACTGGTTCCAGATAGGAAAAGGAGTATGTCAAAGTTGTATATTGTCACCCTGCTTATTTAACTTATATGCAGAGTACATCATGAGGAATGCTGGGCTGGAAGAAGCACAAACTGGAATCAAGATTGCTGGGAGAAATATCAATAACCTCAGATATGCAGATGACACCACCCTATGGCAGAAAGTGAAGAGGAACTAAAAAGCCTCTTGATGAAAGTGAAAGAGGAGAGTGAAAAAGTTGGCTTGAAGCTCAACATTCAGTAAAACTAAGATCATGGCATCTGGTCCCATCACTTCATGGGAAATAGATGGAAAAACAGTGGAAACAGTGTCAGACTTTATTTTTTTGGGTTCCAAAATCACTGCGGATGCTGATTGCAACAATGAAATTAAAAGACGCTTCTTCCTTGGAAGGAAAGTTATGACCAACCTAGATAGCATATTAAAAAGCAGAGACATTACTTTGCCAACAAAGGCCCGTCTAGTCAAGGCTATGGTTTTTCCAGTGGTCACGTATGGATGTGAGAATTGGACTGTGAAGAAAGCTGAGCGCTGAAGAACTGATGCTTTTGAACTGTGGTGTTGGAGAAGACTCTTGAGAGTCCCTTGGACTGCAAGGTGATCCAACCAGTCCATTCTAAAGGAGATCAATCCTGGGTGTTCATTGGAAGGACTGATGCTAAAGCTGAAACTGCAATACTTTGGCCACCTCATGCAAAGAATTGACTCGCTGGAAAAGACTCTGATGCTGGGAGGGATTGGGGGCAGGAGGAGAAGGGGACGACAGAGGATGAGATGGCTGGATGGCATCACCGACTCTGTGGACATGAGTTTGAGTGAACTCCGGGAGTTGGTGATGGACAGGGAGGCCTGGCATGCTGTGATTCATGGGGTCGCAAAGAGCCGGACACGACTGAGCGACTGAAATGAACTGAACTGAACTGAACTTGGCCTATATAGTTTAGAATTAGTTTGTTTAAGGGAAGAATTGCTTTTTGCCAATATTGAGATTTCTCATCCATATATTTCATTTTTCTCTCTACACTTTGGTCTTATTTCCAACAAAGTTGTGCAAAATCTTCCGCAAAGAAAGTTGTACTTCTGCAGTGCTTTATGGGCTTTTTACTTTACTGTATTAAAGAAAAAAACTTAAATTGTTTTCTGTGTTTTTAACTTTTTGCTTTTGTATAGAAACACTGTTGATTTTTATATCTCCCACATCCTTGGCATCTATCATATGATATAATTCTATCATAATTACCTGCTTAAATTCTCTTGAATTTTGAAAATAGGTAATCAGACTGTTTTTATGGTAATTTTTGCATTTTCTCTTCCAATCCTTATACACATAGTCTTTTCAAGGTGACATGTGGAGCAATGTTAAATAGATATCATACTAGTATGTATGCTTACTGATAGCTTTTAATAGATACTTGTTATCAAATTAATGTTCTAATTGTTTAAATGCCTTATTTCACTTATAAATGGGTGTTGAGTTTTAGCAGTGAACTAGTTAATTCCCTCAGAATTTAAGTAGTTTTAGTTTAATGTCTTTGTATTTTTCTTACTTTAGTTTTCTATCTTCCTTTGGGTTTCTGTATGTCTTGTTCATTCATAGCACAGTTAAGTATAATACTGTTGTGAATAGAAGTAATACAGTTGTGGTACAGTTGACTCTCCATATCTATAGGTCCACATCTTTGTCAGCCAACCATGGATTCAACCAACTGTGAATCAGTACTTCATATGTAGGACATGAGCATCAGTGGATTTTGGTTTTTGCAAGGGGTCCTGGAACCAGTCCCTCCTATCCCCCGCAGATACTGAGGGAAGAATGTACTTACATTGTGCTTAGTTGCTCACTCTTGTCCAACTCTTTTCAACCCTATGGACTGTAGCGGGTTACCGTGCCCTCCTCCAGGGGATCTTCCCAATGCAGGGACTGAACCCAGGTCTCCTGTACTGCAGGCAGATTCTTTACCATCTGAGCCACCAGGGAAGCCCAAATTGCAGCAGCTATTCAGATGTAAACAGTTATACTTAAGGAAAAATCTATGGAAATTGAACCTCCAAATATGAAAGTCATATGGTAGTACAGCCAGTAAGCTTTCCTTAAACTAAAATAGTTCTTAATAAGAATCAGATTACAGGCCTTTAGTAATAGTTATAATAATTTAGTATTTTTCACCTGTTATCTGAAAGTATGATGTTTTAAATATGTAGGATGGTTTGATCATAGAAAAATAGTTGAAATACTTACAATGAGAAAGTCTTAAACAGGCTATCACTTTAAACCACTGACTTACATATTTATAATTAGACTTAGTGGTTTCATGATTATATAAGAATTTGGTTGAGTTTTTCCACTACTTAAGTCAACCAACAAAAATATTAATATTTAATAACCTATAAAATACAGAATGTTAAGACAGAATTATAGCTTGGAGTGGGCTGGGTTTTGGCCTATACCAACTTCCACTTAGGACAGGTTGGTACATATAGACTGAGTAGAGAAACATCATTAACTTAAGTATAGAAGGGGAACTGGAAATGGACACAGATTTTCATAAAGCAGGAAAAAGACTAATTTGGCTAACACATTTGTATTTGAATCAGTAAGACATAAGGTTAGAGGACAAAGATGTGACTTAAAGATATAACCTGAAGGAAGTAGTTTAGACTTTTCTTCGGCTTCCCATTTCCTGACTCAAAGAAATCAAACTCCTAATAAGGAAGAATTGAAAAATAGATTAGTTTAAAAAAGAAGCTCGAAACTATTGCTGTAATTTAAGATTTAGGTTAACATAAGAATTTAGGAAAATGCATAGCAGTGTGACATAAAAAGGGATAGAAACAATCTGAAGGAAAAAAATTGATGGCATTTGCAACTTATTGTCTGTAGAGCTTGAGAGAGATGGTCAAAGATGAATCAGGAGTACTTACACAGAATGTTTTTCCAATTTCTGATACTTATCTTAGAAAAGTCATTCAGCATCTCCATTATCCACGTCTAGTGAAGAAAGAGAGAAGACAGTGTATGGCATGCCCAGTGACTCCACACATATTTCAGGTTTGTGGTCAAAGACTTGCTTTTTAAAAAATGCATATTAATTACTGAAATAATACTGTGAACTTTCACCTAAAGAAATTATATTTTTATAATTATACCATTATTCAATTTAATGTCAAAATTATATAGGATTTAATGCAGTTGTCTAAAACTACACAAATGGAAACAAAAGCTTTTTTAAATAAAAGCAATCATATATTAGGTATTTTTAATTAAGATTGTAGAGCACTATTATTTACTGTTCCTAAGGCTGTATACAACATCTTAGTCGCAAACGAATATACACGGAAGATAGTCTAAATAATTCTGGTGAAGTGGAAGAAGAAAGAGCAAACTTGCTTCCCAAAAAACCCTGTAAAAGCGAAGATGCAGATCATCACACGTACAAAGGTAGGTAGATCAGATGCCTATGTCAAAATGCAATTAATTTGGAAAGTGGTTTTTTAATTTTGAGTGACTTCTTTCATAAAACAAATTCCTTTGTAAAGATAACTTTGGATAAATCCAAGGAGGATGCTTTATCACAGAGTTCACTTTATTTTACTGTTATAGTAAGCATGATTTTACTCATAAATCTTCCTCATCACTAATTACCATATACAGGCTTTACTACAGTATTAACTTACTGATAGATTAGCATATCACTAAATAGTTGGGTTATTAATGTGCAAGTAGTAAAGAACTATTTTTTTAAAAAATCAATCCAAATATGTTCCATTTTAATGTTACTGTTTCTGCCTTAATTCTCATGCTAAAAGGTTTTTTATAAGTCAGGGTATTTTAAATGAAAAATATGCCTATGATTTATAATCCTTAGATTATATATAGTATCTGAAAATAAGACATTGTTCTTAGTCTCATGACAAAGGTAAAATTTGTAACACTGCATATCTTAATTTTAGCTGATTGTCTTCATTTTCTTAGTGTCTGAAAGTATATCTCCGTTATCAGCAAATGACTTTTCTATTCCTTTGGAGAACTGGGAAACTGAAATTTCAGATGTAGGGATGATGATGTGCAAGCAGCTCAGTACAGAATTTCAGAGGAAAGTTAATGTGAGTTGTCATCCTTTAAATTATGATAATATGCCACACTTTCTACTAGATTGTCAGTTCAGTTAACCCTTTGGCAACAAAACACCCATTCATGAACTCAGCTTTCCTCATGCACTGGTAAAAAGCGGGAATGATTCATGAGCCGTTTCTTTTCTAAAATTTTATATTACCCATATTCTTTATCTGTGGGTTCTCTTTGTCCTATTTTCCTTTTCAGTTTAACATTTTGAGTCTTCTGTGATTTTTCTTTTTTCTGAACAATTTTCTTTTTGTGCCTAGTCTTTAATACATATTTTTAAATCTCACAGCAGTAACTGCTTGTGAGGGTACTATATAGAGGATAAACAGCCTCAGTCAGAAACCCATTTCATTTTGTTTCACCAGTTCTGTACTTAAGCTCCTTAGTTATTGTGGTTCCAGTGAGGTAATATTTGCAAAACTACTTCCTGCTGCTAAGTCGCTCCAGTCGCGTCCGACTCTGTGCAACCCCATAGACAGCAGCCCACCAGGCTCTGCCGTCCCTGGGATTCTCCAGGCAAGAACACTGGAGTGGGTTGCCATTTCCTTCTCCAATGCATGAAAGTGAAAAGTGAAAGTGAAGTTGCTCAGTCAAGTCCGACTCTTCACAACCCCAGGGACTGTAGCCAAAATACTTCCTAAAATACAGTAATTCTAAATTACTGTTGTTTTCTCCACTCATCTCTTTCTCTCACATGCCTGTATTTAGACAGTTCTTTTTGCTCTCCTGTTAAGACATTTTCCTGCACTGGTTATCAGCTTTCTTTGCTTTTTTCTTTTCTTCATGGGTAAACTCTGAAATTATTTAAGATTCTGTAGATTTCTTTTGAGTTGATTTACCCAAGGTCACCCTTGCCTAAACAGAGAAGCCCTGACTCATACATTCTGCATATCTGTGACTTGATGTGGATATGTTTTATGAAAAATGGTAGTAATTTTGAGTGTGACTCCTGGGCTGTGTTCCTGAAAAGAATTGTAATCACTAGCATTTTGGTAAATGTGATGTACTTACGAAAATAACTAGCAATTCCAACCCTCAGTCAGAGCCTTCCTGGTGGGACTGAGCTTATTCATTAACACTTCAGTTTAAATCACTTGAGTTTTTAATTTTTCACTGTTCTAAGTTCTTCTTAGTTATTTATATTTCATGGAAAAGGCTTTGGTCTTAGTATAGTCTTGGTTAGATTATTTTGTAAAGATTTTTCAAGTTAAAAAAGGAGTGTTTTTCAGATCCGCCACAAAATGATGGATTATTTTACTAAACAGACTTGGAAAACAATTCAACAACATATAAAAGCAATCAACCAGAAGATTCAGGAGTACAGGTCTATGCCAAAAATCCCTTCTGAAATATACTAAGTGCTTTGTATTCTGAGTGCTATCATTTTTTTAAAAATCTCGTTTTCTTTCTTTAATAGGATCAAAAAACTTGACAAGTTCCAATTCATCATCATAGAGGAGCTAGAGAATTTTGAAAAAGATTCACAGTATTTAAAAGATTTGGAGAAGGAATTTGCGGTTTGTGCTTATAAGAGTTTAAAAATAATTGTAAAACCTCATTTTTAAAGAGTTGCACTCGGGGAAACTTCTATTAACCTTCTACTTTTAGACTATAACATAAAGGTTTTTGTTTTTTAGGACATAATTTAGTTTTATCCTAGATTTTTAGTTAGTTTCATGTACATACATTAAAAATACAGACTTAAGTTTATGATCAAGGGGTATTAACATACATGCTACTGTATATAAAATGGTAAAATAACAAGGACCTATGCAGCCAAGTATATTCAATATCTTGAAATAACTTAAAATGGAAAAGAATCTGAAAAAATATATGTATGCATGTGTAACTAAATCACTTTGCTATATATATATCTGAAACATTGTAAATCAACTGTACTTCAGTAAATACATTTTTATATATATATATAAAGTTTATGACTACCTCTTACAGGGAGAAAGTCTGAAAGAGTTTGCTTTCAGTTTATCTGAAAGAGTATATGACATCTGCAATATTCTTAGCATATAGTCAGGTTGTTTTTTAAGTTAGAAATAAACATAGTAAATCCTACTGTTTAGTTTTAAATTTTAGTCATAACTACAGTATAACTAGTTTTGTACTTTTAAATTTAGGACTTTCGGGAAAAGGTATTTCAGCAGTTCAGTGCCTATCAAAAAAGAGAACAGCAGAGGTCAGTATAACATTCTTAATGATTAGAATATATAACTTAAGACTCTTAGGTCAAAAAATTTAAATTATATATACTATATTATAGTAATTTAATTTGTTAAATACCAAAGTAAATGCAAAGGTAATTTTCATCATTTTAGACTTCACCTTTTAAAAGCTTCATTGGACAAGAATGTCTTCTACAGCACTTATTGTGAAGAAAATATTGTTACATCTCAGGTATAAATTCTATATTTTTGTATGTAATCTGTCAATATTGGTTAGTCCAACTTTTTGCTGTGAAACTTTAAGTAAATTTCATGGAAGAAATTTTTTATTCACAGATGTGTTTGATGAAAGAAAACATGAAAATGCTGCAAGACAGACTTCTTAAGGAAATGGTAAATCAATATCTAGTTTGGGGTTTTCAAATAGAATGATCAGTCATGTTTTTATATGTTTAAATGAGAAATTCTTCCACAGGTTTTTCTTTTTGAATTGAAACCACTAGGGTTCTTTTAGTTCTTTAAAATGGGAGCAAATTTATAGTAGAAAATAGGGGTGATTTTAAATAATGAGTGTCTCCCTGAAAGAGCAATTTAAAAGTAAGCTAGAATAATTATTTCTTTGTATGTATCTAAGCAAAGTGCACCACAGCAATCTTGCTGTGTCTTCTGAAGGAGAAGGGGTGTCAGCCAGAGCAAGAAAGAATTTTCCTTTACTTAGATTTGAGGATAAAATTAGCTGATTTTGCAGAGGTCTAGTAGACCAGCAGCTGGATTCTGGGGGAAGAGCTCACCAGGGTGGGGAACAGGGAAGGTGTCTAAAGGTGCTGTCCAGGTAAACATGCCTTTGGTGTTTCCTTAGAGATAGAGGCATTTCTGTGTATACTACAGGATATTTTAATATACTTTGATTAAATTTTAATAGAACCTCAGTATGGTGGTAGTAGAGGCTAAGAGGATAGTTGTTACTAAGCCAGTTTATCTGGAAGCACATAAGCTAACTAACTATACTGATCCTTGTTGAAGTTCTTTTCTAGACTGTCGATTTAATATTTAAAGGAAGTAAAAAAAATTAATTGATTTGGGGTTTAAAAGTGATCTCTCAGTTGATCATCTAAATATATATCTAAAATATCAGTAGTAAGCATATAATTCTGTAGATACCTAGGAACAGCCCTTAGGGGATTGGATAGGATGACAATTTTACAGTGAATCACTGTTCAAAGTGATTTTTTTTTTCTTGGCCACAGCAAGAAGAGGAGCTTCTCACTGTACGCAGAGGACTGAGGTCATTATTCATGGCTCATGAGAGAAACAGTGTTTGATGTCTAGTTGTTCTCAACAAGTTTTATCCAATTATTCCTATTTAGCTTAGGAAATACCACAATAGCTCTATAAAGAAAACACATGTTACCCAAGCAAGAGTACCTCTGTAGAACCCTCTAAATTCAAAGACCTGTCTGTCCTCTGCTGGATAAGAAAGAACCTGTAATCACCGTAACATGACTGAGCCCTGAAGCCTTTTGTCTGTGAAATACTTTTTTCAGAAAGCTTTGGGAAACCAATCAGTAGAAGGAATTGGCTTACAAAATTTTATAGTAATATTTGCATGAGACAAATATTACCAAGTTAACTATACTCATAAAACTAGTTATTAAAAACTATCATATAAAATATATTTTAAACACAAACAGTTTGAACTAAATATATAAAGTATTGTTAAAATTTACTAGTTCAGAACATGGTTCAAATAATAAAATTTAGTGATGCATAGAAGGGGAAGAAGTCTGATTTAAAATGCTTACCTGTGTGTAAAGCACTACTTGCAGCATACTGTTGGAGAGTGTTTTTATTCAGCTGTGGCTCCACTGTATTAGAAGGCACTAAATAGCCTAACAGAGTTACCATTTTAATTCTAGGTAGACACATTATTAACTCAAACAGGCTGTTTTGACAAGTACTTTTTAAGACCTAGGGTTCACTGTAATATTTTGCTAGATTAATATATGAAAATGAATACACATTTAGTTTGCTTTAATTGTATAATAAAGTTGAAATAAATGCTGTCACTTGGATGTTATACAGTTATTCTATAAATCCTTTTGTTTGAATATCCTCCAGTCAGACATCTGAGGTATACCATCACACCATCTCACTTCTAGATAAGCAATAAAACCTTCACATCATAGCTTTATTCCACTGTTAGCAGCTAAGATTTATTGATAGCATAGCAGAAATCTACTTCAGGAAACAATGATAAGTCTGCTATAATATTAAAACAACTCAGGAGTTGTAACTGTGTTCCCCCATGAGACTTCAAAATTAATCCATTATGACACACATCCTTTTTTATCTCCCCCTGCCTTGGCCAGACTTCGAAGACCTCTAAACCCATGCTGATCACCATACTGTGTTGTATGTGTAATCCAACCCAGGTGCCTACTTTCTCCCAGCTCTTTAAACCATTCTGCTTTGACCTTGTCATTATCAATAGTTGTGCCCTGAATCTCACTTCAGATGTTAATCATCCCACCCTGCTTTCTGGAGTAGTCCCAGGCTGTTTACTTCACTACTCTTTGCTATGCTTGTTAACCCTCTTGTCCTTCCTTCTTGCCTTACCAGTTTTAGAGTCCTTAGTCCTAGACAGTACTCTTACCCTCTCACCTTTCCTCAGCTTTTTATCCACTAGTTCATACCCTTCATTCCACAACTTTAACATCACTTGAGAAAAACAAATATAATTAAGGTTTAAATTTATGACCACATATTTCAAATGGCTATATTGCATTGTTCAGCAATCCTTATCCTGCCTTGTTTAATTGCCTTTACCACATTTCCAGAGCATTATTGTATATCAGTATATCTTTCCTTAATTCTTTACCTTTTAGGGTATGACCTTACCTCATACTTTCCTCATCTCTTCTTCCTAAAATCTAATATGTTACCTGCATCAATACTGGCATTTCTGGTCGCACACGTTTCAACAGCAGATAAGCCTCATTATTTCAGGACAGTCTAATCCCCTGGAGGTACTCTGAATCCTGTTGTCTTTGACTTCTCCCTATTGGTGTGTATAGCCCACGCTTATTTTTTAAAAACATTTAAAAAAAGGACTTTAAGTTCCTTTTTAACTGCTGCCCTTTGTATGTAATTCTCAACCTAGCTAGTTACTATCTCAATTCATACTTCTTACTTGCTCCTTACCACCACTCATAGAGTCCAGCTTCTATCCCTATAATTTCACTGAAACAGCGTTTATCAAAATCACCAGTAATTTTACCCAAACCTTACCTCTGTCTTCTTAGCTTCTCAGTGCCATTCCGTAGTTAAAAACCCTTGGCTGACAGATTTTCCACTCTTTCTTGTCTTATTCCTAACTTCCCTTTTACCTCTTAAGACTAGGAATGAGCTCCATATTATTACTTTTCTTCAATCTAAACTTTCTCCTTAGGTGTTTTCATCTGGTACCAAGTAATAACCATTTCTATATTAATAACTTCGAAACATTCTGGCCTTTACTTTGGACATTAGTGTGTTATATACATTGCTTTAGGGCTTACGTGGTGGTTCAGTGGTAAAGAATCTGCCTGCTAATGCAGGAGATGGGAGTTCAATCCCTGGGTCAGGAAGATCCCCTGGAGGAGGAAAGGGCAACTCATTCCTGTATTCTTGCCTAAAAATTCCATGGACAGAGGAGCCTGGTGGGCTGCAGTCCATAGTGTCTCAAAGAGTCGGACATGACTGAGCAACTAAACAACATCATCTACTGCTTTACTGACAGTTTTAATAAACATCTCAATTCTCCAACTCTTGATTTCTCAGCATTCTCTCTCACCACCAAAGGGGGGAAAAGATAAGTCTGTTCTTCCATCTCAGTAAATATCACTTTTATCCACCTAACTAGACAAGCCAAAACCTAGGAGTAATTCCTGATTGCCTCTTTTTCTTTGGCCAGTTAATTGATCAACAAGTCCTGTAGATTTTACTACCAAAATATGTTCTACAATATTTTGTTACTTGCACTGTCAATACCTTTGACAGTCTCAGCATCATTTCTCATATGGACCGTTTCAACAGCCTCCTAAATAGCTTCCCAGCATTCATACTTACCTTGTAATTTATAGCTTCTTATTTACTTAGCAGCCAATATATTCTTGCTAATTCATAAATCATACCATGCTTATGACTCCCGTATGTAAAACTCTCCAGTGACAATACATTCTTAAATAACCAATGGGTCAAAGAAGAAATCACAAGAAAAATTAGAAAATACCACGAGGCAAACGAAAATGCAGCATACTCCAAGCAGTGCTCAGAAATTTATAACTATACATTTATATATATATATATTTTTAAGAAAGATCTCAAGTTTATAATCCAACTTTAAAAAACTAGAAAATGAGTGAATATACCCAAAACTATCAGAAGGAAGGAAACAACAGATATTTTAGATTTTTTTAAAAGAATAGAAAAACAGAAAATCAAACCAAAAGTTGATTCTTTGAAAAGATCAAGAAAATTGATAAGCCATTTGTTAGACTAGGTAATAGAGACTAAAAATTCTAAAACCAGAGTTGAAAGATCTGAAAACTAAAAATTACAAAACACTGTTGAAAGAACAGTAAATGGAAAGACATCCCATGGTCATCCCCCCTCATTCTAAGACTTAATATTGTTGAATGGCAACAATCTATAGATTTATTGCAGTCCCTATCAAAAACCCAAGTCCTTTCTGCAGAAATGAAAAGGCCAGTCCTGAAAAACACGTGGAAATGGAAGGGATCCAACAGCAAAATAATCTTGAAAAAAAAAAAGTTGGAGGACTCAACAGTTCCCAATTCCACACTACTACAAAGCTAAATTAAAATAATGTGGTACCTACATAAGGACAGACATAGAGACCAATAAAATAGATTTGAGAGTCTAGCAATAAACCTGTTCATCTGTAGTCCAGCTGAGTTTCATCAGGGGTGCCTAGACCATTTGATAGAGAAATAATAGTCTCTTCAACCACTGGTTTGGGGAGAACCGGATAGCCGCATGCAAAAATGGGACACCCTTACACCATATATAAAAATTAAATGGATCAAAAACCTATAAGTTAGAGCTAACACTACAAAACCTATAGGAAAACGACATAAGAATAAAGATTCATGACATTGGATTTGGCAATAGATTTTTAGATATGACACCAAAACACCAACAACAGGGGAAAAAATGCAATTTGGACTTCCTCAGAAATTCTTTAAAAAAAAAAAAAGATTTTCGTGCAAAGAATACTTTCATAAAAGGAAAAAAAATTATAGAATGGGAGAAAATATTTGCAAATCACTAGAAAATCCCATGGATGGAGGAGCCTGGTAGGCTGCAGTCCATGGGGTCGCTAAGAGTCGGACACGACTGAGCGACTTCACTTTCACTTTTCGCTTTCACACATTGGAGAAGGAAATGGCAACCCACTCCAGTGTTCTTGCCTGGAGAATCCCAGGGACGGGAGAGCCTGGTGGGCTTCCATCTATGGGGTCACACAGAGTCGGACACGACTGAAGTGACTTAGCAGCAGCAGCCAGAATATACAAAGAATTCTTATAGGTTGAAAACAAAATGCCAAAAAACCTAATTAAAATATGAGCAAAGGACTTGAACCACCATTTCTCCTGAGAAGATACACAAATGGCCATCAAACACACAAACAGACATTGAGCATCATTAGGAAAATGGAAATCAAAACCATAGTTAGATCCCAACTTTATACCCACTATGATAGTTAGAAACTAGAAAGCAAGTTTGGCAAGGACGGGCAGGAATTGAAACCCTTGTGCATTTTATTTATGGCAGAGGGTCCGGGCAGGGGGATGTAAAAATAATGCAGCTGCCATGGAAAACAGTGTGGTGGTTCCTCAGTTAAACAATTACCATGTGACTCAGCAATTCCACTCTTAGTTATATACCCAAAAGAACTGAAAATAGATACTAAACAAATACTTTTGTACAGGAATATTCAAAATAGCACACTATTCACAATAGGCAAAAGGTGGAAACAGCCCAAATGGCAATCAAATAAGTAAATAGTATATCTATGTAATGGAATATTTTTCAGCTGTAAGGGGAAAGAAGTATTGATTAACCTGACAGTACGGATGAATCTCAAAAACATGTTAAGTGAAAGAAAATAGACACAAAAGGTCACATGTTGCATGATTCAATTTACTGTAATATCCAGAATGTATAAATTCATAGAAACAGCAAATTAGGCATGGGATCTTCTTCAGGTGTGATGAAAACGTTCTGGAACCAGACAGAAGTGGTGGCTGTATGAATTTGTAAGTGTGTTGAATACCATTTATTCTTCAATATGGTTAGTTTTATGTTATCTGCATTTCACTTGAATTAAAAAATAATAACAGCAAAACAACAAAGAACCTTTTCAGAGGTTTCCTGTGCCCTAAAAGCCAACTTTTATATATTTATTTCTAGAACCTAAAAGAGTGCTTGGAGACATAGGCTTGCACAAAGTGAATAAATGAATGAGCAGATATAGTATGTTCCTGGAGAGCCAGCGTGCCTTCTCAAACTTTCAGTTCCTCAAATCCTGTATAGTGTTCGTATTTCTATTAAAGCTGATAAAATAAAGTATTAGTCAGCCAGTCATATGAGCATCTATTATATGACATGTCTGTACTCAGTTCTAGATCAGAGATAAGAAATGAACTGTTTCATTGTACTTAAAAATGGAATCTATATATTTTTAAAAGTTACGTAAAATCATAGGGATTTCTATTTTATTGGCACCTTTGACATATTGTGTAGGCAAATCAGATATTCACAGACTGCATTACCAAAGAAGATATTAAATTTGTAATGGTTAGTTTTTGTTTAAAAAAAAATACATTGGGTCAAAAAGGCCAATAGGAATATTCTAAAACAACATCTGCCATGTGGTGCTAAGTCGCTTCAGTCATGTCCAACTGTTTGCAACCCTATAGACTGTAGCCCACCAGGCTCCTCTGTCCATGAGATTCTCCAGGCAAGAATACTGGAGTGGGTTTGCATTTCCTTCTCCAGGGGATCTTCCTGACCCAGGGATTGAACCAACGTCTCTTATGTCTCCTGCATCGGTAAAGATACCACTAGCACCGCCATCTAGAGGGAAACAATTCATTATTTTTTTCTTCAGGAGTACAGATTGTTGAATGAGATCTATGTATGGTACTGCCTTGAACTGAGATAACATAGTTTTGGTTTAAGCTCTGATAACAGTTTTAAATAAAAGGAATTGGAACAGTGAGTAGTCATACTAATGAAACATATGCCCTTGATGTTATTTACCCAACTTGATGTGCATTTTACACATGTCAAAATACTATTGTCAGTGTGAGCTTATAATGAGTTTGAAATTTGTAAAACTTAATGTTAAAATTTTTAAGCTTATTTAGAAACAAACTTAACTGTTCTGTGTAACTTAGCATTTTCTATTATTTATTTTCTTAAAAAAAGAAAAAAAAGATTTTAGAGCAGGAGTAGGCAAATTGTCTTTTAAAGGGCTATACAGTAAAAAAAAGTTTAAGGGCCAAAAGGTTAAATTTAATAACATGTATGTACTTGTATAAACTTGTCAAATGTAACCATTTAAAAATGTAAGGACCATTCTTACATTGCAGACCATTTAAAAAAAGGCAGATCTGGTCTGTGTAAGACCCCTCGTTTAGAAGAAACATTTGAAGGTCAGATATCTCTGTTCTTTATTACAAAATTTATTCCTCAATTTATTTTACTATAGTGAGTTAAAGCAGTTTTGCATTAGCAGAGGTTAATGATTATGTTAATATAGCTAACACTTCTTAATTTTCCCATTTCAGACATATTAAAAAATAAATAAGCATTGTAACTAATGACTTCTATGTCTTACCTGGATCACAGTTTAACACCATGTTGGTGCAGGTTTACCACACTGTGGTCAAACTGTTCCAGAAGGTGTGGGAAAGGACATGGAAGAGAGAAAAATTTTGCAGCATTAGTACAGCCAGGCAGAAACTTAAATACTAAGCTCTATAGACATTATTGCAGAGACTTAAAAGCCACATGTTCCTGACACCATAGATGCCCAGCACATCCTAGTGTGGGCAGTAGACTGTGTGGTTTTTAATCTAGCATTTAATTCCTTCTTAAAACATAGGTCTAGGGTGATGAATTCTGCTTTCTATGGCCTCAGGGCCTCGGGTGAAGCCCTCTACAGCTGCTAAAGGTAGTTCTTTCTTTAGCCATCCCCATCACCACCACATAATAACAAACCAAGTCACAGTTATGTCTAGGTTCATTAACACTGATTAAAATGTCAGTAAGCATGGGCGAATCATAAGTGCCATGAATAAACATTTAAAATAGAATTCTAAGCAATGTTGGGATTTCCCTGGAGGTCCAAGCTTTCACTGCTGAGGGCCTGGGCTTCAATCCCAGGTCAGGGGACTAATATCCACAGGTTGTGAGGAGTGGCCGTTAAAAAAAAAAAGAAACAATCCTTAGTATTGTAAAAATTGGAGCAAGCTCTTAGGTTCTTCCTGTCGGACCTGAAGTAAATTTGACTTTCTGTATTTTCAGTTGTTTATGAGCATCTTCTGAGATGTTTCTTTCACATGAAGAACTTTGAAAAGATATTCTGAAAAAAACTGAGTAAATAGGTATTGGAATAATGTGGAACTAGTAATTAGAATTTTGCATTTCTGAACTTTGCTATTGAAGAACTGTAGATATATAGCTAAAATCTGACTTTCAAACTTCGACTATAGGATACCTTTAGACTTGTAATTACCTTGTGTTTCCACAAGGTGGACCCTCTATGTTAGGTGTTTTTTAATCCATTTCAGTTGTCCAAAGATTATGTAATACCGTTTCACAGCCCCTTTAAAATTTTTTAAATGTACTTTTTACAAAGTCATAGGATGTACTATTCTTCCTATCATATTGGCTTAAAACTTGATGCTTTTCTGGCTGTGATTCAGTTTCTTGTCACAAAATTACCAATTAAGTTTAAAAAAATTTTTAAACTCCTTAAAAATAATTTCTTCAATGATTTAATACTGTTACTTTAATAGTCATTTTATTCTGTTAAAATAAAATTATTTGTTAAGTCAATGCACAAGAACCTTATTAATGACTAACTCAAAAGCCTCTTGATGAAAGTGAAAGAGGAGAGTGAAAAGGTTGGCTTGAAGCTCAACATTCAGAAAACAAAGATCACGGCATCTGGTCCCATCACTTCATGGGAAATAGATGGGGAAACAGTGGAAGCAGTGTCAGACTTTATTTTTGGGTGCCTCAAAATCACTGCAGATGCTGATTGCAGTCATGAAATTAAAAGACGCTTACTCCTTGGAAGGAAAGTTATGACCAACCTAGATAGCATATTAAAAAGCAGAGACATTACTTTGCCAACCAAGGTCCGTCTAGTCAAGGCTATGGTTTTTCCTGTGGTCATGTATGGATGTGAAAGTTGGACTGTGAAGAAAGCTGATCGCCGAAGAATTGATGCTTTTGAACTGTGGTGCTGGAGAAGACTCTTGAGAGTCCCTTGGACTGCAAGGAGATCCAACCAGTCCATTCTAGAGGAGATCAATCCTGGGTGTTCATTGGAAGGACTGATGCTAAAGCTGAAGCTCCAATACTTTGGCCACCTCATGCGACGAGTTGACTCACTGGAAAAGACTCTGATGCTGGGAGGGATTGGGGGCGGGAGGAGACGGGGACGACAGAGAATGAGATGGCTGGATGGCATCGCCAGCTCGATGGACATGAGTTTGAGTGAACTCCTGGAGTTGGTGATGGACAGGGAGGCCTGGCGTGCTGTGATTCATGGGGTCACAAAGAGTCGGACACGACTGAGTGACTGAACTGAATAGCAGTCTGATAATTCAGATACTGTATCTAATTGTTATTGAATAAGAAAGAATTGTTTTTTCTAAGTCTTTAGCTCCTAAGTATATAAACTTTCTCTTCAAATTTACACAATATATGTAAATTTAAATTTATATCCATATGCATGTATATCACCAGTATCATGTGATTAATGAATTGCTTTTTATTTCTGTTCCTCCAGCTAACTAGGATGTGGAGAAGGCAATGGCAACCCACTCCAGGACTCTTGCCTGAGAAATCCCATGGATGGAGGAGCCTGGTAGTCTACAGTCCATGGGGTTGCGAGGAGTTGGACACGACTGAGTGACTTCACTTTCACTTTTCACTTTCATTCACTGGAGAATGACATGGCAACCCACTCCAGTGTTCTTGCCTGGAGAATCCCAGGGACGGGGGAGCCAGGTGGGCTGCAGTGTATGGGGTCGCACAGAGTTGGACATGACTGACGTGACTTAACAGCAGCAGCTAACTAGGATGAGAGACTGGAGATGCCACATCATATACTTACTTAGTGTAGGATTACATACACTTAGGTGCCGAGTAAACATACATACTTGATTCACAGTTTTAGGTTATCTCAACCTCTAAAATATCTGCTAAGAACATGAAATATGGAAATATAATTTAGGGTAATAGTTCATGATTAATACAAATACAGTAGTAGAAGTTAGATACCTTTGCAAATATTTTGATTACAAGGAAAATGTCTTCTGATTTTATATTTTAGAACCCTTGAGTCTAGACCAAACCAAACTCTGCTTTGGGTATCTTGTACTTTATCATAAATCTTTAATTTTATTTATCTATTAGTTGTGCATCTTTAGTTGGGCAAAAAACCTGGATTTTTGCCCCATCTATCAGATTGTCTCTTAACTATAGCTACAGTTTAGATATATTCTCAGCTGCTGCTGCTAAGTCGCTTCAGTCGTGTCCGACTCTGTGCGACCCCACAGATGGAAGTCCACCAGGCTCCCCCGTCCCTGGGATTCTCCAGGCAAGAACAGTGGAGTGGGTTGCCATTTCCTTCTCCAATATTCTCAGCAGTGATCCTTTTTGCTTTGGGGGCCAGAATTGTTTCTAAATAAGGCAACTTTTTCCATTTTTTGCTTCATAGTAAAGCAATTATATAGATATTTCTATGTGATGAAGACTGAAATCTTATTTTTATATAGGTTGGCTCCAATTAATATTTTAAATTGAATAAAATGTAAAATAGGAAGCTGCTAATATGTAGCCTAAAATAGAAACTAAGTGTTTAGAGGGTTGACTGGCCACAAATAATAGCTTACATATAAAATACACATACATAAATATAAAACATCTATATATATACACACATAAATGCTTATAAAATTAAGAGATTGGCTTCTAGTTATAAAGGATTTAGGTATCATTTCATAGACACAGAAATTGAGGCTTAGCAAAGTCAAGCGATTCACAGAAGGTTACACAGCATGAAGAGGCAGAGCTAGAATTTTTCTACCATACACTGATTTCTTATAAAAAGACTCCAACAAACTAACAGTATGGTTGCTTGCATCTAGGATTGATCACAAATCTCTTAGGACAGAGTGCTGCCACAAGGGCTGAGCAGTGGACTCCTGACCCACTGCAGCCACAGAGCAGCACAAGAAAGGTCATGGGAAGTAGTGAGGTAGCTTGTGCGGTGAGAAGTCACAGGGGACATTCAGCTGCTCCAGGGCTACCTGGCAACCACACCCACATGATGGACTGGGCACTTTGCTGGTACTTCACACACACACTTCCCCTCCTTTTTCTCATTTAGAGATTCCAATGGTGGTGTGTGTGAGAGAGAGAGAGACGGGCGGGGGCCGGTGGGGAGCAGGTAGGAGAGCTTCCTGCAGAGGAAATAAACACCTTGCTGAGTGGTGCAGAGCTGGGATCTGGGCACAGGTTCTGGAAGATCCCAATGTCATGATGGAAGCACTGTGCTTCTGGACCAGGAGGGCAGGCTCATTTTTGCAACGAAACTTACTCAAAGGCTAAGTAAAAATATATTCCAGGGAACACTTATTCTTATTTAACTTGCTTTCCCCTCTTTGTGCCAAGATTACCTTTTACCTTTTGTGCTGGGATAAATATCCTCTTAGAGCTCCACTCAATCTAAACCTTTGTCTCTTACAACAGAGTCTTTAATAATGTTTGGAAATATGAAATTAAAAATACTCTTAGAGGTCATTTTCCTTTCAGTAGAGTTTTTCAACAAGTTGTTACTTATTTCTAGGTTTATTACTCAAATGATTTATAAACTTAACTTGAAAAAGATAATTTGATTTCCTAAGGCACAAACCACAAATACTAAAAGAATTTACAAAACACACAAAAAGTTTGAATTCTCCTTTCTGTGTTTGGCTTTTGATGACTCAAAAATAATAAGATTTGACTTGCTTCACAGATCCTTTTCTAAAAAAATCTCTTACCCCCACCCCAAGAAACTGTAACACCCAGGTTAATTTCCTGCAATAAGTAGTCATTTAATTAAAGAACAAATTAACAGGAATCAAAATGTTGCAGCTGTATTTTTTGTTAGACATTATATAAAAAAAGAAAAAGTATAATACAGTAAATCATTTTGTATAACAGGAACTTAAAGAGTTCTCTAATTGTGATGAGAATAAAAAGGTCTTTTCCACATGGTACTGAAGACACTGCATACGCGTCCCTTGGGCACAGCCTCAGTGTGGTGACCCTGCACACGCACGTCACCATCCTCGGTCACACTGCAGAACTGCAAAACAAGGCGGGAAGGCAAACAACAGTTTTCTTCAGGTCCAGTCCCTGGGGTCTCTCCTGACCCCAACAGTTGACACTCCTCAGGCCCCAGAGAGTGAAGGGTGTCCTCTGGTCATTCTCTCACAGGTGAGTGTGGCCAGGATTTCACCTGTGTGCATGGTCCTGCTCCTCTGGCAAACAGCAGGAAGTCATGAGCTGAACTTCAGGAAAGCTCCCTGATGAATGTTCAGTGTTGGTATCAAAAATTAAGCACAATTCTTCTCAGAAGAAAATCTCTATGGCCTGTGGAATCTAGAAGTTGTAAAAAGACAAGATTAAATATTTCTAAGTTTAAATTGCCAGTAAGTTTCCACAAATTACTCTGTTGCTATTAAAATCTTTGCGGAAGTCCACCATGTAAAACATGAGGATGGACCTGCCTCAGTTACAGTGGTGTACAGCCTCAGAGGGCACCCACCGCTCAGGCCCCATCATAACCCAGAAGGAATCGGATGGTGAATTCTTAAGCCTATCTAAAACTTAGCTTGAAGTCTGCTAGGTATAGGCCCTTGAAGCTCACAGAAACAACAGGGCTTTGCTGAATCAGCAGACGTAATGAACTGATTAACAAATGATTGGATATTAGAGTTATAATTTTGTTCTTATAGAATTGAAAATGTGTTTGTGGTACTGTTTAATGCACTTAAAATTTCATATCCCTAAAATCATTGCTCTGACTTTTAAAAGTTGACATTAAATGCTAAAATATGGTGGTATAAAAATCTTAACATTTCCTGATGTGTAAGTTTTGGGCTCACTCTTAAAATTCTGTCATCTAAAAAAGCTATCAAGGACTTATGAGAGAAAGTACATATCTTTAGTAAATATCTTTTAATAATGTCTAATGAGAAATATATTAAATATTTTCACATTACCATACATAGAATATGCAATAATTACATCTTTTTTCTGTAACACAGGATTGAACATTAAAAATAACTCTGAATATTTTACAGAGAATGTTTATTTTCTAAACACTTTTTAGTGTTCTGAACACTCAAAAGTAGATTTATTCCTGCCCCAAAGTGTGCCAGTGATGGGGGAAAACCTTAAACATCTTAAACAAACTACTTGCTTCATTTTTCCTGCTCTTCCAACCTCTTCTTTCTCCCTTGATATATTCAAAGTCATCTATCTCATAGGACAGAATTCTGTTTGCCTGGTTTCTATTCCATAGCCACATTGCACTTTACAGAGTAAATCTTATTAAACAGCCACAGTGGCCACTTTGTGCCAAACAGAAGAGGAGTCCACTGTTTTGGTTTAAGGCAGTATCTCCATTCAGCATTTCCTTTCTCTTTGTGTCTGGGGCCTGAGCATCTCTAGACCAAGGGAGAGATGACAAACAGCTGGTGCAGGCGAAGGCTTGTGGCATCAGGCAGTCCTTTGAGGATAAATGAGTGTGAGAACCTCATCATGGCTGTTCATGGACAGGGAGGGGAAGTGCTGGGGGAATATGCCACCTGTGAGCACACTGGCATCAGCAGACCAACCTGTGCCACCCGTGTTTATGGGTGTATTCCCCTTGTATGAAAAGTCTTGATTATGGAAGAATCAGCCATATCTCTATTGGGATATAAGCTCCTTAGAGACGGGACCCTCCTTTACTTATAGCTGACTCGCAGCATAAGAATGGTACACAGTGATACATATTTGCTGAAGGAACAAAGGCTGTTTGGAAGAGCTTCGGGGGAGCATGAGCTTGTGTTAATGATGTGAGTATAAACTTAAATAAGGGGGGGAACAAGCGGGATTGGTGGGGAGAGTAATTTCACAGCACTAATCTACACATAAACAAATTGGCGGGTGCAGGCAGGTTCTGAATATGAGAGAAGGGCAATACAGGCAGATTACCTTCAGTGCTTTGAGACTAATGTCTTTAAATATACATTAACTACTTAATACTTAAATAAAACAATGTGTAATACTGTTCTACATCCCACCCTTCACCAAAAGTATCAGTCCCACTGCTGCTGCTGCTGCTAAGTCGCTTCAGTTGTGTCCAACTCCGTGCGACCCCATAGATGACAGCCCACCAGGCTCCCCCGTCCCTGGGATTCTCCAGGCAAGAACACTGGAGTGAGTTGCCATTTCCTTCTCCAATATATGAAAGTGAAAAGTGAAAGTGAAGTCGCTCAGTCATGTCCGACTCTTAGTGACCCCATGGACTGCAGCCCACCAGGCTCCTCCGTCCATGGGATTTTCCAGGCAAGAGTACTGGAGTGGGGTGCCACTGCCTTCTCCATATTAGTCCCACAGTCATGTCCAAATTCTTTGTGACCCCAAGGACTGTAGCCCAGAAGGCTCCTCTGCCCATGGAATTCTCCAGAAAACAATACTGGAGTGGGTAACCAGCCATTCCCTGCAGGGGATCTTCGCAACCCAGGGACTTGAATCCAGGTCTCCAGCAATGCAGATGGATTCTTTATCATCTGGGCCACCAGGAAAGCCTGCCAAGCCCTATGTGAAACCACAGGAACCAATAGCACTTTCAATTGAGTTGCATTCTGTCTGCTCAAGACAGTTCTCTGTAGACATACTGAATTGTTTTTTACCCGAACATAGTGATTTGCGACATTTTTATTTTTTCTTGAAAAAATACCACATTGCAAGTATCATGAAATTCATAGAAACAGAATTCTGACCTTGTCAGATGCTTGCTTGATGCATGTACCTCCATTTCATTACTTTTGTATTCATTTAGCTCTTTACGAATTGCTGCCTGGAATTTTAAAACACATTATTTTTCAGGACATTAGAAAGTTAGCATGGGAAATGAGTATCATGGTTGTGGATTGACAGCCATTCCTAATACTTGCTGACTTTGTTATTTTGTGATAGAGTAAAAAAGTTTTTGTGCTTAGCATTTAGGCTTTTACTTACTTTTATAGCCCTACCAACCTAGTGCATAACTGGTATTCTGGAAGTATTTAGTGAATTTGTTTACTGTGCTGGAGTCAGAATATATCACCACCCTGCCTTGACTCCGCCCCACCCCCACCCCCATCCCATGTCACCAGGATACATAACAGATAGATCAAGCACATGCTCAGGGCACTTGTAAAGTAATAACCTCAGAATAATGAGTGAGGTTCAGCTTTTGATGAACTTGGAACTTTGCAACTAGATAATCTAGAAGTTATTCTAACTTCAGCATACATTTACATTTTGTGTCATTTGAAACATAATCTTGTTGTCACATGTGGGTGAGATGTGCATCTCAGTCTTTTCAGGGCTGCTCATCTGGCCCTCCCCCAACTTCCCAACGCCCACTTTCATCATGTGCGTCTCTCAGATAAACTCTCAGGCCAGAGTAGACAAACATCAGACACAGCTTCTGGGGCAAGGAAAGGCTGCCAAAGATGCCTGAATTCTCCCTTCACGGCTGGGCTCCTCTGAGCACATCCACCCTGGGCAATCAACTATAGCCTGTCTGCATTGTTCCAAGAGGATGCAATGCTTTTGTGCATTCATGTATAACCTCACAGACTCACACTCAGCTTATAAAGACAAGGAACCATTAGCAATTTCAGCACACTCATTGGCTGAATAGATTAAGTTCCTCTCCTTTAGGGAGGCTTTAAAAGTTCTGGAAGTCACTCGAAGTGGGGAGGTAGGAGAGACTCTGTAGACAGAGGTTCCTGGGTCTAGTTCCTGCCAGTCTTTCCCAGTCACTGTTCAATGGCACCTCTACAAAGATAATATCAACACCTCTCTCTCAGGAATATTTGGGAGGATTAAGTGCCTGGCAGGCGGGTTCAATCCAGGCCGCCTGAGGGCTCTTGCTGGTGGTGGTGGTTTAGTCACTAAGTCGTGTCCGACTTTCTATTCCATGGACTGTAGCCTGCTGGGCTCCTCTGTCCATGGGATTCTCCAGGCAAGAATACTGGAGTGGGTTGCCATGCCCTTCTCCAGGGGGTCTTCCCCTACCCAGGGATTGAACCCGGGTCTCCTGCATTTTAGGCAGAGTCTACTGACTGAGCTATGAGGGAAGCCCATTCGGTACCAACCAAAAATGTCCCAGTCATTGCCAACTGTCCCTAAGGGCAAAACCATCCCCTAGTTGAAAACACGACACTAAGCCCAGGTTCTATTTGTGATGCCACATCCGGTCAAGCACAGCCTTATTTCAACAGCTGATGGTGCCCACCGTCTTCTGACACATACACACCCATGAGCCAACATGCACAAGTCTGCTCAGTACCTTGTCTGCTGCTGACAGTCTCGTCCAGGGTTTGTCTGCCCGTCTGTCATAGTCCTGTGCTTTCGCCACCTCCACATAATCACTGAATCGTATCAGAATTTTTCTGTCTCTCAGTTCATCAACCGTGGGTCTCTGATTAAGCTAAAATAAAAGATCACCATAGTTAGTTCTCACGTGCCAAACTAGCTTTCTTAGTTTGTTCAAGTACCCTTCTATAAATGAATGTAAAGCTCTGAAGCTGAAATATAACCCTAATGCAAAAAAAAAAAAAAAAACACCTCTAAGGTGAAGGGCTTAAATTATACACTCTTAAATGACAATCCCTTCCCCTTAACACATATTGTCACGAGCACTCACCCCTCCCCAGGAAGCTAGTGGTGCCCAGTCCACAGCCCAGCTCAAGTAAAGCTGGATGAATTATATAAGGAAAAATTTTACAGTACCAGCTGTTGCTTTTCAACTATCATTAGGTAAGATTTTCCAAAAAAAAGCTACTGATAAAGTTGAAATGCTAAATACTACTACTAGCACTCATAACTCAAGCTCAGAAAAGATATTCTATTAACTTCAAGTAGGACAAGATTTTATTATTATTATATTGTTACAGAATACAGTAGAGAAAGGGAACACCAGAAGACTTGAATTTAGAGATGGTCAGGGCTTTAGAAAGAGACCAAACTTTATATAGACTTGCTACCTATATCAGCCATAGTACATTTTGACTTAACTATTTGAGTCTCAGACATAAACCCTTGAAGCTAAAGAAGTTTTCTGTAATCAGGAGCTTCTAGACAAATGGAAGGTAACCAAAGAGTGTGAAAGGTAAACTGACACATTGATATCCAGGCATGCTTTGCTTGAGCACTGTGTAAAGAGCTCAAATAAATGAAGAGCATGCCAGTCAGCATCTGACTTCCTGGAAACAAATGGCAACATCATCGAGGCCACACGGCCGCAGTCATGTACTCAATGGCTGGGTGAGCATGTAGTCCACAGGGACATCAGTCACCCCCACATCAATGCAAAAAGCACTGCTTTTTGACTGTCCAGTGAGTGAATTCACTGTTGCCCAAGAAATCACAAGTCAGCATCACAGAGTGATGGCCTGCATCACCCATCTCAGTCTTTCCTACCTTAATATTCAGGAAAGAGATGCTTAAATGATCATACCTTTCTTGTCAACCTTTGCTTGATTTCTCTTCTTTCTTCTTGCTCTGTCTGATCATTCCTTTCTGTGAAAGATTAAAACAAAAGAAGGGAAAAACAAAGAATCAGATTGAGACTTTCTCCTCTTTAGCAAGGACATGTGCTCAGATCTGGACATTTCTGGAGGCTACAGGTGTAACAGGAAGGACACCTGGCAGGTGACACTTTTTTCCATATCATTGCACTTTGCCAATCACTGCTCAGGAAACTATGGTCTCATTGTTCCACAGAAACACTTGTAGAGGAAAATTTTGCCATCATCACAGCCTGGTTCTCCTGGGCCCTTTCCTGTGTTAGAAATAACCACAGATTGATGCTGGGCATTGATTTGCAAGAGAAATAGGAAGCAATTCTCTCCTAATATCATCCCTGTGTGTATTTACAGCTAGGAACATAGATGGCAAACAAAAATGTTTTAGTAGGGGGTGTGTGTGTGTGTGTATATATATATAATATTCAAGTATATATGAATGAATATTGTTAGAACTGTCACTGCTTTTCCATGTAAAAGGGATTCATACTTTTAGCCAACCAACACAAGATAAGGAACATTCGCCTCAGATTCTGGGCAACAAATGCCTGCCTGGAATTCATATTTTCTGGATACAATTCAAATTAAACATACCCAGGAACCCAGCTGATTCTCTACTGCAGAAGTGAGACACATGACCTGCCTTTTAAAGGACCCGAGTCTCTCACCAAAATTGGTTTTGCCTAGTGAGTGTCACTATTAACATGCAAGCCGTGCTTACACCTACACTTGGAAGCTAAAAATGGAGCACGATGCCGAGACTTAGTGTAAAAAGTAAGCTCCACCCTGGGATATGAGATAATGGATGTTCTATTTCTGGCTCTCTCTGTTGCTAAATAAAGTCTCAGGTCCCTGGAGGGGGCCCAGAATTCCATTCCTGGGAAACGGACCTCATCTGTCAGCACTCCTAGAAACACCACCAGGTTTGAGGAAGGGAAATTCTGCAACTCGCCATTAACATAAGCTCACGTTACCTGCCTTTCTTTGAAACATTTTAAACATCTGTGCATTTAGGAGATTTGGTGTACGGGCATTTAAGATACTAGCCATTGTACTTTTCAGTAATTTTCTTTAAAAAGGAAGATTCATCTTTCATTCGGATGTTTTAGAAAAAGAAACCAATCCCTGTTATGTTCCTTGTTCTTAACCTAAGTGAAAAACCAGAAGAAACCACAGTTATAAGCTCTCATCTGAGAGCTGATAATACAATTAGAAAAAAATGTGAAAATACCACATAGAAGGCCAACCATAAGAGATTTAAATGATGATACGAAACTAATTCTTTAGATTTAAAAAAAAAATGTGGCCATGCCATGTGGCACTCAGGACCTTAGTTCCTGACCAGTAATCGAACCTGTGCACCCCTTCAGTGGAAGCACAGAGTCTTAATCACTGGACAGCCAGGGAAGTCCCATAATTCTTCATATTTCTTAAAAACAGGCCATGAACAAATCCTAAGTACACCCTCCATATAAAAACACTGAAACAAGAGCAGATCTTTCTGTTTTATAAATTGTGGACAATATCGGCATCATTACAAGGTCATCAGAGCACAGCAGGGGTCTTGGAGGTGCCCGGGGAGTGTCCCTCTGCAGGCCAGGTGCTCTGTGGGGTGCCAACTCCAAGGTCCTTCCTGAGAGCCTAAGCCACAGACTTTCTGAGCTCCCCTGAGCAATGGGTTTATAGATCTCTTAGACTCAGAAAGTCCTGTGCTTTATACAAAACTAGGGAGCCATAATCAGAGCCTCCATACCCAGATTTTCTGGAAAGAGTGCCAGTAGCTTGGACAGTCACACAAGTGCCTTCGGTAAATAATCAGAGATGCACTATTATTCCTAAGGCAGCAGTCAGAAGGTGGATGATGGAGCCAGGCCACCTGCACATGAACTTCAGCTCCTTTCCTCTGCCAACACTCATGTTAAAAAGTCCTATTACCTCCTGAAGTCTGAGTTTCCTCACTAGGAAGTGGGAACAGCCGTGCAAACCTCACGACTTTCTGGTAACAATTCAGCGAGGGAACAGAGGCAAGCACAGTACAATGCCTGGCACAGAGTGGGCCCACCTCGGAATGACCACTTCTAATATGACCATATAAAAGAGGGCCACTGTGTCTTGACACTCTTGTATCTACAAACACACAGGCCCAGTTCTAAGTGTTCTTCCAAGGTGATTGCAGTTAGCCATGAGTCCCTACTTGAAGGGGAACAGATACAATGTGCTGGTATTCTAAGCCATTGACTCAAAGTAGAAAATGCAGCAAGAGTGCAAGCCAGTGTCAAGGGCTGTGGGGATGACGCGCTAGGCTGGACCATATATAGTCAGTCGATCCTCATCTCCACGGAACCAAACCAAACCAAACACCCACCCAAACCAGCAGTGACATTCTCAAGGATGCTGCACAGGGCACTCAAGAAGCTTCCAACTAGGGACGGACCTGACTGGCTGAGTGACAAGGAAGGGATTGTCAGGGCCGCAGCAGGGAGCCTGTTTTCCTTCCCTGGAGGTGAGTGCCGTCAATCCGGGATCCACCTCCCGTCTCTGCTCACCAGGCACAGTTCTGATATTCAGGCTTTCACATCTAAGTGTCTATGTGCAAAGACTAACACAATTAGAAGTGCTTGCTGGTGGGAGGACCTGGCCATCCACTAGAGCAGAGAGGAAGTGACCACTGACAGGAGAAACAGTTCCTGGGAGAAAAGCCTCTGCCCACTCTGGGCAGCAAACCAGGCTGAGGGCAGCACTACTTGGGCCTTGAACTTGCCCCATTTGAGTCTTAGATTATTACCTGAGGGGGCATCTGTGACTGATGAGCTTTATAAGTCAGTGACTTAATTTTTTAAAATTCAAATATTTGGTAACAGCTTCATATTTGTATGTGCCCACCTGATTAAGCATGCTATCCATGAAAAGATGTTCTTGAAATTATCAGATACAGCTTAATTGATGTAGAATAGTAATCACCATATCAAGTTTAAAAATAACACTAATTTTTTTTTTTTTTGGCTGCACTGCTCAGTATGCAAGATTTTAGGTCCCTGACCGGGGATTGAACGTGTGCCCCCAGCAGGGGAAGCTTGGAGTCCTAACCACTGGACCACCAGGGAAGTCCCTAAAACAAAGATTTCATAATCTTAGGGTTTAAATATTTCCAACAGTCCTTAAAGGGGGGAGTCTTCCAGACAGTCAATAAAGGTGCTGAAGTCAAGAAAGAGGAAGGAGTCAGTTAGGACTCAACACCCAGACCAGAGGTTCTGCCTTCTACTTTTGGACAGAAGGTCAGCCATGGGACTGTCTTAACTCTGTAAAAAGGCATTCATGGAATGAAAAAGCAAATTCAGAGAATATCTGAAGTGCTCACTCCTAAAGAGAGGAAAACATTTTAAAAATCCAGGCCCTTAAAAGACATGCTATAGAAAATACCTCGCAAACTAAGTCTGTAGACCAGATACATAAGAAGTATCGGGAAATACTTTAAAAGGGTTCTACCACCCAAATCCTCAATGCCTTTAATGAGGATTGGGGATCTTCCCGGATGCTGGTGCTCAGCACATATTGCAACCACAGCTCTACCTGGGAAAACCCAAGGGATGTGAAGGAGGGCAGGATCTAAAATTGCGGAGTTCTAAGCCACAGGCAACTTCCTAGGCTTCTCTGTTCCTTTGAGCTGCTACTTTACTCCTCCCGGAAAGGAACGACAGAGGGCTGAGCCCTTCCCTGGTAGGTTTTATACTCTGTCCACACCTGCCTGTGATGTCCGTGACCATGAGGAGCCCTAGTCCCAAACTGCCAGAGACACCTGCTTGAAACCCAGCCTGCTAAAAGACATCATTTCCCTTCCATCTACAGAGCTGACTCATGACATAACCCCGAAGTAGGGACATTTTTAATGATGCCAGGAGAGGTTTTTCCTTTTTAATTTTCAGCGGGATGTTGCTGGGTGTTCAACTTTCCCGGGGGCTTGCTTTCAGAGTTCCCCAGGAGCTCAGGGCGAGGGGAACACAGCGGGGCTCAGTCAGCCTGCAGAGCCAGGCTCCCAAAGCAGCCTCAGTGGAGCACGCGTGAGGGGAGCCCCAGGGGGCCGCCACTACTCACGTTTCAAGATGTTTCTTCTCTCCAGTTCCTCCACCGCGGGTCTTTGGCTCAGTCGTCTGCGGAAAAACACTAGAATTACATTTTGCACCATGGTGGCTGCCGGCGAATTGCATCCAGGGTCTGTGAGGGTACGGGGTGGCTGGCGCACCACCTGAAGATCGCCTCCCAAAAAATGGGAGGGGGGAGGAGGAGGGGTGGGGGCCCTCCGTCGGAGGCAGCCTTTTGCTGGCAAATCGAGTCCGACCCCCGCGCGGGAGGGACGTGGCCCTCTGTCACCGGGCGGCTAGGGCAGCCCGCTCTCCCGTTCCCGCTCCAGACGAGCAGCTCATCATGTCCAGATCTGCTGCCAGCCCGGCAGGCTGGACGGCTCCCCAGGCGCGGGTCGGAGATTCAGCCTGGAGAGACGCAAGGAGGGGCGGGCAGCCGTGTCTCCAGCTTCTGTGTCCCAAGCTCACAGCGACCCGGACACTGGCGCTCGCCCGGGTCCTGCTCCAGCCACGGTCTGGCCTCACCCGACCCTGCCTGCAGGGAGGCAATGGGGAAGCTCCTGCCTCTAGCGGGCGCGGAGCCCAGGCGCGTAGGGAAGAAGAGCATCCAATCCTGGCTGGGAATCTCCTGGGCTGAGCGCGCGCCGGCCACGCCTACGGCCGCCCGCCCGCCGCCTGCTCTGCCCGTCCGCTTGCTGAGATAGGAGGACAAATTATCATTTCCTTTTAAATGGCTTCTCATCGAGGGAGTTGGAGGACGCAACCAAAAAGAAGAAATACATAAATAAATAAAAGGCTTGTCAGGAGAGGGAGGCATAATTAGTCAACATTAATGCCAAGCTCCGATTATTTCTGTAACTCCAATAATGTTATCCCTGGGGCAGAGCCAAAAACGTCCCCACTTCCGGATCCTCCTGCCACTGCAGGGAGGTGACAGGCGGAGCCTATGAATGCCCACAATGCGGGGCCATAATCCTATTTATAACCCCCGTCCCAGTACAAAGCCCAGGGGCCCCGGGGGGCTCAGCTGCTCCTCCCTCCACACTCAAGGCAACACTGTGCTGTGGGGCTCCTAGGCGGGCTTTGTGTGTCTGCTGGCTGGTGGGTGGTTGCTTAACATCTTGTCTGCACATCTGCTGAGACTTGAGCGTGCCCTCAGACAACTCCTGGCTGGCACCCAGGGGCCAGGGCCTCACGCTCCCTGGCAAGCAGCAGGCACAAAACCAAGTTGTTTGGGTGGTGCTCTCTCAGCCTGGTCAAAACTCCCCAGATGCTATTTATTCATTCACTAAGTGCCTGGGGCAGGGCGGGGGTACCTGCTCTGCACCAGGCACTGTCCCAAGCCCCAGGACACAGTGGTTCTGCCCTTGGAAAACTCAAGTCTAAAGAGGAAGGCAGACAAAGAGCAAGTGAGCAATCATCCCAGCGAGTGGGTAATGCCATAGAGAAGAGAAAGCAGCGGTGGGGATGTGATGGATGAGGGAGGGGCGGGGGCAGTCCAATTCCTAAGAGACAGCAGAAAAGAAGGAACCAACCTTGAGAAGCTCACATTTCTAGACAGTGTCTCCTAACTGTTCAGGTGCTGGACTTGGAGACAGCCATGGGGGGAATGATCAAGGAGGACTTCCTGGAAGAGGAAACTTTTGGCAGTGGTGTGGAAAATCCACACAAGGTGCAGAGCCTGTTGCTTAGGGATTGCCAGCTGACCAGCTACAATGCCCACAGGGACAGCTGAGGATGGAGACCACACATCTCCTCAAGCCTGAAAAGTACCTCAAAACTCTACTCACTTTGCCCCAGTGGAGGGCTTTTTCTTGCTGGAGCCCTGTGTTCTCTTCTAAAACGAGGACTAATAATAGATCTTCACAAAGGTGAGAGAACTGAATGAGAAAATGCATAAATACACCTGTTATACCAAGCTTGCTTGGGACAGAGATTTCTCAAGAAATGTCTGGAGAGAACCCAACCTGTGCATTGTCAGGTGATCATGGACTGAGTTCCCAGAGAGGCGTTTCATCCAACTTGCACATCTCAGAAAAGTGTGGATATCTCACCACCAAAATCTCTGCTGCTGTCTCTAGGGGTGAAGGCAGGCCTGCCAGGGTGAGGGCCATAGCAGGCCCCCAAAGTGCCTCCGAGTGGCCCAGAAGGGGCAGTCCACCAGCTGTGAACAACATGCAGACTGCTGGATTGTCAGCAACCTGCCCCTCTACCCAGAGGGAGCCCAGGAGCCCACAACTGGACTGCCAGCCAGAGCTGCTCCTTGGGGGACCCCAATCACAGGGAAGTGTGGTACTGCAGGTCGAGAGTCCCCATTTGGACTCACACCTACCTGTACCGGACACCCCAGCTCACGAGACTAACTTGGGTTCACCAGGGCTCTTGTGTCAGAGGTTTAGTGAGTTCAGAGGACACTCCCAGTCCTGGGATATGGTGGGAAGAAGTTAGACCCAGCCCTGCCCTCAGAGAGCACAGGCTCTAGAAGGGATAGGCATTTAGTTATCACACAAGTCAGCCAGTTCACTTGCTCAGTCATGTCTGACTCTGCGACCCCATGGACTGCAGCACACCAGGCCTCCCTGTCCATCACAAACTCCCAGAGCTTGCTCAAACTCAGGTCCAATGAGTGGGCAATGCCATCCAACCATCTCATCCTCTGTCGTCCCCTTCTCCTGCCTTCAATCTTTCCTAGCATCAGGGTCTTTTCTAATGAGTCAGTTCTTCACATCAGGTGGCCAAAGTATGGGAGCTTCAGCTTCAGTCTGCAGCTACCACACAAACCACCTTGCATTTCCATAGCGACTGGCAGGAGGAGGAGGAGCCCACAGCATCACGAGAGCCTGGGGGGTAGGTGGGGCCGACCTGGACAGACTCAGGCCTGAGAAGCTGATGCTGAGTCAAGATCAGAAGGGTAAGTGGGGATTGCTGAGCCCGGAGGGAGGGGCGGAGCACAGGTCCTGAGATGAGACAGTCTCCGAAGTGTCACTGGACTGAGTGGAGGGGTGTGCGCACCTATGGGGCAGGGGTCAGGACCCACCCAGCCTGCAGTCTGGATCTCTGGAGCCCTGAACGTGCTGAAGGGTGTGAAGCAGGCAGGGCAGAGTGGAGAGGATCTGTCTTTAGAAGCACCTCCAGACTCTCCTGGACTACGGTCCAAGGAAGGACACGGCAGAACCTGCCCACAGGAGACGTGGAGCTGCCAGGGGTGGGGTGGCAGGGGGAAGGATCCCCATCAGGCAGGAACCTCTGGGAGCCAGGCCCACAAGTGGTCAAAGGCCAGTGAAGTGTTCCAGACAAGGGGGAGATATTGGCTCCAGATTAAGAACACTGCAAACTCCAAATTACATAATACATATTGGACTGCTGCTGCTGCTAAGTCACTTCAGTCGTGTCCGACTCTGTGTGACCCCATAAATGGAAGCCCACCAGGCTCCCCCGTCCCTGGGATTCTCCAGGCAAGAACACAGGAGTGGGTTGCCATTTCCTTCTCCAATGTGTGAAAGTGAAAAGTGAAAGTGAAGTCGTGTCCGACCCTTAGCGACCCCACGGACTGCAGCCTACCAGGCTCCTCCATCCATGGGATTTTCTAGGCAATAGTACTGGAGTGGCTTGCCATTGCCTTCTCCGACACATTGGACTAAATACATATTAAACACAACATTCCATTCATTTACTACCTGAGACTCGGCTCCACTCTCCATGTGGGAATGGGGCTTCCCAAAGCAGGAGTGACTACGACCTTAATGTCAAGGACAGACAACACGATTATGCCCATTGTACAGATGAGATCGGCGGGGCTCAGAGAAACAAACTTGTAAGCAGGTGTTATTCCTCGTGTAGACCCCAGAGCCTGGTACAGACAAACATGCCTGGCCTGAGCAAAGCAGCAAACCATGGGCGCTGGTTCCCCTCCCTCCATGTGACACGTTCTTGGTGTGGCCCTGGAGGGGTGCTGCTAAAGCATCCTTGGAGCCTCAGTAGCAGAGGGCTCTCAGGGGACCGAGAAGACAGCCCCAGGCTGGCTGCGCTGGGGGGCGTGGCCTCAGGAGATGAGGGGCGGAGCATCGGGAGGGGTGGGCAGGGTCAGCACCCTGAGGGATTCCCCAGCTCTGCCCACGCTGTCCTCTCCCTCCTGATTCAGAAGCTGCTGCTGTGGGTGATGAGCAGGTGCCGCCTGGAACTGGGGAAGCCACAGTCTATTTCTGACTCTCCCCTCTGAGAAAGCACGAGCGTGGCAGCCAGTTAGAGCGCTGCGTGGGCGTGGGAGCGACACCAAGAAAAGAAACCAGGATAAAGAGAGGCACCTGCCCATCCTCCCGCCCCATCCCTGCCTGGTCCCTACCTGTGCACACAGGAGAGGGAACCCCCTCCTCCCTCCAGGGGGCCGTGGGCAAGATGACAAGATGGCAGAGCCTCCACACGGAGCGGCCAGGCTGGCCTGTGCATGAGGTTGGCTGCCCTGGAGGGTCACCCAGACAGAGTGGACTTCTGCAGGAAATAAGCCTTTTCTGGGTAAAGCCCCTGAGATCCGGGGGTTTCTACTGCAGCACAGCTGCACCTAACCTAGTACACAAGTGCACAGCTGGCCATGACGCTGGACCTGTCTCCCAGGGCACCGTGCAACCAAAGCCAGAGCCACTCCCCCTTGCTGCCCGCAACCAGGTCCAGCCTGGAGCCTTCCCCAGCGCAGGATCAGGGCTCTGGAGCCTCGGAAGTCGTACACAAGCTCCCCACTCCCTGAGCCCACCTGGGGTGAGGGGGGACAGAGTGGTCACCAGCCCCATCAGATGACCGTGGTCCAAATCCAGCCAGCAGCCTCATCGCTGCCCCCATGATACTTTTTAGAATGTGAATATGAAGCAAATGTTAATCAAATCGGAGTTTTTACTCTTAAAAACATCAGCTCCCCTTGAAGACATGGGAGACCTGGCTCCTCAGATCCATCAGCACCCCTAGCCCACCCCCAGCTCCGCAGAGCAGCAGTCAGGCTGACAGGGCACTTGGTTCTTCACCGACCCCACAGCCCACACCTCCCAGTGGCCTCGCTCCCCTGTGGACACTCCACCTGCCTCACCCATGGGACCAGGCTCCTGAGTGAGCGGGGCCCCAGGAATCCTCTCCTTGTCCTGAGGACCCCGTGACCCCCTTCTGCCTCCCATACACACTGGAGGGGAATGGCTGCATTCCCAGGAGCACCAGGCATGGTGGGAAGGCGACCTGAGGACAGCAGGTCCAAACCTCAGCTCTGAGGCCACTGGTGGACAAGTGGCCCTGGCTGGCCACCCAAGGGAGAGTCCGGCAGCTGTTGTCTCCCTCAGGGAGGCTCAGTGCACAGTCAGACTCTTTCCAGGCACACTCGTCACCATCAGTTGCCTCAGACAGTCTATAGGCACAGGCCAGTTCCTCTCTCTGAGCCTCTGTTTCCTCTCCTAAAATGGACTGACGACAATAGGTACCCATTGGGGTTGCTGTGGGGTAAGAGAAATGGCCCGAAAAGCACCAACCAGGTGCCTGGCACTCCAGGCCCATCTATGTCAGTGGCCATGTCTGAATTATCCTTTGCACACCCCTCCTCGAGAGTCCCTTGGACAGCAAGGAGATCAAACCAGTCCATTCCATCCTAAAGGAAATCAACCCTGAATATTCATTGGAAGGACTGATGCTGAAGCTCCAATATTTTGACCACCTGGTGCAAAGAGCCGACTCATTGGAAAAGACCCTGATGCTGAGAAAGATTGAGGCCAAGAGGAGAAGGGTGCAACAGAGGATGAAGATGGTTGGATAGCATCAGTGGACATGAGGTTGAGCAAACTCTGGGAGATAGTGAAGGACAGGGAAGCCTGGAGTGCTGAAGTCCATGGTGTTGCAAAGAGTCAGACAAGACTGAGTGATTGAATAACAATAACATCAGACAGGAAATGAGCCGCAATCTCACTAAGCAAGGCAGAACGCCTTCCTGGAGAGGAAAGCCATAGTGGCAGACAGACAGCTTTCCGCCCCCAGGGACGCCAGCTATTTTGGGAGCTCTTCCCTGGGAATACCATCCTGCTCCACCGCCAGCCTTGAGTCACCAAGGAGGATCTTGGTGTCCCTGCCTGGGACGGGCTTCCCCAGCAGGTGGGAGTTGGGGGGGGCATCTCTCTCCATTGTCATCATGACTCCTGAGCTAGATATGTGGCTCAAGGACTGTGAACGAGAAGACAGCTCCTCTGTTCCCACAGACGCTGTCTGGGCAACGGGATTACCAGGAGGTAACATGAAGACTAGGCCACGGACAGACCAGAGCCAGGCTGCAGGCTCTGAGGGGTGTAGCTCATCCACGCTGGGAACAATAGATCCCCAGACTTTAGCCCCCTCTGTCCTTGCAGTTACCTTGTGAGGATGAATTATCAGCCCACTGAGGGTTTATCCAGCGAGATGCTGACTGCTGGTCAATCTGGTCATCAATGCTGTTCATCACAGCATCTCAAAACCCAGGAACCCCAACCCCACCTCCTTACATGGCCCCATTGTCCAGCATCCGTAACTCAGAGGCTGGTGCCCACTGTCAGTTATACACCCCAGACCCCAGGGCCACCCTCTGCTCCTCTGGCTCCACATTCCCATTCCCCAAGGATCTCCAAGTCCACTGGGTTCTAGAGCCGATACCTCATATGTCCATCTGTCTCTCCATCCCCAGGCCACCAGCTTCTGCCAGCCCCCGGCTTCCTTGATGCCCCATGGCAGCAGGCTGGTCATGTTTCTGAAACATGACCCCCCACTCCCACCATGACCTCAAACCTGGAGTCCCCACCAAACTCAAGACAAGCCCCACGAGGTCAGCGAAGTCTGCGGGGCTCCCCAGACTCTGTGCACCGTGACCCTCACACTGAGCTGCCCACACTGCTTCCCTCAGGCACAGCCATCCTTCTTCTAACTCAAGGCCACAAGCTCAGATGCTACACTCTCTTTACAACAAGAACTTGGTCTCATTTCCCTTACTCCAGTCCACCAACATGCATACTTTTTAAAAATTGATGTGAGACCTGGCTGTAACATGCAGGAGGAAGAAGGGAAGTTTTAAACCAATAACATCCGTTCAACACATAAGTGTTCAACAGGAGCACATCAGGTGATGTGGTGAAGGCGGCTACACAAAACAGTCGCCATGACAACAACATCAACTACAAACACAGAGAGACTGGGGTCCGTGCTGGTTACTCACACACCCACAGAGATGCCACCGTGGAGGAGCTGTTCCTGAAATGAGCGATTCTTGGTAAAGTTCTGAATGAAACAAGGTGTGTCGATTTCCATCAATTTCCAAGACACTTATGCTCAGGGAAACTCAGCAACAAAGCTCTGCCAAACCCCTCTGTGCGTGCATGTCCACTACACACCCGGGTTGCAGGCTCAAGTCATACTAAGAGCTCTGGACCCTCCTGTTTGAGTGTCCAAGGGAAACTGCTTGTGTCCTGTTTTTGATGGTCCTGTTTGAGTGTCCAAGGGGGTGGGGGCAAGTCTCCCCAGCTGGGGCCTGGCTCATCCCAGTGACAGCCCACGAAGTCTCCCCAGGTGAGCCAGGGGCACCATTGGCTTAAACCTTGTGCTCCCAGGAAGACACCTGTCCTCCTCCAAGAAGTTCCCAGGCTGGAGAAGAAGGCCTATCCTTCACTCCAACCCTGGGCCTTGGGGTGTTCTGAATGGGTGAACTCTGGTGATGACTTTTTGGTCTTTACCAACGTTGTACCTGGGCTTCCCAGGTGGCGCTAGTGGTAAAGAACCCACCTGCCAATGCAGGAGACATAAGAGAGAGAGTTGTGATCCCTGGGTTGGGAAGATCCAAGGAAATGGCAATCTACTCCAGTAGTCTTACCTGGGGAATTCCATGGACAGAAGAGCCTGGTGGGCTACAGTTCACGGGGTCACAAAGAGTCAGACGTGACCGAAGCAACTTAGCACAGCACAAGGTTACAAACGCAAGTATTTATCCTTTGCCCAACAGTTCAGGGTTAAGAGGATGTTCTCTGGAGGACTCATATGGACACAGTGTGTGAGAGCTAGATTCAGAGCTCAGCTCTGGCATCCACTCAGGGCCTGGGTGGAGATGCCATGGTCAGTTGGCAGCACAGATCCAGGCAGGTGTGAAAAAGCACGAACGTGTCTAGACTGGTCCTCCCTGGAAGCCCACCTGGCTGGTCTCTGGAGCATAAATCAATTCAGAAGATGCAAAATCATGCCACGATTAAGCACTGGAGCTCTAAATCCAGTCATGGCGTGAACTCAAACACCGCCACCCTGTCTGTTCACAGCCTCCTCTGACCATCAGTCGGTGGAGTTCACCTGGTGAGGCCCTGTCCCCAGTTCTTCAGTCACTCACCCATCTAGGTGCCACGGTGGAGGTGTTGTGTAGGTTAACGTCCATAAGCAGGTAACAGTCCCAGATGGCCTAGGTGGACCTGGTCCAATCGGTAGAAGGACCTGCAGAGCGGGGCTGGGGCTCCCGGGTGAAGAGGGAATTCTGCCTGTGGACACCAGCTTCAGTCCATGCACAGGAGTTCCAGCCCTTCCTGACTACCTGCCCAATTGGTGGGCCAGACCTGTGCCGCCAGCCCCACAACCACTGCCACCAACGCCTTGCCATAAATCCCTCAATACACACCTCCCCTGGGGCTTCCCAGGTGGCTCCACTGGAAAGAATCTGCCTGCCAAGCAGGAGATGTGGGTTCAATCCCTGGATCGGGAACATCCCCTGGAGGAAGAAACGGCAACACACTCCAGTCTTCTTGCCTGGGAAATCCCAAGGACAGAGGAGACTGGTGGGCTGTAGTCCATGAAGTCGCAGAGTCAGACGTGACTGAGCAAGTAACAACCACCACCCACGCCCCTGGGAGCTGGGTCTCTGCATCACAGGCACAGCCTCCTTCTCCATAAACAAAGATGACAATACTGTGGGAAAAGCTCTCTCGAGTTACCTCCACTGACCTAGCCTGGATTAACCGACACTTCCAGTCCTTCTGGAAGAGCAGACCCCATTGAGCACATGTGGCCATCATCCCGGGCCCGTGTCAGCAAGCGGGTCCCTGTCAGGAACACAGGTCCCGTGTTCCCAAACCTATGCAAACCAAGTGAACATGTATCTGTAATTAGGTGATTTAATCAGAATTTATGCACATTGATTTAAATGATTCAGTATGGATGGAAAAAGAAAACATTCTTTCTAGGAAAACTGAGTTGGCCGCCTTGGAGTCGGTAAAGGTGAGATGCTAAAATATGGCCATGCAGGCACGTGTGGGAGAGGAAGCTGTAAATGGTGGGGCTTCCACCTTGGGAAGGATTCGGCTTCTGTGAGTCTAATTCTCACTCCTAGACCACGCATCACACAAGAAAGAACACTAATTTTAGAGCCTTCTGCAATGAGACGTCTTTGATTCCACCTCAAAAGACAACGGAATAAATGCACATCTGAATGCCGTAGGTTTAAATAAAGTGTTCTGAGCATGAACATATCACATTGATCATTCCTTCCTTTAGCCATCTTTGGAGTTTATCACCAGTGCTGTGTACAGAGGAGGGGGCTCTGCTCCCCTCCCTCATGGGTCTGTGGTCTCTTCTCAGCGATGCTCGGCCCCCGTGTGGGCAGGGTGTCCACTGAGCACAGGGCAGGGAGTGAGACTCGCCTCCGGGTGGTTCCAAACAGCCCCTGGACACTGGCAGCCTCTGATGGGGTGGGAGTGAGACGCGTTATTTAAGATCTATCACGAGTGTTGGTCCCTTATTCAGATTTGGGAAATTAAAGTAATACACAATGCTTCCCGCTGCTGCCTCCGGCATGGGGATCACTTGGTCTCTGGTCCACACATTTATGGAGCACCTGCTGGGAACCAGGTCCTGCCCTTCCCCCATCCTCCAACACTGCATTCCCTGCCCTCCCCACATTTTCCCTTCCCTTCCCTCTCCCCTTCCTGGGGCAGCTCTCCTGGGTGGTGGGTGGTGGAAGGCCACCCCCTTGCATCCCTCTCTTCGTCTCCCCAACTGGTGTATCCTGAACATCCTGCTACTTCCCCAGGGCCCTGAACCCCAGGCTCCTCCTTGGCCAAGATCTCAACCATCCGCTGGGGCTGCATCTCTTGGTTCCTACCCCCACCCAGCAGGTCCGGCAGTGGAAGTCAGGTTAGTACAGTGCCCCAGGCCCAGGGCAGAGGCTCAGCAAGACTGCAGTGAACAAGCAAATATCAGGTGAGGAAACACCAGGGCAAAGAGACACACAAACTCCACAAAACTGCCCTTGGTTTACAAAAGGAAAGGGCATCACCCCACACACCAAATAGTCTCAACAGGAGACAGAACTGCACAAGCACTGCTAAGAAGCCTTGGCCTCACCAGCCTGGGGAGAGAGGAGGTTAGGATCTACCAGGGGTGAGTGGGAGGGAACACGGGACTTCCACAGCGCCCTGAGCACCTTGCAGGCCACTTCCTGCATCCCCCCAACATGCTGCAGGGACCGTACTCTCTCTTGCTTGACTTCCCTCCCCATCCCATGTCCTGAGGGCGGCTCCTGCATCTCTCTAATTCCCTCCTCCATCTTGAGCGTCCTGTGCCAACGGGGATACACCGAGGCTGCCCAGGAAGTATCTCTCCTTGAGCTTCAATGTCATTTAGGGTTACCACTGAGACGGTTTCCTCGTGGGTCAGATGGTAAAGAATCTGCCTGCAGTTCAGGAGACCTGGGTTTGATCCCTGGGTCGGGAAGATTCCCTGGAGAAGGGACTGGCAACCCGCAGCAACATGCTTGCCTGGAGAATCCCTGGCAGGCTACAGTCCATGGGGTCAGAGTCGGACACAAGGGAGTGACTTCCACCACCAACACCATCAGTGAGGAAGGGACAGTGGTGTCTGCCCCATCATCCCAGGGGCCCCTCGGAGTCTGCGCCCCTCTGCCCCAGCTTCCTACCACCTCTGAAATCCCTGGACCCAGCCCTGGACAGTCGGGAACACAAGGCACTTATAAATGCCCACTACAGGGGCTCCAAGGGACTCCCCAGATTGTTACCTCACAGATGCAAGGTTTTCCACTCACTCGTCCATCTGTTTGCTCCCCCACTTCCTTCTTCAGTCTCTCTCACAACAAAATTAACTTGAACACCAACAGTAGCAGAGACCTCTAGTTACCTACACAATCTTCAATCTCCCCTCTTATGTACATAGCATCAGAAAGCCGATTCTATTCAAGGAAGCCTCTTTTCCAGCTAAGCATAGCCATATGAAGAGGTTCTGACCAAGAAGCCGTAGGGAGAAGTGTGCCAAAAAGCCTCTAAAGAGAGTCCTTTTGAAGAGCTGACTCAGCTGGGATCTATGTACCTTTGAGAGTTGAATGTGATGTCTGGCGCTCCTAAAGCCATTCTGGACCATGCAGGGTTAAGTGTCAGTGTGAGGATGACTGAGCAGAAAGACAGAGGGAAGCCTGGATCTTCAGTGACTATGGACCAAACATGCCAGCCTGTCTGTCTACAACTATTCCATGAAGCAGGGTGCCTCCAGACCCAGTGTCCAGAACCAGCTTGACTGGGTCAAATCTCAGCTCTAGGACATACTAGCTATATGTCTTTGAACATCTTACCTAACCTCTCTGAACCACCATTTCCTAAGCTATAAAAGACAGCTAACAATAGAATTTACATCTTAGGCTTCAGTGAATGCAGGCATAACACAGTCTCTAGCATACAACCCACATTTAATAAATGTTAACAAAGCTATCCCCCTTCATGGATCACTGCCTTGTCATGGCAAAGGGGCTCAATGAAGCTATGAGCCAGGCTATGCAGGGCCACCCAAGACAGACACGCCATAGAGAAGAGTTCTGACAAAACGTGGTCTGGAGGAGGGAATGGCAAACCACTGCAGTATTCTTGCTGCAAGAACCCCATGACTATGAACAGTATGAAAAGGCAGAAAGACACGACACCAGAAGATGAGCCCCCATCCCCCAGTCAGAAGGTGTCCAGTATGCTACTGGGGAAGAGCTCGGGGCAATTACCAATAGCTCCAGAAAGAATGAAGTGGCTGAGCCAATGCAGAAACAGTGCTCAACTGTGGATGTGTCTGGGGGTGAAAGTAAGGTCCAGTGCTGTAAAGCAAAATATTGCACAGGAACCCGGGATGTTAGGTCTATGAATCAAGGTAAATGGATGCAATCACGCAGGAGAAGGCAAGAGTGAACACTGACATCTTAGGAATCAGTGAACTAAAATGGATGGCAATTGGTGAATTTAATTTAAATGACCATTTATCTACTCCTGGGCAAGAATCCCTGACAAGAAATGGAGCTGCCTTCAGAGTCAACAAGAGTCCAAAATGCATTGTTTTGGTACAATGTCAAAATGACAGAATAATCTCGGTTCATTTCTAAGGCACACCATCCAAGTCTATGCCCCAACCATTGATGCTGAAGAAGCTGAATTTGAACAGTTCTATGAAGACCTACAAGACCTTCTAGAACTAATACCAAAAGTAGATGTCCTTTTCATCACAGGGGATTGGAATGCAAAAGGAGAAAGTCATGAGGTATCCAGAATAACAAGCATGTTTGGCCTTGGAGTATAAAATGAAGCAGGGCAAAGGCTAATAGAGTTTTGCCAAAAAAATGCACTGGTCATAGCAAACACCCTTTTCCAATAACATAAGCGACAACTCTACACATTAACATCACCAAATAATCAACACAAAAATCAGACTGATGATATTCTTTGCAGACAAAAATGGAGAAGCTCTATACAGTCAGCAAAAACAAGACCTGCTGCTCACTATGGCTCAGATCATCAGCTCCTTATTGCAAAATTCAGGTTTAAATTGAAGAAAGTAGAGACAAGCATTAGGCCATTCAGGTATGACCTAAATCAAATCTCTTATGATTATACAGTGGAGGTGCCAAATAAATTCAAGGGATTAGATCTGGTTGACAGCTTGCCTGAAGAACTATGGACAGTGGTTTGTAACACTGCACAGGAGGTGGTGACCAAAACCATCCCAAAGAAAAAGAAATGCAAGAAGGAAAAGTGGTTGTCTGAGGAGGCTTTACACATAGCTGAGGAAAGAAGAAAAGCAAAAATCAAGGGAAAGATATACCCAACTGAATGCAGAGTTCCAGAGACTAGCAAGGAGAGATAAGAAATCCTTCTTCAATGAACAATGCAAAGAAGTAGAGGAAAATAAAATGGAAAAACTAGAGATCTCTTCAAGAAAATTGGAGCTATCAAGGGAACAAATCATGCAAGGATGGGCATGATAAATGACAGAAATGGTAAGGACCTAACAGAAGCAGAACACATTAAGTAGAGATGGCAAGAACATGCAGAACTATACAAAAAAAGTTATAGTGAGCCAGATAACCACGATGGTGTCGTCACTCGCCTAGAGCCAGACGTCCTGGAGTGTAAAGTCAAGTGGACCTTAGGAAGCATTACTGCAAACAAAGCTAGTGGAGGTGATGGAATTCCAGCTTAGCTATTTAAAATCCTAAAAGATAATGTTGTTAAAGTGCTGCATTTAATATGTCAGCAAATTTTGAAAACTCAGCAGTGGTCACAGGACTGGAAAAAGTCAGTTTTCATTCCAATCCCAAAGAAGGACAATGTCAAAGAATGTTCAAACTATCTTACACTTGGGCTCATTTCGCATGCTAGAAGGTCATGCTCAAAATCCTTTAAGCTAGGCTAAGAATTTCCAGATGTAAGAGCTGGGTTTAGAAAAGGTAGAGGAAGCAGAGATCAAATTGCCAGCATTCGTTGGATCACAGAGAAAGCAAGAGAAGTAAAAAAAAAAAATCTACTTCTGCTTCATTGACTATGTTAAAGCCTTTGACCGTGTAGATCACAATAAAATGTGGAAAATTCTTAAAGAAATGGAAAGACCAGGTCACTTTGCCCGTCTTCTGAGAAAGCTGTACGTGGGTCAAGAAACAACAATTAGAACCTTACATGGAACAACGGACTGGTTCAAAATTGGGAAAGGAGTAAGACAGGCTTCATATTGTCACCCTGTTTATTTAACTTTTATGTAGAGTTCAGTTCAGTTCAGTTCAGTCGCTCAGTTGTGTCCGACTCTCCGCGACCCCATGAATCACAGCACACCAGGCCTCCCTGTCCATCACCAACTCCCGGAGTTCACTCAAACTCATGTCCACAGAGTCGGTGATGCCATCCAGCCATCTCATTCTCTGTCATCCCCGTCTCCTCCCGCCCCCAATCCCTCCCAGCATCCAAGGCTTTTCCAGTGAGTCAACTCGTCGCATGAGGTGGCCAAAGTATTGGAGTTTCAGTTTTAGCATCAGTCCTTCCAATGAACACCCAGGATTGATCTCCTTTAGAATGGACTGGTTGGATCTCCTTGCAGTCTAAGGGACTCTCAAGAGTCTTCTCCAACACCACAGTTCAAAAGCATCAATTATTCAGCGATCAGCTTTCTTCATGTGAAATGCAAGGCTGGATGAATCACAAGCCGGAATCAAGACTGCTGGGAGAAATATCAACAACCTCAGATATGCAGGTGATACCACTCTAATGACAGAGATTGAAGAGGAACTAAAGAGCTTCTGGATGAGGGTGAAAGAGGAAAGTGAAAAAGCTGGCTTAAAACTCAACTAAGATCATGCATCCAGTCCCTTCACTTCCTGACAAATAGAAGAGGAAAAAGTAGAAGCAGTGACAGATTTGGTTTTCTTGGGCTCCAAAATCACTGCCAATGTTGACTGCAGCCATGAAATTAAAAGACACTTGCTCCTTGGAAGGAAAGCTTTGACAAATCAAGACAGCTTAGGATGTGAGAGTTGGACCATAAAGAAGACTGAACGCAGAAAAATTGATGCTGGAGAAGACTCTTGAGAGTCCTTTGGACTGCAAGGAGATCAAACCAGTCAATCCTAAAGGAAATCAACACTGAATATTCACTGGAAGGACTGACACTGAAACTCCGATACTTTGGCCACCTGATGCAAAGAGCTGGCTCATTGGAAAAGACCCGGATGCTGGGAAAGATTGAGGGCAGTGGGAAAAGGGGACGACAGAGGATAAGATGGTTGGATGGTATCACTGACTCAGTGGACATGAATATGAGCAAACTCCAGGAGATAGTGAAGGACAAGGAAGCCTGGCGTGTTGCAGTCTATGGGGTCAAAGAGTCTGACATGACTTAGTAACCAAACAACAACCAAGCTACCACTGCACTATTACTACTGGGACTATAACTTGTGCAGGATAAGCTCAGATTCTGGGTAAAGCAGGCAAGCATCACCACCCATTTCACAGGCTCAGACAGATGGAGTGATTACCCTGGGCTCCCTTAGTCTGCACCTCCCAGCCACGTGAGCTCTCAACCACCAGACCACCTGTGCCCCTGGGTATGGATCATGTTTTATTGATGCTGACGGGAGACTGGTATTGCTTTGCATCTCCTTATAAAACATGCTATACTTTGCTTGACAGACTCCCAAGCAACCGAGGAAAACCAAGAGCAGCTGACGTCATGGGAAGTCTCAAAAGCCACGAGTTGATGAGAACAAGGGGACCTGAGCCCCACCTGCAGGGGCTCTGGGGCCCTGGATGCTGCTCTTCCTTCCCTGCAAAGGAGTAAAGGAAAACAAAAGAAAGGGAAAGACTGGAGATCTCTTCAGGAAAACTAGAGATATGAAGGTAATACATAATGCAAGGACGGGCATGATAAAGGATAGAAACTGTAAGGAGCTAACAGAAGCAGAACAGATTAGGAAGAAATGGCAAGGATACACAGAATTATACAAAAAAAAAAAGCCATAAAGAGCCAGATAACGTGGTTATCCGGACACCATGTGCTCCACCCCAAGACCAATTTGTACGCATATATCCTTGGAAGATTAGGTTTTGTTAAACCACTCCTGATTTGGAAGTGCCATTTTCTATTGCTTAACTACTTCCAGCTAAAAGCAGAGCACATGAAACCCAGACTTCACAGCCACTGCTCTGCCTGCATTGTCCTGGCCTCTCCCACCTCCCAGACCTTGTGGGACCACTGCATCTCTCCCTCTAGAGTATGGGGGGTCTCGTCTTACCGTCCCCCCAACATCCCATAGGGCCCACTCTCAGCCCTGCCCTACGCTCCCTTCTGTATTTTTGCAACAAACCGTTGCAGGTGCCTAGTCAACCCCAGCATTCCTCTTGACCTTGGAGGCTACATCATATTCACACAGGCCTCTCACCACAGCAGTGGAGCAGGGAGGTGGCACCAACCTAAGGGCCGGGATGGTGTATCTGGATAGAACAGGCCTGACCTCTGTGTCCCCTGAGATTTCTAAACAGAGAGAGGGTTCAGGATAGGGGTACACATGTATACCTGTGGCCGATTCACGCTGATGTATGGCAAAAACCATCACAATATTGTAAAGTAATTATCCTCCAATTGAAATAAATTAATTTTAAAAATAAAATAAAAAAGAAGCAAGATCCTTCCCTCAGTGAGAATCTGCTCTCTATGCAGAGAGTCATACAAACAATCATGAGCCAGGGAGTGGTCCATGGACCAACTTCAGGGCATTATGAAGCAGGTACTGCAGGCAGGCCATGCTGAGAAAAGAACTCTTAACAAGTTCAAGTTAATTCCCCACTCAGCTACTCACTGGCTACTGGCAATTCTGAGCCTCAGTTTCCTCACATGCAAGAGAGAGGTTGTAGACCCACACACAGGAATGAAATGCCATGAGTCCTCAGCACGTGCAGATGGCACAGGACAAAGGGTGAAATTTTGGAAATCGAGGGAGGTATTTTATACCTAGTAGGATTGACCTGTGAAAGTGTTAGTCACTCAGTCATGTCCGACTCTGCAACCCCATGGACTATAACCCACTAGTTCCTCTGTCCTCGGAATTATCCAGGCAAGAATACTGGAGTGGGTTGCCATTCCCTTCTCCAGAGGATCTTCCCAACCCAAGGACTGAACCCAGGTCTCCTGCATTGCAGGTGGATTCTTTACTGTCTGAGCCAGGGAATTCTCAACTTCATGAGCCCCAAGGGTTACTAACCACAGGCCCAATCACCTGCTTTGTAGATTCCAGGTTCCCTATAAAGTGGGGCCCCATTAGGCTAAACCTTGCCCTTCCCACCCAGCTGTACTTCTTGCTGGTGGGGCCCAGTTATTAGTTTTCTGTTCAAGAATTACCTTGGGCAAATGAATTAGTCTTATCACTCAGCTCCCTCTTCTCCTCTATTGTCTGAAAACCCCTTTAGAAGTTGTCCCCCCGGCCGTTTCAGAGCTGGGGCAGACGCATGTCCTGTCGTGTACAAGAATGCTGAGTCCAGCCCTCTGAGGCTCTGGCCGTGCAGTCGAGCTGGGCAGGGAGAACACCCTGTGCCTTCCTTGTGGACGGCGGCTCATTAACCAGCAGCCTCCTTCAACAGCGGCCTCTCCTGACTCAGTCCAACTGGGCCCCCAGTGGCAGTCCCAGCCTGGCTGCAAGATTCCACCTCCCGAAGTCAGGGAGCCCAGGCCCGGCCCCTCCTCAGCAACATGAGGAAGGACTCAGCTGCCCTTGTCCCATTTCATCCAAGCAGAAACACCTGCCCTGATATGCTAACCGAAATCCCCAAATTACTCAGCATCACCTCGTGGCTTGAGCCCTGCAGGCTTATGGAACAGAGGAATGTGGGTTTCAAGTTCCCTCACTTCCCTTGGATTACATTTAATGCTGCCCAGTTTCCATAGATGGAAGGGACTTATTAAACCTGACACACCTGTTCTGTCCCCAGGGGTCCCCCTCAGGAAAACAGCTGGCCACTTGCTGTCCCTCTGTTGTGCTGCGTGTTTGGAGGGAACACACTGCGGTAGGAAACGCACCCACGATCAAAGGAATAGCACAACCCGTAAAATGTGCTGGTGTTTCGGTGACCCTGATCTTGAGCTGGTGCTGCTGGTAACTTGTATACTGAGTTCAACACCACCAGGGAGGCGCCTCCACGTGGTCCTCCCACTCCTGCTCATGGATTGGACCCCCAGGAAGAGTGCCAGGGATGCGTGTCCAAACGTGGAATCAGAGACTCCTTCCTGCACCTACCTGCCTTCTTCCTGTCTTTCCTCCCCCAGCACAGAGCATCAACTCCACCCTGTTGGGGCCACCTCCTCCAGCCCTCACCCACATCCTACTCCCCGTCCTCCCCCGGCTCAGTCCATCCCTCTCCAGCCCCACTGTCATGTGCCGACGTTCGTCTCCTCGGCTCTTACAGACCAGAGTCACGTGCCCCCTTTAGGTCCCCTGCTGACTCCCTACATGGAGGCAGAGGGGTCCTTGGAAATGCCCTCACCCTGCCATACCCCTGTTTGCAACCCCTCTGGGACCCTCACTGCTTCTCAAGAAAGGCCAGATGTCTCTGGCCACTGTTTGCACCAATTTATGGAGTGGCTTCCTTTGTAGCTCAGTCAGTAAAGAATCTGCCTGCAGTGCCGGAGACCCAGGTTCTATCCTTCGGTTGGGAAGATCCCCTGGAGAAGGAAATGGCAACCCACTCCAGTATCCTTGCCTGGAAAATCTCATGGACAGAGGAGCCTGGTGGTCTGCAGTCGATGGGGTCGCAAAGAGTCGGGCACGACTGAGCGACTCACTCTTACTTACTTATGGAGTGGCTGCTCAATGGATGAGGGACCATCAAGTGAGAACAGGCAGGATCCTGGCGTTCTAGTAGGGAGCCAGACCCCAAACCGGCAAATGAAGGACTAAAGGGTAACTTCAGACAGCGGTTATTGCAGGGAAGAAAACAGCAGGATGATGGGTGGAGAAAGGCTATGAGGCCATGACCCTGGGGAGGATGGGGGTGGGGACATCAAGGGAGGGTCCCTCTGGGAGGGATCAGAGGCAGCTGTGTGTGGACCAGGAGCAGAGGGCGCCCACCCCCTGGTCCTGCTGAGCCCTTCAGCCTCCCCCACCCTGCCCACTCCAGCTCCTTACAACCACACCACGTTCTCCAAGGGGCAATGCGGATTCAGGCCGTGGTACCCTCTTGCAGCTGCTCTCTGCCTGGGACATCCTTGCACACCAGCCCACCACGTGGACTGACACGTACTGACATCAAGACCATGCTCCACGTCACCCACTCTTCAAAGCCTCACCCCAACTCTGCCTCCCTCCTGCTGCTTAATCTCTCCCTCCTAGACCCCCGCTTCCGTGGCTGATTCATACGTCGATTTTGTATGTATCTGATTAGATATAATGGTTCCTGATGCGCCTCTGCATCCCGGCACCCAGCCCCTACGCTCTGCAGAGACCTGAGGTTCATGACAGGGTTTGTGCTCCCAGGAGACATGTAAGGGCGTGGAAGTGATGCCGCGGGAGAAATAGGCCTGTTCTGCTGTGGTCTCGACCAGATTCCCCGTTAAGTCATCACAACATCCCCTTACATCACAGTGAGCGAGCATACACCGTGGGGTAGGAGGCAAATCTACAAGGAACTGAAGTGCAGTGGTAACAGCTGTCATTACACGAGTCGGGGGTGGTTGCACCAGGCCCTCAGGAGCTGCACCCTCAGTGATGCCACGGCAGGTGTACATGGCCCCCCATAGCAGTGAACAAGAATGAAGGTTCTAGAGCTGCTGACGCTGACGCAGACAAAAGACCAGTGAAGGATGTGGACCTTATCCACTTGTTAGTTCCGATGCACCAGAAATGGATGCTCCCTGAAGTGGAGTGTTGGGTTAAAATATGCGACTTGCCATCCTGGCTGTTCACCTCCCTGGCTGTTTTCAAGTCACATGCCTGCCAGTGGTGGATGGCACGTAAACCACCACCCTCTAGGATGGGGTGTTCTTAGTTCATTATCAGTGTTTATGCTAGTCAAATATAATGTAAAATATTTTAAAATATTTAAAAACTTTCCAGTCAGTTTAATTGGGGATGAAAGTTTGCTACTATGAATTTTTCATATCTCTAGTTACTAGTGGAAGTGAATTATGTTTAGAAATTTTCATATGTTTACATATGAAATTATGTAATTTTTCATATGTTTACATATGAGATTCGTATGTTTACATATGAAATTATGTTTAAAATTTTTCATATGTTTAGAAATTTTGCACCGTCCTTCCCAAACCATGAATTCCAGGCTATTTCCCAGTGATCTGCGGAGTTCTGCTAACAACTGGTTTTCATTCATGAATGATGAAATCATCTCACTCAATGCATTTTCCCTCTTTTCTCATTTCTGGAAATGTTGTTGTTGTTTTAGTTGCTTAGTCGTGTCGAACTCTTTGGCGACCCCACGGACTGCAGCTTGCTAGGCTCCTCTGTCCATGGGATTTTTTCAGGCAAGAATACTGGAGTGGGTTGCCATTTCCTCCTCCAGGGGATCTTCCTGAAGCAGGGATCGAACCCATGTCTCCTTCATTGGCAGCAGGGAAACCCTGTAGAAATCCTGTTCTTATGAATAATACATAAAAAGAATAAAACCACTGATGTTACAAGTTACATACAAGTAAGCATTGTATGCAGTTTTATATTAAAAGTAAAGATTTTGACAGCAAGAGGGAAAAGGAAAGCTGTTGCCAGTCTGTCCCTTCCTTACACACTAGACCACTGTTACAAATGAAAATTTAAACACTAGTAGAGGAATGGAACACCCTCTGCCACGATGCTAGTTGGCAAAATCTCATGTATACTAAGAGGGCCTCCACAAAAATATGTATTTTTCAGTTCAGTTCAGTTACTCAGTCATGTCCGACTTGTACTTTTAGTTATATTTTTATATTTAAAGTTGAGAACTGGATTTGAAATCATATATAGAAAAATATACTTCGTAAAGATAAAATCAGAGAGTTGAGGAAATTAAAGTAACACTGAGAAAAAAACAACAAAACAATCATACTCCTGGGCACATACCTGAAGAAAACCATAATTCCAAAAGATACATGCACCCCAATGTTTACTGCAGCTCTATTTACAACAGCCAGGCCATGGAAGCAACTTAAATGCCCATCCACAGAGGAATGGATAAAGAATCTGTGGCACATATGTGCAATGGAATATTACTCAGCCATAAAAAGAATGAAATTGTGCCTTTTGCAGAGTCACAAATGGACCTAGAGACTGGCATACAGAGTGAAGTAAGTCACAGGGAAAAACAAATATCATATATTTAATGCATAGATGTGGAATCTAGAAAAATGGTACAGATGAATCTATTTGCAAAGCAGAAATAGAGACACAGATGTAAAGGACAAATGTATGGACACCAAGGGGGGAAAGAGAGAGGCGGGATGAATTGGGAAATTGGGATTAACATTATAGAGCACTATGTATAAATAGCTAACTAATGGGAACCTACCGTATAGCACGGGGAACTCTACTTAATGCTCTGTGGTGAACTAAATGGGAAAGAAACCCAAAAAAGAAGGGATATATACACACACGCACGCGTGTGCACACACACTCAGCTGATTCACTGCTATGCAGCAGAAAATAATACAACATTGCAAAGCAACTATACTCCAATAAAAATTTTTTAAAAAAGAATACAACCGGAGAACATCTGGAGAACTACAACAGATGGGAAAGAGAGGTAAGAAAAGAAAATTCAAACTGAAACAGAGATGCTCCCCAGTAATCCTGTCTCACTCCTGGCTCATCACTCTCTCCACAACCTCAGCCTCAGGTGGGCATCAGCTTTGCATGAATGCTTTAGAAAAACTTCAAGTTCCATACTTTAGAAATTACTGGCAATTATCCAAAATCTCCAATGTTAAGTCAAATGACAGGAGTCTATTTTAATACCTACATATTTAGTTTCTGGTAACCAAGACAAGAATATAACATAGGTGAGTTAGACATAGTATGTCAATAAATGTGAGACTCCTTCCTTCCAAAAAAAAGTTGATGAAATTAAGACAAAGGCCATACAATAGAAGGTCAAACATAGACACACAACCCAAATGATACAAGGCAGTTAGTTGCACATTTGGCTCTGAGCTTCCTGGTAGCCAAGACAAAAAGGGTAACATGATTAACTACAAACATGCACGCTCCTTAAAAAAACCAACAAAATAAGTGTGGCTTATTTTGGTCCCGAGGTCTCCGAGAACAGTCTCCCAAGGGTCCTGAGGGAGGGGATACAGTGCAGCTCAAGACAGCAGTGACACTCAAGGGAAGGGCTCTGTTCAAGAGATTTGGGGTGGGCCCTCAAAACCTCAAGGAAGGATTCAAGAGATTTGGGGTGGGGTCTCAGAATCAGCACTTTCACAAAGCTCCCTGGTGACCTGGATGGATGCTCTGATGTGGGCACTGGCGTGGTTGGGATGACCGATGACCCCAACCCCCACACTTGCTTCTGTATGAGCACAGACAAGTGACTGCACTGTCCTGAGCCAGTTATCCTCATCCAAAAAATAGGACCATTAACAATTCTTACCCTAGAGAGCTCTCACAAGGCTCCAAGGAGGTGATGTGTTTGAAACACTTGGCGGGAGGCTGGTACACAGAAGATGCTAAATAAGTGTTAACAATGACCATCATTAATAACCATGCTTCTCTGTCCCAAATTATATGATGTCTGCAGGGCTGGACTCAAAAGACACCCAGGAGGAGCTGGGCTCTCACCCAGCACTGCTGAAGAAGAAAATCAGCAAGTGTTTATCAATATCTGTTATTATGCAATCCCCCACCCTCTGCAAGGATGCCTCAACACTTCCCAAAGGAGCAGCTTCCTTTCCAGCAATTAAGTCATTTTTTTTTCCTGCTAAGCCCAGAAAAAGTCAGGTTTCAATATTTTCAAAACCCTGTGTCCATAGAACTGAGACCCTGCTCTTTGCCCCAGGTTTCCTGGCACCTTCAACAGAAACAAGCCCCATGGCTAATACCCCATGATTATCAGGGGTGCCAATCTCCACTGCCACCCTTAAAAGCAACAAGCCTCCTTAAGTTCTGCAGTTTTCAAGGCAGGTGTGGGGGAGGGGAGCAGTAGCACAAAACACTTATTTTCTGGGAACTTGTGTTTCCTGGAGGCCTGAGTGGCGGCAGTTTGTTCTGGAAACAGGAGAACAGGACGTGCGGAGGGACTGGCTTGAGGAGCATTTAATGCCCACACAAACATGCAAACTACCAGCTCCTGGAGGACGCTCCTGAGCATTCATCAGCTGCTCACAAGGCGGTCCTAGAGCAGAGGAGCCCCCAAGGGAGACTTAATAGAAGGTCATGCAGCGTTCTGGAGGTCCCTGGCACCCCACCCTCTAGCTCCAGGCAAATTGCACCATAAGGGCTTCCTGGTGGCTCAGACGGTAAAGAATCTTCTACAATGCAGGAGACTTCGGTTTCATCCCTAGGTCAGGAAGATCCCCTGGAGGAGGGAATGGCAACCCACTCTAATATTCTTGCCGGGGAAATCCCACAGAGGAACCTGATGGGCTACAGCCCATGGGGTTGCAAAGAGTCAGACACAACTGAGCGACTAACACTTTCACAGGGAACAAAAACAAAGTCGTTAACAACTACACTAACACAGCCTGAGTCCTCCAGGTGCTGCTTCTACAGCAGCTCAGCACCCTGGCCTGGCCTCTGCCCCTCCCAGGTGACCACTGCATCCAGTCAGGACCACCAGCAGCAGCTCCACACCCCTCCCCTCCCCACCAGGAACACACTTTCACCTGACTGTAGAAGGACTACCCTAGAATCTTCCGAAGGTCCCAGGAGAAGGTGCTGCCACGGTGTTGAATTTACAAACCAGGGGGAGATTCGGAGAAGGCGGTGCTGGCCCAAGCCCACAGCACTGTGAGGGAAGCCTGGGATTTGAACCCGCCTGTCTGCCTTTCCCCAAAGCCCATGCTTGGATCAGAGTCTCTCTCTGGATATTTTCACTAACCATGCTGTTCCAGGTATAGCGGGCACATCTGCATCCCCTCCAGCGATCCCCACATTAACACAGGCATGAAGCGTTTTGCACAGAGGCCCAGGGCCTGGCTGGAGGCCTGAATGACCTGACGGAAGCCACACAACATGAGAAAACCCAGAGACTTGGATAAGCCAGAGACCACCTCCGAGAACTTGCTTCCCCTGCCACCCAGGCTGGGAGTTCTGAGGAACCTAGCCCGCCTCCTACAAAGATTAAATGAAATGAGGGAAAGCAAGCAAAACTCACTGCACAGGCTCTGCACTTAGAAGGCAAAGTTGTCATTTGATAACTTTGTAAACAAATGCTGAATTCTAGTGCTGGACACCTCAAGCTTATAATAACAACAGCAACAGTAATAAAGAAAGCTGTCAGGCATCCTTATCACCGGCTCCTCTTAAATGGTGAGCACACAACTGTACTAAAGCAAGACCATAACTTCCAGAACTCGCCCCCTGTGTGAGTCCCTGGAGCTTTGGGTCTGTGAGACACTGCAGATTCATTTACACATGCAGTAAAGGTGGGCTGGGCTGCTGGACAGAAAGGGGGTGAAAACTACCATGAGGCTTTACTCCCCTCAAGCTGACTTTGACTTCATATGCCCCTCCTAACAAGAAGCAGCTCACAGAGTTGGGGAAACCAAGACCACTTCATCCAAAAATGCTCTAGGAGTGCCCAAAAGACGAAAGAGTGAGGGTCTGGAAATTTTTAAAAAATACACAAGACGAAAACACCAACTGCACTTCAGGATACAGTGAATAGCAGGTTGCCATGGCAACCAGAGGCTGAATTATTCAGCAAGTGAAGGCAGAAGAATCTCTGAAAGGAGGCAAAACAAAGACAAAGGATCCAATTAAACCACTTCTGTAGGGAAACAAACCAGGCAGCCGGGAGGGCTGTGTCTGCCCCTTGGGATGTGATTTCTCAGCCACGGCCCCTCTGTGTCTAATTCCGGGCTTGCTTTTCCATTTTTAAATACGGTGACAAACAGCCAAGGAGCTACTATGTTCTACTCCAGATTTAAAACAAGCTACAGACTCAGTGATTAATGGAGGAAGTCTAGCCCAGAGCCTGGGTTTTGGGGTACCACTTAATCTGAGGGACTTTGAGGTCCCAGCACCCTACCTTTTCCCACCTCCTGTCTGCCCTGGGAGACAGGAGTGGAGTCCCCAGAGTTCTCTTAAGTCAAGCATCATCTTGAGCATTTTGTTTTCCTTGAATCACATGTACTTACAATGCTTACTATTTTTTCTTTAATTTGCTTAATATCTTATTTTGAAGGAAAACTTGGTTTTGTTTGAGTGTGTGCGTGCTAAGTCATTTCAGTTGTGTCTGACTCTTTGTGATCCTATGGACCATAGCCTGCCAGGCTCCTCAGTCCATGGGATTTTCTAGGCAAGAATTCTGGAGTGGGTTGCTATTTCCTCCTCCGGGGGATCTTTCAGACCCTGGGATCAAACATGCATCTCTTAATGTCTTCTGTGTTGGCAGGCAGGTTCTTTACCACTCATCCCACCTGGGAAGCCCCTGGTTTTGTTTAGCAGATAGGAAACCATTATCAACTGGCACGGAGGAGAGCTGCAAAAGCAACGTGTGTAAAGTCATTTTTTGACATCCGGGCAGGGGAGGATGTTTTAAGACTGGCACAAACAGTATGAACCATAAAGTACATCAGGGGCTGGGTGGGATGTTGTTCATGTTTGTGCATAAACCTCCATTGGACCCCAGCTACACTCACTCACCACGCATTGGCCATGACTGGGTGAGTGTGACAACAGAGTTGTGTGGTCACAGCAGACACGGTAGGTTCCTGAGCAATACTCAGTATCTGGCTCTTCATGGAGAACATCTGCTCGATCGTCTGGTGGCTTTAGAAATGAAGAACTTTCACACATCGAAGGGAAACATCAACAAAATGATGAGACCGGCCCCAAAGAGGGAGAAGAGGAGCCATTCGCAGACCTGGAGAGGCTGGGAGTGTGATTTCCAGAGTAAACGCAAGTCAGTAAGATAAAGAAAACTTCAAGTAATGGACAGGAAAGGAACTGAAAAAACCAAAAAGCTAATAAGCACTAAAAAAAGAAAAAGTTTAATCTCGCCAGAAATGAGAGAGACAGAAAACCATGCCTCCTGTGATAGTGTGTGGCATCATGAGACAGGCAGCCGGGACACAGAGCTTGATCAGCTGGCACATCCCTTCGGCCATGAGATCCATGCAGCCGTGTTCCCAGCCCTCCCTCCTTCCCACCCACATGCACTCATTGAGCATCTGGTTGGTACCAAGCCCGAGAGTGGGTACCACCACACAGGAAGAGGTCTGAGGATGCTCTCAGGGGTGTGAGGCCCAGGGGACCTCTCTCCCTCATTTCCCACAACTCTATCTCCAGCAACAACCACAGCACCGGCCTGCCCCTTATTCGAGTGAGATAAGCCTTTGTGACTGACCAGACACAGAGAGACAAGTGCTTGGGGGTCTGACAGTCTCATTGCAATTAGACTAAGAACATCCAACTTGGAGAGACTCCTCCAATCCATTAAAATCAGGGAATTCATTAAAGTCCCCCTCACCCCAGAGACTGATCCAGTTTGGGGGGTGGGGGGTGGGGCTTGTCAATCAGTATTTTAAAAAGCTTCTCCACAGGGAGCCCTGTTCTGGGTTTGGGCCCACCGGTCACCATGGGCACCTCAACAGCCATCCACAGCGGGCACCCTCGCCACACAGCTCAGAGCCAACACCAAAGGAGGGGCTCCCAGACCCCACCAGCGATGGTGAGCATTGAGTTGAAAAATGTTAGTCGCTCAGTCATGTCCGACTCTCTGCGACCCCATGGACGCTAGCCCACCAGGCTCCTCTGTCCGTGGACTTCTCCAGGCAAGGATACTGGAGTGGGTAGCCATCCCCCTCTCCAGGGGATCTTCTACAGGTCTCCCACATTCAGGCAGACTCTTTATCATCTGAGCCACCAGGGAAGCCTGAGCACTGACTTACTGAGCACCCACTACATGCCCCAGGTCTGCAATGCACCTTCCCTATGGGACCTCCCCGCAACTCACAATGACCTTGAGAGCATCAGCACCCCACTTCATGAATGAGAAAACGAAGACCTGGGGAGGTGAGTCCATTGGCCCAAGATCCCCAGCACATTAGCACAGAGCAGCAATTCAAACTGGGACTATGTGATTCCAGGCCCTCAGGACCCCAGCCAGGGACCCCACAGCCTGCAGAAACGTGAGCCCACTGTTCCTCCTCTGTGAGCCCACAGCTGGTGTCATCCCCATTTCACAGGTGAGAAAACTGAGACCCAGGGAAATGCAACATCTGGGTGCTGGGCTTTACCCACTTACACTCACTGCCCTCGGCCCTGAAAAACCTGAAGTAAAGGCACTCAGAGGGTGAGACACTGGACCCAAGCCCCCAGCAGGATGGGGAACAAGGGCCCATCTGCCGGCAGTGAGGAGGCGTAAGTCTCAGGCAGAGGGATGAGCTGGGCCCAGGGCAACCTTCGGGGCTGTGGTCCTAGACCAGGGGTGGCAGTGGCTCCGTCCCCAGGGGATGTGTGGTTGTCACAGTGGTGGAGGTAGGGGGGCGGGCTATGAGCATCTCCAGGGCAGAGGCCAGGGATGCTGCTAAATGTCCCACGGTGCATAGGATACCAGAGGCCAAAACATTGGGACTCCTGAGCTCGGGAGCCCCTGCTTTAAACCCCCGCTTCTCCAAGGGTGCCACAGACCAGCAGCACTGGCAAACCCCACCCTGTCCCCCCAGAGCTTGTCCAAACCACAGGCCCTGCTTCTATAACCAGTCCTTTTCCACAAGGAAGACTGGCCCCAGGCGGGAGGGACTCAACAGTGTCTAGGGACACGTCAGTTGTCACAGGGGATGTCATGTGTCCAGGCCAGGGAGGCTGCCAAACATCTGATGCTCCGTCAGCCCCCATGGCAAGAAACTGGTCCTGAACATTGACGGCAGTCAGGATGGGAGACCCCCGCCGCAGATACTGTGTGTGGAGCCTGGGAGGGTGCAACGCAGGGTCGGGCTGCAGGCAGGCAGGACCAGCCCCCTCTGGGGCCCACGTGCCCACACTTACTTGGAGAGCTTCATTTCGATCTGCTGCCGGATCTCCTGCCGCTCCTCGTCCGTCCTCTGGGGGAAGATGTTTCGGTCCTCCAGCTCCTGCCTGCTGGGCCGGTTCCTCAGCTTCACTGCTAGGAGCTCCTTCTTGCATTTCCTTGGCAGGGTCCCTGGGAGAAGGGGTGATGAGATGACGGGTGTCAGGAGGTGCCGGCTGCTGGGGGAGACGCTCCCCACCCCCACTGCAGGAGAGACTCTGCACCAGAGCTACAGGGGCGAGTCCGGCAACTGTGGTGCCCCCCAGAGAATGGTGGTCAAGGCACGTCCCTTCACAAAGCCCCCTCGTCCCACACCTTCCATTGGCGGGGCGCTGATTGTGCATGCAGGTCTCCACTGACCATCATGAGAGACACTTGCTGTTCCAGAGCAATTATCAATAGCACCACCTTCTCTTTCAAAAGTGTCTGAGTTCAGGTCATAAATTAGTTACTTTTATCCATGGTGGCCCGTCCCTTCCTCCCCACTGCCTGCTACCCCGTGGCCACCTGGATCCCTTTTCATGCCTGGAACATCACAGCTCAGGGCCTCAGCAACATGTCCATCCAGCACTGACCACCCCACTCTGCCTGGACCATCCTGGTCTGGCTACCTTCTGAACCATGTCGTTGGCCTACAACCCGGCCGTCAGAGACCCAATAGGTCCTCTAATCTCCATCACCCTCAGATCAATTCCTCCCTTATCTGATCTCTTTCTGGGTCCTTAGTTTATCATCTGTCTCCTCCACTAGACTGAAAGTCCCATGATAGTCCGTTCTCCTGGGTCCTGGAACAGTGTTGACGCAGCAGGTTGTCTGGTCGAGTGAGCCTGACTCAGGGTCTAGAAGGCTGACACTGATCTTTATCTCTCCCTGTGTCTGGAAGCAGCAGAGTCAGATCTGAGTGCATGTAAGATGTAAGATCTTAAAGAATGATGTTCAGATTTACCTAACACATTACTGACTGGGAGATTTTTGCAGAAACTAGCACCTGTAGCTGGCAATTTACATAAGTGAACATTGAAACACTCCAGTCACTAACTTTCGGATATCAAAAGAAAGTAAAAGTGTTAGTTGCTCAGTTGAGTCTGACTCTTAGTGACCCCATGAACTGCATAACCTGCCATGCTTCTCTGTCCACAGAATTCTCCAGGCAAGAATACTGGAGTGGGTTACATTCCTTCTCCAGGGGATCTTCCCAACCCAGGGATTGAACCCGAGTCTCCCGCATTGCAGGCGGATTCTTTACCATCTGAATCACCAGGGAAGTTGGGTAACAGAAGTAGTAGTAATATCTTTCTCATCAATAAGATGCTAATAGCAGAAATGGGGATTGGCTGCATTCAAGGTCAGAGAAGGGTCATGCCTTAGGTGACAGGACATGGCAGTGAGCTTTCTGAACACCAAAGTCCCTACCTGCCCCAGCCAGCGCACATGCTGACAAGTGGCAGAAAACTCCAAGTATTAATACAGCGTAGACTGTGCTTCTGAGGGTGTGTGGTTTTGCACTTTTATTAGGGGATAGGTTTAATTCCTGGAGTTCAAACCATCATCCAATGTGGTCATCCCACAGCTGAAGGCAAACTATTTATTAAGAATCATGGCTCCCTACTTTGGCTACCTCATGCATCAAGTTGACTCACTGGAAAAGAGTCTGATGCTAAGAAGGATTGGGGGTGGGAGGAGACGGGGATGACAGAGAATGAGATGGCTGGATGGCATCACCGACTCAATGGACATGAGTTTGAGTGAACTCCGGGAGTTGGTGATGGACAGGGAGGCCTGGCGTGCTGTGATTCATGGGGTCGCAAAGAGTCAGACACGACTGAGTGACTGAACTGAACTGAACTGAAAGAAAGTCAATTCCCAGCATGGGGTATGGATATACAAACTAAGAAATACATCCAGCAAAGTGACAGTTTAACAGAAATTTGGGATAAAGTAAGATGCCAACCTAGATGGCGTATTAAAAAGCAGAGACATTACTTTGCCAACCAAGGTCCGTCTAGTCAAGGCTATGGTTTTTCCAGTGGTCATGTATGGATATGAGAGTTGGACTGTGAAGGAAGCTGATCGCCGAAGAATTGATGCTGTTGAACTGTAGTGTTGGAGAAGACTCTTGAGAGTCCCTTGGACTGCAAGGAGATCCAACCAGTCCATTCTAAAGGAGATCAGTCCTGGGTGTTCATTGGAAGGATTGATGCTAAAGCTGAAACTCCAATACTTTGGCCACCTCATGCTTTTCCACCTCACTGGAAAAGACTCTGATGCTGGGAGGGATTGGGGGCAGGAGGAGAAGGGGACGACAGAGAATGAGATGGCTGAATGGCATCACCGACTTGATGGACATGAGTTTGAGTGAACTCTGGGAGTTGGTGATGGACAGGGAGGCCTAGTGTGCTGTGATTCATGGGGTCGCAAAGAGTCAGACAGGACTGAGCGGCTGAACTGAAGATACAAAAAATTGTACTTGACTGAAACTTGACTTTCTAATGTGAACTTGTTTACTATGTGTTTTATAGACAAAGAGAAAAATAATGACCCCAGAAACCATTTCAGCCAGGACTCCAGCCTGATTTTGCTTTAATAGCTTTATACATGATTGGAGTCCTATATTTATAGAATCATAAAAGCCTAAAGCAGTCACATGCATTTTTCTGTTGATCTCTGCTGCATGGTCTGGGGAAAATTGAAAGCCAAACTGGCATTTATGCATCAAGGGAGCCTCAAAGGTCTTGGGACACGTCCTTCGTGAATGTCAAGGGTCTCATACATGGCGGGAAGGCAAGGGGGATTGCCATTTCAGACGAGTGTAATATGCTTAACCATGAAATGACACTGAAGGTGGTTTAATCTTTTCAGCTTTTGATAAAGAATGTCTTTAAGCCTACTGCAAATGTCTCAGGCTTGTCACTACGATCTTTAAGCATATTTGTTCTTAACTGAAAGACCCTTTCATCAGAGATTTCCAGATGTGTTAAGAATTCACTGCACAGGAAGTCTTAGTTCTAAGAGCGGGTAATTCTCTGCTTAATCTTCCAGCCTCTATGAGCACAGCTTGGGCACCTATAGGGCCATTATGAAAATGTCTGGGCTGACAGTCTTTCCCAGGATATCGGGGGTTACTAGGTTTGGCTACTTCAAAGTCAAAGAGAAGTTTCCAGACAAACGGTTTAAAATGAAGGTTTCACATGAATTTGAGTGTTACTTCTACCAAACTGACAGCATTAGTCTAAATGAGCAGGTGATCCAGAGCAGGGTGTGATGCAGAGAAATGGAGGCCAGGAAACTTCCCTTCCTGACTGTGGGAACCATTGTCTCCGCAAGTGCCCCCAAACACACTTGTGATCCTATCTTTGGAGCCAGAAATCCCCCTTCCAAGAGTCTGCTCCCAAAACTAACGGGACAAGCACATAAAACATATACGAGGGTGTCCATCCAGCCTTATTTACAAAGTAAAGAAATTAAACACAGCTGATTCATTGGAAAAGACCCTGATGCTGGGAAAGATTGAGGGCAGGAGGAGAAGGGGGTGACAGAGGATGAGATGGTTGGATGGCATCACCGACTCAATGGACATGACTTGGTGCAAACGCTGGGAGATAGTGAATGACGGAAGCCTAGCGTGTGGCAGTCCATGCGGTTGCAAAGAGTTGGACACAATTTAGTGACTGAACACCACCACCAACAAACACAGCCAAAATATCCCAACAATACAGCATGTGCCAGATTACGGCACTTGTGTCATCTGAATATTATCAACCTATTAAAAATGGTGGTTGTTGTTGTTTAGCCACTCAGTCGTGCCTGATTCTTTGTGACCCCGTGGACTATAGCCCGCCAGGCCCCTCTGTCCATGGGATCTCCAGGCAAGAAGAATACTGGAGTGGACTGCCATTTCCCTCTCCAGGGGATCTTTCTGATCCAAGCATAGAACCTGTATCTCCTGCACTGGCAGGCAGACTCTTTACCACTGAACCACCTGGGAAGCCCTGATTAAAAACAGTGGTATATTCATTATTGAGAGACAAAAAGACAGTCATGATATGCTGCTAAGAGAAATAACTTGTAGGAAAAGATGTACCTTATATATATAGATATAGATATATATCTTCATCTACATTTGCATTTAATTTTGTAAATATATACAATCTTCTTATAAATTGGCATAGAGACACTAGAAATGGACTTTACCTATTAATTTATTGTATTTTATGTTTAATCATCAACATAGTTTCCTTATCTCTAAATAATTATTTAAAAAGAAAGACCCTTGTGGAGTGAAAGTAACAAAGATAGTAGGAAATTCTCTCCTTCATAAGACCAACAAGAAAATTGCAAATATCATCAGGGTCAACTTCTTCCAAATTCTATAAATTAATCAAAGTAATTTAAAGCAGCACAAGGAGTCTTTATTCAAGAGGAACTGGTGGAATCTCAGTGAGAATGTTTTGCTCCCTCCAGTCCCCTGCCCCTCTCTCTAGATTGGAGCACCCTTGTAGCAGTTTGCTGTCTCCTGAGGACTGGGTGCCTGGGAGCCACCGTGGGGAAAGGAACGGCCCTCATCCCCAAACAGCTGCATCATTTGACCTGCCACTGGTACCCTGAAGTCCCCACCACAAGGCTGCCTGCCTTGGATCTGACTCAGAGCCAGCCCAGTACAAAATGTCTTCTCCCTGGGGGCACTGGTTGAAACAATATTGTCTTTCCAAGTGCAAGGCTTTCATTTATCTTCAGACCACTCTTGCTCAATACCCTATAGAGTTCTTAATTGGCCAAAGGGAATAAAAACCAATGCATGGGCCAAAAATACTAAGTCAATTAAAAGTAAAACCTTGGACTTCCCTGATGGCTCAGTGGTAAAGAATCTGCCTGCCAATGCAGGAGAACCCTGCCAATGCGGGGTTCGATACCTGGTAGGGGAGGATCCCACATGCCATGGGGTAACTAAGCCCATGCAGCACAATTGCTGAGCCTGTGCTCCAGAGCCTGGGAGCCACAACCACAGGAGACCATGTGCTCGTGAGCCCATCCTCCGCAACAGAAGAAGCCACTGCAATGAGAAGCACATACACCACAACCAGAGAAAACCCATGCCACAATGGAGACCCAGCACAGCCAAAAATAAAAAAAATAAATAAATAAAATTACATACAAAAAAGGATGTTACAGATCCAGTTCCGCTCCAGCCAACGCTGGAGAGCCTTTGCCAGGCACGGTTGGCTGGCAGGCAGGGCTCAGCAGGCACAGTAGGCAAAGCTGGCTCTTCTCCCAGGACCTAGCATGGCCAGAGAGCAGCAGACCCCAGAGCTCCGGACTCCACCTCACCAGGCAGGGGGCAACCTCCTGACTCCATGCAGGCTCACCACCAGTGAGTGTGGAATGCAGAACATCCCCCAGCCCTGTATCATCAGCGCCATCATCCACCCAGTAGGGAAAGGATGCTCGTGGGGGATGCCAGGCCTTGGACCACTCTCTTCCTTGTCAAGCCTACCTCTTCTCTCCCTATGCACTGCACTGGCCGGCGTCCTCCCATCAGTGTCCTTGGCTGGTTCTTCATCATCCCCTCTCTAGACAAGGGTGTGCCCAGGACTCAGCCCTCAAACCCTCCTTCATGTTTGCTTCCTACATGACCTCACCTGCCCCATGACACTGGGACGAACTACTAACACTCAGATTCTCCCTCTCCAGTCACATCTTCTCTCCTGAATCCGTGCTACATCTTCAGGCTGTCTCCACTCAGGTCCCAGTCAAGCATCTCAAACATAGCATGGCCATAACCGAGCTCCAGTTTTCTTGCTGAAGTGTCAACAGGTTAAGCAACAGAGCCAAGATTTACACCTGGGCTTGACCCCAGCATCCACACTCTTAGCTGTGGCCTTCATGGATCTATTAGGTTCAGTAAGGCACCATTGCTAGTGGACCTGTTGTTCCTGTCACACGCCTGGCCCAAGAGGAGAAATGACCAGGTGGGGCATGCCCTGCTGAGCTCACTGGGGTGAAGGAGGTGTGAAAACAAGCACCTGTAATGATCTGAAACACATTACGTGTGTTCCTATTTGCACACCCTCACAACATATCCCAATTATCTGTTAGTGTGGCTTCCTCTTACCATGGTCATTATCCAAGCTTGAAACATCTTCACTCAATGGAGGAAAACAAATCTGGTGAGCTCATCCACAGAGAGGATTCTGCCTTTCTCATTTCGTTTCTTGCACAAACTCAGGAAATGTCTGCTGAGTTCCACAGTACAGGCAAGAGAAAACAGGCCACACAAGGAAGGGGACTTACTCAAGATCAAGGAAGGATTTCTAGAGGAAGCAGCACTGGGGCTGCATCCTGTAGGAAGGATTCCCTCCGGGGGATTTGTCATATAAGAACACAATTTGTTCCATGGAAGCATGTGCCATGAAAATTTATCCAGGGCTCCAAAGGAAAAGTGATGATTTTGAATTCTACTTCTGACCAAGATGGAGTAATACATGCTGAATTTCCCACCCACAAGTAAACAAAAATCAAAATATATGAAACAGTGGTTTTCATGACACTGGGAAGGATAGCGACCTTGAGATGGGAACCAAAAAGTGAGTTCTATGATCACCCAGCTGACTAGGTCTTGAGGTCATGGACCAGGGAGAGGCACCAGAAGAGCCTGGAAAGCCCCTAAATGAAGACAACGAAGCCTGAAGACCAAGGAGACGGAGAGAGTGAGAGTCTGCAGGGTAGGGGTGGGAAGGGGGAGCAGCACAGAGAGAGGCTGGAGATCTGCAAAACTAAAGAGTAGATTTAAACCCGGTGAAATCAATGGACCTGTGAAATGTAAACAGTCTGAAGAGCTTGAAAGCGAAAGTGATCACGTCCGACTCTGTGCAACCCCACAGACTGTAGCCCTCCAGGCTCCTCTGTCCATGCTGGCAAGAATGGCAAGAATACTGGAGTGGGTTGCCATTCCCTCCTCACAGGATCTTCCCAACCCAGGGATCGCACTTAAGTCTCCTGAACTGCTTTCAGGCAGATTTTTTACTGTCTGAGTCTTTGAATCGCTTAACTAAAGGCAAAAATTCTCGGGAAGAACAAAAAAGTAAGCACAAACTACATGCTGCCTACAAAACATGCATTTAAATAAAAACATGAAAAATAAATATCATATATATTAATACATACATGTGGAATATGCAAAAACTGATATAGACAATCTTCTTCACAAAGCAGAAACAGAGACACAGACACAGAGAAGGAACATACGGATACCAAGGGGGAAAGGGGCTGTGGGCTGAATTGACTTTGACAGATACACACCATGCATAAGATACACAACTAGTAAGAACCTACTGTGCAGCACAGGAAACTCTGCTCTGGGTCTGCGGTGACCCTAATGGGAAGGAAATTCAAAACACAGAGGGGACATATGCATACATGTAGATGATTCACTCTGCTGTACCGTGGGAACTAACACAACATTTTAAAGCAACTACTGTTGTGGTTGTTCAGTCACTAAGTTGTGTCTGACTCTTTGTGACCCCACGGACTGTAGCACGCCAGGCTTCCTCCACCATCCCTGGAGTTTGCTCAAATTCATGGAAAGCAACTATACTGCAATAAAAATTTTAATAAATAAAAAGATGCCAAGAGATGAAAATTATAAAGGGAAAAAGTACCATTCTAAGATTAATCAAGAGAAAGTTGAAGGGGTCCATTAATATCAGACAAGGGAGATTCCAAAGCAAAGAGGCTTCTCAGGGATAAATAGGATCATCCCAAATGACAGAGAGACAGCTTATCAGAAAGACAAAACAATCCTAAATATTTATGACCCTGTTATAAGAGGTTCAAATATATGAAGCAAAAACCAATAGAACTGAGAGAAGAAATACATAAGTCTACAGTTATAGTTGGCGATTTCAGACCTCTGAGTAATTGACAGAACTAGATAGAAAATGTGTAAGAATGATGGAAGATGTGATCAACACTGTATCAACAAATCTGATCCAATTAAGATTTATAGAAACACTCTACCACAACAGAAGAATACACATTCTTATCAAGAGCACAAGCAATATTTACCAAGACAGACCATACATCCTCTGGGCCATAAAGCAAGTCTCAGTAAATTGAAAAGTCCTCAAGTCATACAAAGTACATTCTTTGGCCAGAGTGGAATTAAATTGAAAATTAATAATCAAAAGATCTCTAGTTCAGTTCAGTTCAGTCACTCAGTCGTGTCCAACTCTCTGCGACCCCATGAATCACAGCACGCCAGGCCTCCCTGTCCATCGCCAACTCCCGGAGTTCACTCAAATTCATGTCCACAGAGTCGGTGATGCCATCCAGTCATCTCATTTTCTGTCGTCCCCTTCTCCTCCCACCCCCAACATTTCCCAGCACCAGATCTCAAGAAATATACCCAAATATTTGGAAACTAAATTTTAAAATTCTGAACTACCTACAGTCCCAAGAAGGTATCACAAGGAAGATTAGGAAGTATTTTGAGTAAAAATAAATACAGCATGTCCAAGTGATATTGGGGGCAATTTACAGCATTAAATGCCTATATTTGAAGAGAATAAAAGGCCCAAATCAATGATCCCTGATTCTATCTTAAGAAACTAGAAAAAGAGCAAATTAAAACCAAGGATGTAGAAGAAAGAAATAATAAAGATTGGAACAGAAACTGATGAAACAGAAAATAGGAAAACAATAAAGCTAATGCTTTTCGCAAAGAGTCAGACACGACTGAGCGACTGAACTGAACTGAACTGAATGCTTTGAGAAGAGCAATAAAACCAATTAAACTCTAGGCAGACTTCTCAGGGGAAGTGGGGAGATAAGAGTGAGAAGGGAAGAGAAAGACACACAGACAGACACATACAGACACACACACACAGATTATCAGTGTCAGAAATTAGAGGGGCAATATCACCTAAACACAAACCATCAAGACTCACTTAGGAAGATACATATAACCGGACTAGATCTGTATCTATTAAATAAACACAATTTCTACTTTATTTTTTTTTTTGATTTTGTTTGTTTTTATTGGTGTATAATTGCTTTACAGTGTTGTGTTAGTTTCTGCTGCACAAAGAAGTGAATCAGCTTTATGGATGCATATATCCCTTTTCGCTTAGACTTCACTCAGCGGCCCCGTCCCTCCCCTCTGGGTCGTCTCAGAGCCAGGCTGGGCTCCCTGTGCCACGCAGCAGCTTCCCCCAGCTGTCTGTCTCCACGGGGTCGTGTGTAGATGTCGGCGCTGCTCTCGCACTTTGTCCCGCCCTCCCCTTCTCAATTTCTACTTTAAAACCTTCTCCCATTTAGAAAAAAAAAAAACACACCTGCAGCCCCAGATGCATGCGTTGACAAACACTGTGAAACATGTAAGAAGTAAATAATTCTAATTCTATACAAAATATTTCAGAACACTGAAAAGAAGGATAGATGGAAACACTCATGCTATAAGCCTAGAATTTAGAGAAGTCAAAACTAAGAAAGATACCCTAATAAAGGCTACTAAAGCCAAAATCACTGAGGATGCTGATTGTAGCCATGAAATTAAAAGACGCTTACTCTTTGGAAGGAAAGTTATGAGCAACCTAGATAGTATATTAAAAAGCAGAGACATTACTTTGCCAACAAAGGTCCGTCTAGTCAAGGCTATGGTTTTTCCAGTGGTCACGTATGGATGTGAGAGTTGGACTTTGAAGAAAGCTGATTGCTGAAGAATTGATGCTTTTGAACTGTGGTGCTAGAGAAGACTCTTGAGAGTTCCTTGGACTGCAAGGATATCCAACCAGTCCATTCTAAACGAGATCGATCCTGGGTGTTCATTGGAAGGACTGATGCTAAAGCTGAAACTCCAATACTTTGGCCACCTCATGCGAAGAGTTGACTCACTGGAAAAGACTGATGCTGGGAGGGATTGGGGGTGGGAGAAGAAGGGGACGACAGAGAATGAGATGGCTGGATGGCATCACCAGCTCGATGGACATGAGTTTGAGTGAACTCCAGGAGTTGGTGATGGACAGGGAGGCCTGGCGTGCTGTGATTCATGGGGTCGCAAAGAGTCGGTCACGACTGAGCAACTGAACTGAACTAAAAGACTAATGGCCCTCATGAACAATAATGTAACATTCTGAACAAAAAGCAAATCACATCCAACAATTGATAAAAAATGACCACCTGGGAGGCAAGGTGGTTTAACATTTGAAAAGCAACCCATGTCATTTGCCAAATTAACAAAATTCAGAAAAGAAAAAATATACTATCAGATCACCCTTTGATTTATGGGGCGCCGACTCTATCAGAGCAGACTGGCCCCCCCGGGCTCTACCTGGTGTCTTACTGGTTAAGTTCATGGAGGTGGGCACTGTCCCAGGCAGAGCTCAGGCAGGCTGTCTTCTGGCTCAAAGAAGCCTGATCTCTCACTCAGCTGTGAGAATAGTGCAAGCAACCAAAGCCCAACAGCATCAGTTAGAGGAAAGGATCCCCTTCCCCCGCCCACATCTCATCTCCAACAGAAACCACTATGGATGTTTTGTGGGACTTGCTTCCAGACCTAATTTGTCTGCCATTAACAACTGACACCCCCATTTAACTGTTTCACAGAAGTGGGATCGCATCACACACAGCACAGCAAAGGCTGGCTCGCTCACACATCTGATTCTAAAGCAGGACGACCTCACCCAACCCTCTCCCTTCAATGGCTCCAGATACTCCCCAAGTATGGATGTCCCCTGATCCCATTACTTGTTGATCCAGCTCCCCTGTGAATGGATATCTAGGCTAGTGCTTATTCTGGCTCTTTTAAGCAAAGCTTCAGGGACTGCCCTCATTTCTGTGTTTCCCTGCGCATGAATGAATATTCCCATCAGCTCCATTTCTGGGAAGGCAAGCGTTCCTGAGCCAAAGCTGCTGAGTATTTTAGGTTTAGACAGACACTCCTCTCCCCCATCCACCCTGGATCGTCTCCTCGCTATTCCTCCCAGAATCCCAGTCTTGAGTACCATCCTGAGAAGAGGGAGGAACGTAAATGGGGTCATGTATAAATATGAACAGAAGGCTGAGGAGTTGAAAATAAACTCAACACGAGATCTTTTTCTCAATTAGTCACATTTCAGAATTTATCCTAAGGACATACTCACGGAGACGTACACACCCTTAGCTACAAAGATGCTTATCCCCACACCACTAATGCAGCCCTTTGCCCAATAAACTGCATCTCCAGACTGGTGATCCTGGGGGGCGGGGGGTGGGGAGGAAGCCTCAGACCACGTGAGTGGGAGGAGGAAGGCATGAATGTCCCCCTACCCACCACGAGCTACAGGGGGCCCAGTGAGAAGCCCTCACACCTGCCTTGGCGCAAGCATGGATGCTGTGGGGCCGTCTTAAAGCTGCTACGGATTTTTTGGTTCAGATATTATACTTTTTAATTCTAGAATTTGCATTTGGTTCTCTTTTACAGTGTCTGTCTCTCTGTGAAGATTCTCCATCTGTTCATTCATCCTGTTCTCTGAGGCTCTGAACATGTTTGCAACAACGGCAGGTCTATTTCAGATTTGAACATGCTTGTCTACTCCACAGCACACGCCTTACTCTGAGGTTTGGCCTTTCTAGGGTTTTAAAAGATGGTCCATGGTGCTTACTGAAATCTCTCTGTAGTTTGGACTGATCCCAGCATCCCCAGCCTCCAGGATCACACACCTTCCTTGCTCCTACAGGTGATCTCTGCTAAGTCCTGAGGAATTCTGTCTGCCCTTGGCTGGCTGAATTTCCTCATGAACTTGAGGGGCCCCTTCACATACCCCCCTTTTTCAGGACCCTGTCCTACAAACTCCAGCTGCTTCAGCACCACAGAACTGTGATTTGTTTCCCATATCAATGTGACCACCACTCTGCTTGGAGGTCACCTCCTTGCACCCTCCACCCTAGGAAGATGCTCCAGGTAGAAAGTGGACAGTTGGTTTTGGGGCTCACTCTGTTTCCCCTGTCATCCAACGACAAGATTGAATTTCAAATGTGAGCTAGTACTGCAATTTCAGTGGATAATTCTTTGCATCACTATAATTCCACATCCCCAGAGTTCTGTGGAGTCTGCAGTCTAGTTTGGGTTGGTTGTTGATACAATAGGAGCTCTGTTGTATCAGATTATCACTGAGTCTGTGAGTCCCACACACAACTCTGCTGCTTGGTGCTTTTGGCAAGAACCACCAGAGTCTCACAGGCCCCACCACAAACAGCCCACCTGCTTGTCCCAAAGCTGGTGACCAAGCATTCCGGGATGCTGGTCTTGGGAGCATCCTGCATCCCAGTGACTTTCTGCAGCGCCACCTGGTGTGCATGTGGGGAATGGCCAGTTTACAGGTAACGCCAAACCCAGAGCCCCAGGCCAAGCAGGAGCAGTGACCAGTGGTGTTCTGTGCATTCATCCTCGTGAGGACAGGCAAGTTCTCACCTTATCAGGCTGCAGGTGACTCTTCACACCAGAGGATTTACTGCCAGGGGCTGTTCAACATACCCTCCACCACATTTAAAATAGGATTCAGATAACATAACACACTTTAGCTTTCACTTTTCACCAGCTGTGTCCCGGGTGAAAGGATGTCAGAGTCTGCAAAAAGGGCCACCCTTTCCTTCAGTTCAGGCAAGATCACAAGTGCCTGGCCCTGCCAGTCCCCACGGTGATGTCCCTGTATCATCACATTGTCCAACTCGATGTGTCAGGATTTCTCATCCAGACATGGCCCTCTTCCTCCTCTTTGCCTTCATGTCAGCTTTCAGAGTAGCCACGAGCTCCCTCGGGTGCTCCAGTTTTCCCTGAGAATACCCAGGAACCCAGAGCTGGGGCATGCAATGCTTGTCCAATAATCAACAAAGCAGATTTTTGTATAAGACACTGTAGCAAATTTTAGCTTTTATTTGAGGGTGGACCTATCAAGGATGAGATGGCTGGATAGTATCACCAATTCAATGGACATGAACTTGGGCAAACTCCATGAGACCGTGAAGGACAGGGAAGCCTGACGTGCTGCAGTCCATGGGGATGTGACCAAGAGACTGAACGACAACAGCAATCAAGGATGGATTTTGGACAAAGTACACCAGAATCACTAACCACCTCACCCCCACCCCATCTATGTTCTTTATGAAATGCTGATCTCTGGGCCTCACTTTAAAGGTTCAGGAGGTCAGGTGGTGGTAGAAAATAAAAATATTTACACAATGGTTATTTCTTGTCATCTTTCCTTCATTACTACTTTTGTGTACATTTTATAATGTTTGTAATACATTAGTAGGGTGCAACTCATGTATAGTTTATAAATAAATAAAAGAAAATAAATATAATACATAATGAATTAGCAAACAAATGCAATGTGAGCGCGTGTGTGTGTATATGCATGCTCCTCGGAGGCACCAACAGAAAACTTGGTGACCCTCTCTTTAGACAATTGGTTCTAAACGCTCATCTGGTCACAGCCTCACTGAGAATGATTTGCTAGGTCCCTTGTTTCCAGGGTAAAGTCCTGCCCCTGAGTGTCTTCAGTTCTAGAACCTATCTTGGGGGTTCTGTTTAGGTTCAAGTAAACATTTGGATGGCCTTCCCTGGTGGCTCAGTGGTAAAGAATCCACCTGCCAATGCAGGAGACTGCTTGCAATGAAGGAGATGTGAGTTTGATCCCTGGGCCGGGAAGATACCCTGCAGGAGGAAATGGCAACCTACTCCAGTATTCTTTCCTGGGAAATCCCATGGACAGAGGAACCTGGAGGGCTACAGTCCTTGGGGTTGCAGAGAGTCAGACATGACTGAGCGACTGAACAACAACAAACATTTGGAATCCTAAGACTATCACAGACTACACATGTCTGCTCAGGACACAGGGCAGCCCCAGGGCTCCCACTGGGAAAGTCCTCAAAGCAGGTCACATGGCTCCCCAGGAGCTCCTCCCCCAACAGGTGGCACAGCTCAGCTGACGATCAGGCAGGTGTGGGAGCTGCCCTTGAGCTGCACCGGGGCCTGCCTCTCTGTGGCTGTTGCCTGGGCTGTGCTGCTGGGCCCCCTCAAAAATCACTGCACTCAGAACCTCGGGTTTTATTTACATTCTTCCCCAAACAGATGTGTGCTTAGTTGCTCAGTTGTATCTGACTCTTTGAGACTCCATGGACTGTACAGCTCACCAGGCTCCTCTGTTCATGGGATTTCCCAGGCAAGAATACTGGAGTAGGTTGCCATTTCCTTCTCCAGGGGATCTTCCTGGCTCAAGGATTGAACCCAGGTCTCCTGTGTCTCCTAAACTGCAGGTTGTCTCTTTACCCAGTGAACCATAAGGAAGTCCTCTTCCCCAAACAGATGCAATGTACCACTCAGAAGTGATATTTTTCACCATTAGCAATATTGACTGGTGACACCATGGCTGGCATTATCAGCCTTCTCAGATTACCGAGGAAACTGTAAAACACTGATGGAGGAGATTCTCACATCAACCCCACGCCCACACCAACAAAGACTCTCCAGACTGGACGCCTCTGGGCTCCAGGTGGTCCACGCCAGCTTTAGTTTCCTAAGTGCGCCCACCTCTGCTGTATCTCTGAGACTTCACTAGCCTGGCAAACTCCTACTCCTACCTCAAAACCCTATGAAACAGCCTCTGGTCCTCCTCCTGATGTCTTCCTACCACCGAACCTGTTCTCAGCCCAGGCATCAGCTCCTCTGCTGCAGGCTGTGTTAAGCTGTATTACTCCTGCCTACCTGTGTGTTTGTGAGACTGAGAACTCCCCCAAAGCAGGAATGAGGGCTTTTCTAAAAAATACCCATCCTTATTGGTTTGCTCATGATAAAAGTAAGACATGTTCATTAAATCCAAAGTAAGCAGAAGACATGGTAAGAGTTAGAGCAGAAATCAGGAAAACTAAAAATAGAACAACATGGAAAAATCAATAAAACCAAAAGCTGGTTCTTTGAAAAGATAAATAAAATCAATAAGCATCTAGCCAGATTAAGAAAAAAAGGTAAAGGACACTAATTGCTAATAGTCAGAAATAAAAGAGGGACTATTAGTATAAACAATAGAATATTATCTATACTATTATCTATATATGTATGTATTATCTAGTATAGATAATAGTATATTATTAGTATAGATAATATGGTTGTTAAAAAGATATTAAAGGAATACTACAAACAATTTTGTGCCCATAAATTGGATAACCTAGATGAAATGGACCAATTCCTAGAAGACAATCTGCCAAAACTCACACAAGAAATCGATCATCTGAACAAGCCTCTACTAAATAAAACAAATCAATAAACAATAATCTTCTGAAACAGAAAGCACCAGGCCCAGAGGGGTTGACTTGTGAATTCTACCAAACTTGTGAGGAAGTGTTACATCAGTTCTCTACAATCAATTTCACAGTTTAGAAGCAGAGGGGTTACTTCCTAACTCATTCTATGAGGCCAGCAATACCCTAACACCAAAACCAAAGATGTCACAGGAAAAGAAAATCAAATATCAGAATCTCTCATGAACACAGATGCAAAAATCCCTAAAATATTAGCAAGACTGAATCCAAAAATGTGTAAAGAATTACACACCACAACCAAATGTAAATTTTTTACCAGATATGCAAGGCTGGGACAGCTTTTGCAAGTCAGTTGGTATAAGGAATCACATCAATAGGCTAAGAACTAATAATCACATGATCAAATTAACTGATGCAGAAAAAGCATCTGACAGACCCAATACCACCCATTTATGACTTTAAAAACTAGTAAAGAATGGCGTCATGAAATTCAAGCCATGAAATTAAAAGATGCTTGCTCCTTGGAAGAAAAGCTATGACCAACCTAGACTGCATTTTAAAAAGCAGAGGTATTACTCTGCCAACAAAGGTCCATATAGTGAAAGCTATGGTTTTTCCAGTAGTCATCTATGAATGTGAGAGCTGGACTATAAAGAAGGCTGAGCACCAAAGAATTGATGCTTTTGAACTGTGGTGTTGGAGAAGACTCTTGAGAGTCCCTAGGACTGCAAGATCAGTCAGTCAATCCTAAAGGAAATCAACCCTGAATATTCATTGGAAGATGAATGAAGCTGAAATCAAAGCTTCAGCTTTGATACTGAAGCTGAAGCTCTACTACTGTGGCCACCTGAAGTGAAGAGCCGACTCATTGGAAAAGATGCTGGGAAAGATTGAAGGGAGGACACAACTCCAGCCTCCTGGCCACAGTAGTGCCTACGGCCACAGGGAAATAGATGGCAGTGGAGGCAGGGCCAGGGACCTCATCCCTCTGATCACAGAAGTGCCCATAAATGCCCCCCCAACCTGCAGCAGCAATGCACATAAACCCCAAGACCCCAGACACACCAGAGTTACTCAGGACCCCGGCTCCCCCTGCCACAGTGGAGCCTGTGACTCAGGAGACCCTGGACACAGTGGAAGTGTCCGTCATCTGTGTCCTGGGTGGTGACCAGAAGCAACAAGGTACCAAGACCCCGGACACACAAGCAGAGGCAACAAGGGCATTAGGTGGAGGGTGCAAAGTGCTGATTCTCAACCAAGGCCAGAGGTAGTGCAGGTAAGAGAAGCCAGAAACGTGTGCTATAGCACCACCTACTGGAAAAGGAAAGAAAAGCTTCTTACTTCTCACCTGGCTAACTCATGTCCCACTCTTCTGCAACCCCATGGACTGTAGCCCGCCAGGCTCCTCTGTCAATGGGATTTTCCAGGCAGAAGACTGGAGTGGGTTGCCATTTCCTTCTCCAGGGAATCTTCCTGACCCAGGGATGGAGCCCACGTCTCCTGCATTGGCAGGCAGATTCTTTACTGCTGAGCCACCAGGGAAGTCTATTGAATTGTTAGAATCAAGTTTAAAAAAAATTAAAAAGCTTTACTTAGAGAACAAAGTTGTTCAAAGCTTCAAATGCAGTGGCAGAGGAACAACTCATCAAGTGCCACGGAGAACCACAGTAACGTTGCTCCACAAAACAAAAAACAAACAAACAAACAAAAAAAACACGACAATTCTCCAGAAACCAAACTTCAAGTCATGGAATACTGTGATCCAATCAATAGAGGATTCAAAACAGCTGTCACGGAGAAAAGCAATGAGCTACAAGAAAGCTCAGCAAGGCAGTTCAACAAGCTCAGGAACAAAATTAGAGAACAGACGGAATACTGTACCAGAGAGATTGAAATTCTAAAAAGGAAAAAAATTATGGAGCTGAAAAATTCAACAAACAAGATAGAAAACGCAAGTGCAATGCACTGGAGAGAGAGGAGACGACAGGCAAGAGAGAATTAGTGAGCTTAGAGATGGGAATCCAGAAACGAGTCGGGTCCTCTAGAGGAGGAGAGAAAGTGAAAGAAAGCAAAAGTCACTCAGTCGTGGCCGACTCTTTGTGACTCCATGGACTATACGGTCTGGAATTCTCTACTGGATACTGGAGTGGGTTGCCATTCCCTTCTCCAGGGGCTCTCCCCAACCCAGGGACTGAACCCAGGTCTCCTGCATTGCAGGTGGATTCTTTACCAGTTGAGTCATAATGGAAGCCCAGAGGAGCGGGAAGAATATTTCAAAAAATGAGGAAATTCTAAAAGAACATTATTATGACTCTTTTAGGAGGAACATTAGGAGAGTGAGCAGGCAAGATTTTATTTAAAGAAATAATAGCTGAGGACTTCCCTGGTGGCCCAGTGATTAAGAATCCACCTGCCAACGCAGGGGGTGTGGGTTCGATCCCCGGTCCAGGAAGATTCCACCTCCGGCGGAGCAAATAAACCCATCCACTACAACTTACTGAGTCTGTGACAGCAACTACTGAAGCCTGTGTACCTACAGTCTGTGCTCCACAACAAGAGAAATCACCTCAATGAGATGCCCACATACTGTAACTAGAGAGTGGCTCCTGCTCGATGCAACTATGAAGACCCAGCAGAGCCAAAAATAAATAAAATTCTAAAAAGAAATAATAGCTGAGAACACCCCAGACCTGGGTAAGGAGCAGAAGAGACAAGTCCATGAAGCTAAGGGAACACCTAATTACCTCAAAAGAGACCTTCCTTCTCCAAGACACACTGTATTAAAACTGTCGAAAGTCAATAACAAAGAATTTTCAAGGTATCCCAAAGAAAATGAAAAGTGACCTACTAAAGAACCCCATCAGGCTGCCAGTGGAACCCTACAGGCCAAGGGAGTGGCCTGGCCTCCTCAAAATACTGAAAGAGAGGGACTGTCCCCCAAGATTCTATCCAGAAAAGTTATCATTCAGATAGAGAGGAGAAGTAAATGCTTTCCCAGACACACAAAGGCTGAAGGAGTCAGACCTGCTCTGGACCTGCCTTACAGGAAATGCTGAAAGGAACTCTTCCACCTGAAGCAAAGAGGGGACAGCACACACCTGTGTGAGCAACATGGCAACAGGCAGAGTCAGAAACTGCAATTCTATATCAGAGTGGGTTTTTAGGTGGCTCAGATGGGAAAGAATCCACCTGCAACGCAGGAGACCTGGGTTTGATCCCTGGGTTGGGAAGATCCCCTGGAGGAGGGCATGGCAACACACTCCAGTATTCTTTCCTGGAGAATCCCATGGACAGAGGAGCCTGGCGGGCTACAGTCCATGGGGTCACAAAACGTCAGACACAACTGAGCAACTAAGCACACACAGCATAAAGGTTAAAAGAGGAAAAAATTAGTAAAAATAACCATGCGAAAGTGTTAGTTGCTGAATCGTGTCTGCCTCTGCGACCCCATGGACTGTAACCTGCCAGATTCCTCTGTCCATGGGATTCTGCGGGCAAGAAGACTGGAATGAATCCTCCTCCAGGGGATCTTCCCAACCCAGGGATTGAACCTGGGTCTCCTGCATTACCGACAGATTCTTTACGGTCTGAGTCACCAGGGAAGCCCCAAAATAACGACCTTCAATTTGGTAACAAACTTGAATATAAAAAGGAATAATACGAAACATAAACGGGGAAGAAGAAAAGGACAGAAAGCATATAGGCCAAAGGAGACGGGAATGTCACCAGCGGAAGAGACTATTGTATCTACACGATTGATACAAGCACGGTGAGCACAAAATGTGAATCTAGAGCAGAGACGCAAAGCGTAAAAAAGAGAAAACAAAGTGTCATGGAAAATCACCAACCCCAGACAACAGAAACACAAGGAAAGAGCAGCCGTGGTGATGCACAGCTACCAGAAACCAGAGGCAAAACGGTAGCACCAAGTCCTCCTTTATCAGGAATCGCCCTCCATGTAAACGGATTGAACTCACCAATCAGAAGATGCAGACTGACTCACTGGAGGAAAAGCAAGGCCCAAAAGGCAGTTCTCCAGGACTCCCCAGCCCTGCCGCTCACCGCTCGAATGGCCCTTTCCAACAAAGCCTTTCACTTTGTCAGAAAGACGAAAAACAAGAAGACAGCTGTATGCTGCCTCCAGGAGACACAGCCTAGCTTTAAAGACGAACACAGGTTCAAAGTGAGGGTATGGAAGATGACCCTATAAGCAAACAGCGGTCAAAAGGAAGCGGATGTAGCCACACTTATATCAGAGGAAATAGACTTCAAGTCACAAAAGCAACAAGAGACAAAGATGGACTTATACAATCTTTTTCAACAAATGGTGTTGGAACAACTGGACACCCATATACAAAACTGAAAACAAAAGGTGAACCTAGACACAGACCTTCCTCCCTTCACAAAAATGAATTCTGAGTGAGTCACAGACCAAAATATAAACTGTTACATGATAAAAATCCTAGATCACACAGGAAGTAACCGAGGTGACCTAAGGTATGGCAATGCCTTTCGATACACAAGAGCAAAGGCACACTTCCAGGAATAAACCAATTGATCACTTGGAGTTTATGAAGTTGAAACTTCTGTTACAGACAGTTTTAGGAGTATGATGAGAAGAGTTATGGACTGGGAAACAACATTTTCAAAATATATCTGATAAACAAATGTCATCCAAAATATACCAAAATCCCTTAAAATTCAACAATAAGAAAACAAACCACCCAATTAAAAAATGGGCCAAAAACCTTAACAGACACCTCACCATTTGGATACAGATGGCAAATCAACAAATGAAAAGATGTTACATCTCATGTGCCACTGTGTGTTAGTTGCTCAGCCTTGTCCGACTCTTTGCGACCCCATGGACTGTAGCCCACCAGGCTCCTCTGCCCATGAGATTTTCCAGGCAAGCATGCTGGAGTGGGTTGCCAAAGATGCCCCATGTCATGTGCCACTAGGGAAATGTGAATTAAAACAATAATGCGATACCACTACAAATCTATTAGAATTGCCAACACCCGGGACACCAACAACCAACCAAACGCGGGTCAGGATGTGGAGCAACAGGAACTTTCTCCTAGTGCTTGTGGGAACAGAAAACGGTACAGTCATCCTGGAAGACTGGTGGTTTCCTACAGAACTCAACAACTCTTTACCATATGATCCAACAACTGCACACTTTGGTATTCACCCAAAGGATCTGAAAACTTACACCCACACAAAAACCTACACACAGATATTTACAGCAGCTTTGTTCATAGTTGCCAAAACTCAGAAGCAACCAAGACTTCCTTCAGTAGGTGAAAGGATAAATAAACTGTGGTACATCTAGACAGTGGAATATTATTCTGTGTGAAAAAGAAACGAGGGTGTGAGAAGGAGAGAAACAGGTGCAGCAGAAGAGGAGGCACAAACTCCCAGTTAAAAAATCAGTGAGTCACAGGCAGGAAATGTACGCTATAGGAAATATGGCCAATAATTAAGCGATATCTTCGTACGGTGATAGATGGTAACTAGACTTACGGAGACCATTCTGAAATGTACAGAAATATTGAATCACTCTGTTGTGTACCAGGAACTCACATAGTGTTGTAGGTTCAAAAGCAAACTCACAGAAAGAGATCAGTCTTGAGGCCACCAGCAGCAAGGCGTGGAAGGAGGAGGAATTGGATGAAGGTGGTCAAAAGGTACAAATTTCCAGCTATAAGATAAATAAGGAATGCAATGTACATGATAAATACGAGCAATAGAGTTAACATCGATGTTTGTTATATATGAGGTGCTTTTTTTAAATTATTTTTTATTGGAGGCAAATTATTTTACAATATTGTATTGGTTGGTTTTGCCATACATTGACATGAATTCGCCCCGGGTGTACATGAGTTTTTAAAAGAGTAAATCCTAAGAGTTCTCATCACAAGAAAAAAATTTTTTTCCTCTAATTTTGTATCTATATGAGATGATAGATGTTTACTACACTTATGTGAAATTCATTTCAGGAGGTAGGTAAGTGAAGAACATTATGCTGTGCACCTAACTTACACAGTGTTATTTGTCAATTATATCTCAAAAAAACTGGGGAAAGTAAAAATAAGGGGAAAAAAAGTAAAAAAATTAAATGAGTCATCCAGCCACAAAATGACAAGGCAGAAACATAAAATGTGTATTACTGTGTGAAAGAAGCCAATGTGAAAAGACTGCCTACTGTGATTCCAACTGTGACACTCTGGAAAAGGCAAAACCATGGAGACAGAAAAAAGACGAGTGCTTGCCAGGGGTTGAGGAGAGGGAGGAATGAGGAGACAGAGCACAGAGGATTGTCAAGGTGCTGAAACTTCTCTGTTGATACCACAAAGATGGACACGCCATTGTCCGTTTGTTCAAAATCACAGCACACACACACACACAATTAAAGTATGGACTTTGGGTGATGTGTCAATGTAGGTTCACCAGTTTTAACAAATGCTGCCACTCTGGAGAGGGTGTTGATGATGTGGTCGGGGTGGGGAGGCTGTTCAGGTATGGGGCAGGGGATAGGGGAAAACTATTCACTCTTAATTTGCGATGAACCTAAAATTGCTCTAAAAAGCATGCTGTTGGGTTAGTCACTCCTCCATGTCCGACTCTTTGTGATCCCATGGACTGTAGCTTGCCAGGCTCCTATGTCCATGCGATTCTCCAGGCAAGAATACTGGAGTGGGTTGCCCTTCCCTTCTCCAGGGGAACTTCCAGACCCAGAGATTGAACCCAGGTCTCCAGCATTGCAGGCAGATTCTTTACTGGCTGAGCCACCAGGGAAGCCCAAACAAATGCTTCCCTTACCAGGAATTGAACCCGACCCATGATGATGACAGAACTGAATCCTAACCACTAGATCACCAGGGACTAAAAAGCAAAATCTTTTCTAAAAGTCACCTTTGATGGACCTGAGAACATGCTGCGTCTCCTGCCATTTTCTGGGGCTGACTGCGCATGCCCATAAAGGTATCAGGGATGCGGGCGGGTATGTGTGAAAACGCGTTTGAGAGCATGTACACAGGGTAGGAGACTTAACCACACAGCCCATAACACATCTTTCTGTACTGGTCAAGGCACCGTGTTTGCCTTGCATGGAAATCCAACGGTCAGACCCAGACTACAGCAAATACACTTTTCACTTCAACCAGAACCAACAGGACAGTCTAACCAGGACAGCTGATTCAGGGGCAGGTCTGCCTCAGACGGGGCCCCCAACACCTCAAGAATTAAGCCCTAATGTAGATGCTACTAGAGGATTCTGGTGGATGAGATGTTTGATAACAAACACTTCCTGGAGCGGTGACACTGGACAGACATCACATGCAAAGGATCCATCGACACCAAGTTATGAGGATAAATAAATACCAGTGCCGTTTCTTCAAGAACATTAGAGATACCAGGGAACATTTCATGCACAGATGGGCTCAATAAAGAACAGACATGGTACAGACCTAACAGAAGCAGAAGACATTAAGAAGAGGTGGCAAGAATACACAGAAGAACTGTACAAAAAGATCTTCATGACTCAGATAATCACGATAATGTGATCACTCACCTAGAGCCAGACATCCTGGAGTGTGAAGTCAAGTGGGCCTTAGGAAGCATCACTACAAACAAAGCTAGTGGAGGTGATGGAATTCCAGTTGAGCTATTTCAAATCCTAAAAGATGATGCTGTTGAAGTGCTGCACTCAATATGCCGGCAAATTTGGAAAACTCAGCAGTGGCCACAGGACTGGAAAAGGTCAGTTTTCATTCCAATCCCAAAGAAGGGCAATGCCAAAGAACGCTCAAACTACCACACAATTGCACTCATCTCACACACTAGTAAAGAAAATTCTCCAAGCAAGGCTTCAGCAAAACGTGAACCATGAACTTCCAGATGTTCAAGTTGGTTTTAGAAAAGGCAGAGAAACCAGAGATCAAATTGCCAACATCTGTTGGATAATTGAGAAAGCAAAAGAGTTCCAGAAAAACATCTATTTCTGCTTTATTGACTATGCCAAAGCCTTTGACTGTGTGGATCACAATAAACTGTGGAACATTCTGAAAGACATGGGAATACCAGACCACTTAACCTGCCTCTTGAGAAATCTGTATGCAGGTCAGGAAGCAACAGTTAGAACTGGACATCGAACAACAGACTGGTTCCAAATAGGAAAAGGAGTATGTCAAGGCTGTATATTGTCACCTTGCTTATTTAACTTATATGCAGAGTACATCATGAGAAACGCTGGGCTGGAAGAAGCACAAGCTGGAATCAAGATTGCCTGGGGAAATATCAATAACCTCAGATATGCAGATGACACCACCCTTATGGCAGAAAGGGAAGAACTAAAGATGAACTTGATGAAAGTGAAAGAGGAAAGTGAAAAAGTTGGCTTAAAGCTCAACATTCAGAAAACTAAGATCATGGCATCTGCTCCCATCACTTCATGGGAGATAGATGGGGAAACAGTGGCAATAGTGACAGACTTTATTTTGGGGGGGCTCCAAAATCACTGCAGATGGTGACTGCAGCCATGAAATTAAAAGATGCTTGCTTCTTGGAAGAAAAGTTATGACCAGCCTAAACAGCATATTAAAAAGCAGAGACATTACTTTGCGAACAAAGGTCCATCTAGTCAAGGCTATGGTTTTCTAGTAGTCATGTGTGGATGTGAGAGTTCGACTGTAAAGAAAGCTGAGTGCCAAAGAATTGATGCTTTGGTGTTGGAGAAGACTCTTGAGAGTCCCTTGGACTGCAAGGAGATCCAACCAGTCCATCCTAAAGGAGATCAGTCCTGGGTGTTCGTTGGAAGGACTGATGTTGAAGCTGGAACTCCAATACTTTGGCCACCTGACATGAAGCTAACTCACTTGAAAAGACCCTGATGCTGGGAAAGATTGAAGGCGGGAGAAGGGGGATGACAGAGGATGAGATGGTTGGATGGCATCACCGACTCAATGGACATGAGTGAGTAAACTCTGGGAGTTGGTGACGGACAGGGAGGCCAGGCATGCTGCAATCCATGGGGTTGCAAAGAGTCAGACACGACTGAGTGACTGAACTGAACTGAATTGAGTGCAGTGTCTGTGATTAATAATTGATGAAGCCGCCACCTGGCACTTCTCTCCTTCTGCACCTCCGTCTGTCAGTCCTAAGTCGCTTCAGCTGTGTCTGATTCTTTGTGAGCCTATAAACTGTAGCCCCTCCAGGCTCTTCTGTCCATAGGATTCTCCAAGCAAGAATACTGGAATGGGTTGCTATTTCCTCCTCCAGGGGATCTTCCCAACCCAGGGATTGAACCTGTGTCTTTTATGTCTCCTGCATTGGCAGGCAGCTTCTTTACCACTAGCACCACTTCTGCACCTCAGAGATCTACAAATGACATACCAGCTGTGACCCTAGGAGTGGGGTTTGAACTCGAGAGAAGCCAAGAAAAGCTGATCTTTGCTGCTGCCCTACAGGGCAAAGCAGAATGTGTTCATGGGTTTTTCCCATGGTGAATCATTTCCCCCCAAAAGTAAGATGTGTAGATTTCCCAGAACCGATATGGAATTTCTCCCTCCAGGCATTTTGTCCCAGAGATCCATAACTCTGAAGGAGCTATGGACACAAATGAGAGCGTAATAAATGTGAAGAGCCCACATTCTGTACTGGATTTCAGGGTCCAGGGATCCCGGACTGTGTACCATGGCCTCAGTCACAGATGTCAGGGCTCCTCTCTGGATGTGAGGCTCTCCAGGTATGCCTCACTGTGTGCAATGGTCCCAGCCCTCCATGGATGCTCAAAGGGTTGGATGTGAGCCTTTGACCTTGAGCCCCAATGCTGGTACCCACAGGAGGGGCAGTTTTGCCCAGGTTTGCAAACATAATCAGCGCAGCCCTTCCCAAGCACAGCCTGGTGGGACTCTGGGCATGTTAACATCAGCAGAGCTTCTAGAATGAGTTCTACCCTCCCTGTTCCCATCACTACTGTCAATCTCCAAGTTCAGTTAAGGACACTGGTTTTTGGAGACAAACAACAAGAGACTCAGGTTTGACCCACACCCTGGGAGAAACCTCGAAGGGGGAAAGTGGCTGATCCCCACAGGAGACTATAGACACCACCTCCTTCCATCCCAATACCCAGTCACGCATGACATTTATGGTGTGTGTAGCATGTGGGGCTGCAGGCATGGCAGGAGCCTCTACGTGATGAAGCCCTGACCTCAGGCATCCGTGCTGGTGGGGAGAGGACTCAGGGACAGAAGGAGAGGGAGGGGCCAGCAGAGCCGTGGTGGGGAAGAGTCACTTGTTTAAGCCTGCCACCTTCCTGGAGGAGGTGGTATTTTAAACCCAGTGGAGCTACACATACCTCCTACTCAGTGAGAATGGGAGCCCTTTGGTAGGTGCATGTGGAGGTAGAGGGTGTGGCCAGGTCCCCGGGGGACCAGGAGGAGACAAGCCAGGTGATGGGGACAGGCCACAGGGGTCTCGGTGAGGACCTGCATTAAACCCTCAGGAAGCCCCTGGAGGGGTGTGAGCAAAGGGTGACATTGCCTGATGTCCATCGGTGTGGAGGGGCTAGAACAGGGGTGATGGCAAAGGCAGGGGCGCCGGGGGGAGGCTGAATCCAGGCAAGAGAAGACAGAGCAGCTCAACAGAGGAGAATCGGCCTGACATCTCCAAGGAAGTGCCATATGAATGTCAGGTGCCAAGTCAAAAGTGGTGAGATGGCCCCAGGTCATGGAAGATCAGAGGCCCTGCTCATGGGGACAGGGAGCAGTCTGGGTTTGGAGGCAAAGATTGAGAGCTCAGATCCGAAGCGGTCAGGTCAGAGACACCTCCGAGACCCCAGGGGATGTGCTGAGTGCACAGGGGACCTCTTGGAGCTCAGGGCACATGGGCTGGAGGATCATTGGATAGGCAGACGGCAGTCAAAGCCATTCACCCAGCAGCTACCCACTCACTCCTACTTAGAACTGGGTGTATGTGGATGAGAGGTACCACATATAGACAGCAGTGAAACACATAATAATTGAATAACTGATAGATTTGTGAAGAGACAGAGAGGCTTCCCTGGAGGCTCAGACAATAATGAATCCACCTCCAATGCAGAAAACCCAGGTTTGATCCCTGGATCAGGAAGATCTCCTGGAGAAGGGAACCCACCCCAGTACTCTTGCTTGGAAAATCCCATGGACAGAGGAGCCTGGTGGGCTACAGTCCGAAGAGTTGCAAAGTCAGACACAACTGAGCAATGAACTCTTCACTTCAGAAGATAGATAATCACAAAAATCATGGTAAAACTGCAACTGTGCGGAGCGCTGAAGGAAGGGTCAGAGTGCTGTCTTTAGAGTGGAGGATGAGGGAGTTTGATCTGATCAGTGAGGAGGAGGCTGAGGTACATGGGAACCCACCCAGGCTGCAGGTCCCAACTAAGGCAGGTGGTCCCACAGCTGAGGACCTGATGATGGGGTTTGTAGGGGTGGGGGGTAAAAGGCCCTGGGGGTGACCCTGGATCCATGAGAAGAGGAGCATGTTACATCATCAGGAGCAGCTGCTCCAGGTAGACCGTGACCCCCAAGGACTGGTGTACCCAGAACCTGGGAACGTGACCTTATTTGGGCAGGGGGGGAGGTGGATGTAATTTGCTTTTGCAGATGTAATTAAGGTAGGGATCTTAAAATGAGGAGATCATCCAGGATTATCCAGATGGGCCCTAAATCCCATGATAAGGAAAGGAGAGGACACACAAGAGCTGATGCAAGATGGTGGCAGAGATCTGACTGATGCAGCCACAAGGCAAGGGCCACCTGGAGCCCCCAGCAGCTCAAAGAGGCAGGAAGGATCCTCCCCTTGCCCAGAGCAGTGGGCAGAGCCCAGGGAAGCTCCAAACACTGTACAAGGTACAGGGTAGCCCACACAGAGGATCGTCCAGCCCTCAGTGTTGCCGAGGTTGAGGGACCTGCTTCAACCCTGATCCCTGTGTACATCAGCCATTCTCAGATGTCACTCTGTCCTGTAGGAGGCTGATGGGTGTTTAAAGGAAAAAGTCCCAGAACCAGGTAAGTCTGGGAAACAGCACAGGCTTCAGCATTTTCTCAGATGTCTAGGGTCTTTGGTTTTGGGTTTCTGGCATGAAGACCCTGGTTTGACTTCTGTCAGCCACTTCCAACCACATGTGAGCTTCATCCCAGCCCCCCAACACACACACTACGGCTGGTGCTCCCAGAAGTGCTTCACCAGACCCAAAGTGGACAAGGTCCAGAGGGATGCAAGGTCACAGGAGGGGTGACAGCCAAGGCCAGTATCCAGTCCGGGGCTCCTGGTCTGTCCACCTGGTCACGGCTGCCCCCGCCTGACCCCCTTAGCACCAACCAAGTCACAGTCAACACCAACCCTTCCCTGCTTCCCATCAACACTGGCACCAGGTCCCCAGGCACTCCCTGCAGACTGTGGTGACTGTCACCATGAGGTGCTTTCAAGAGGAACAATAACCCCTCACTTAGGAATAATAACCCTCCCCTAAAGGCCTTACAGCCATGTCACTTTTGACCCTCCTGCAAGAGACGGCGCTCAGCACAGCTCACATCAGGACTGAGTACCCATTATCACAAGGGACCTATGATGCTCTGTCTCTTGAGCCCCCATACCCTCAAGGATAAGACAGAGCAAATATTCTAACCTGGAGAACACACTGTGAGAACAGACAGACCTCCAAGGACCTGGTGGACACATGGTCCGGAACAAGCAGACACTGCCGGGTTTACAGTAGATCTGAGATGACCACTGGCATCAGCCTGCCCTCCCTTCCTCCCACTTCCATCTCATCTTGCTTTCTTATTAACATTCTCTGCTACATCCTCCAAATGCTGGCAATCCAAGTGCCACCAACACGACATCCTGCTACATCATCCAAAGCATCGATGCTCTCAGTCACTGGCTGAGCCACTTTTGTTTCTTCAAATACACATGAAAATGTATATGCGACTATCAGAATCAAACAAGTTTCCTCGGGTTCCTCCTAATTGTGCCCTGAGCCAGGCCACAGGTCCCAGCTCACATACAATGGGGCATCTCTCTCCATGACTCCCTGGCACATGCCCTTCACCCTGTGCCCTTGGCTCTGGCAGCAGCAGAACCCCCAAACCTGTGCTTGGGCTCCACGCCTCTGGAAGGAGGCTCCCGCCCCAAGAGACCCACCCTCTGCTCACCAGAGATGATGGAGTCGTTCAGGGCCTCTTCATCCTGATACAAGAGCAGGTCGTCCTTGAGTTCAGAATTCAGGATCAGGTTCTCCTTATTCTCCTCAGACTCCTTGGCCACAGTCCGCTTACCGTCAGAGGCCCCGTCGAAGCTCCAGGCCTCCTCCCGCTCCTTGCCCCGCTCCACGCTGCACGTCCTTGACAGCCGGACGTCCACACGTTTCTTCGGGGACCCTTTGCTGTCCCTGCCTTGGAAGCTGAATCAGAGATGCATCTCAGGTTATACACTGTCCCCGTCACCTGGACACCCTTAAGTTGCCCTGAAGACTTATAACGGGCTTTGCAAAGACGGCCCTTGAGTGTGTGCAACTGATACTCAGGACAAGAAGTGCCAGAGGCTCACAGGGCTTTCAGCCCAAGGCTGCTCAGAATGTGTTGTTATGAATGATGCTGACATGCATGTAATGAAACCTGCTGAGACAGCGCAGCCAACGTGCAGATCAAGGATTTCCTAAGAACCGAGCAGGGCATCTTCTTTGTCCAATATTTCTGCCAAGCCACATGTGTGTTCTGGCATCTATTTTGCCCTCCAGTGACTCACTAGTCTTCAGTCTATGAGGCACGTGAGGTCAAGAGTAAGAGTTAGATTCCGGGCAGGTTACTTGTGCTCTTGCCGGATGAAAACGGGACGCGATCAGACTCCCCGGACAATGTAACGGCTGCTTCTCCCTCTCAATCCTCTCGTGTGATGCTCTCCCTCGACCCTGGGCCCCTGGACCCTCCAGGGGAAACGCAGGGGCTTTGTACACTCATGTGTACAGTTCCCACCCGATCCCTCTCAGGATGTGGCCACTGAGACCAGCTACCAACCAGCTGCAGAGCCCGGTGCAAAACTGAAAAAGCAAGCGCCTTGCTCAACAACTGAGAATTCCAGGACAGTGAGAGCGGAGCTATGAGGCCAGCCTGGACCCAACCCCTGTGACTCCCCCCAGTGAGGCTGGCCTTGGATGGGGGTTCAGGCATACAGGTCCCCCCACCAGGGGAGGGGCCTCACCTGTCCTGGCGGTGCTTGGTGGCCAGCGCCCTGTGCAGCTCCTCAATGACGCGGCTGGGGGGCAGAGGCCGGTGGACAGTGGTGAGATGAGGAGAGCCCGTGGGCGTGGAAAGCTGTCCTCGGAGGGAAGGGTCAGCACTTTTCCCGCCAGAGCCTTGGAAGAGTGTGGCCTGGCCTGGAGCATGAGAAGAACCAGTAAGAAGACAAGTCTTTGGGGTCAGAGACGAGGGGCTTTGCTGAAACACAGGAGCCCGTGAGCAGAGAGGACACAGGGCTCCCGGCCAGGTGAAGATCTCCGATCTGAGATGCTGTGCCTGGCTCCCTCCCCCCAGAGATGGAGATGGGTACATCCCTGATCAGTTCCCCTCCATCCTTGGGACCCCTGAGCTGAACGGACAGCAGTGCCCATAGGCCCTTGGCAGGGTCTCAGGCACGGAAAGCCCCCTTCCTATCTCTCTACGACAAACTTGACATCCTGAAGCCACACTTCCTCTTGTGGAAGCTGGAAGAACTCCCCAAGCTCTACATCCACTGCTCAGCCTGGACCACCACCACAGCCTCCTTTTGCTTCCCCATCACCCATTCGCATCTGCCTCCAATCTACACCTCTCCTTGTGGGAATCTTCCGATCATGGCCCTCCCATTCTCCTTGGGATAAGATCTGGGCTGATGCCAAGTCCCAGGGCCCCACATGTTGTTCCCAATCATATTTTAATATGCTTATTCCTCTTTTTTATATATAAATTGAAGTATAGTTGATTTGGGCTTCCCTGGTGGCTCAGCAGTAAAGAATCCACCTGCCAATGCAGGAGATGCAGGTTTGATCCCTGGGTCAGGAAGATTCCTGGAGAAGGAAATGGCAACCCACTCCAGTATCCTTGCCTGGAAAATCCCATGGATAGAGGAGCCTGGTAGGCTTCAGTCCACGGGGTTGCAAAAGAGTTAAACACGACTTTGCAATTGAACACTCACACAGTTGATTTACAATATTGTGCTAATTTCAGATGTACAGCTAAGTGATTCAGTTTAATGTTGAGACATATTTTGAGATGTTTAAAAAACAGGCAACATATTTTAAAAGTATTAAACACCATGCGTGTGTGTGCTCAGTGGGACTAACCCCATGGACGATCTCCCGCCAGGCTCCTCTGTCCTCCCTCCCCCTCTGCTGCCGCCTAGTGGCCACATGTTGAAGCAACCATCTCCCCGCTAAAGGAAATTGAGACCAAGTCGCCAAAATGCAGACTCAGCTACAAGAGATCCAGGCAGAAGTTCACAGCAGGTAACCCTCCTGTCCTCTCCCACTCCTAATCCAGTCCTCAGACTCCTCACCCCTGAGGGGTGGGTGGGACCCAGAGGAGCCGACCACAGGCGCCTAGGACCCACAATTTAAGACGTGGAGGGGTCACGGGAGACAAAACGGGCTGAGGTCTGATCGCGTCCAAGCACAATGCAGGCAGAAAGTCTCTAAGCAAATTACACAGAAGCCAGAATAAAGCGGGGGAATGGTGCCTTAGCCAGTGTATTTCCAAATGATTCATGTTTCAATGGATGGAATGGGGATTATCACGAAGATAGTAACAAAATACAGGGCAGTATTATTTGCCTCAAAATTTCATCTGTGTGACCACATCACCACTAAATGCTCTGATTCATTCCCAGAGATGGAGAAAGAGGTAGGAGGCAGACCAAGGGGTCACATCACCTGACTGTTCCTTTGATCAGTCACCTGCACTCGCTGAGCACCTGCTGTATGCAGACACTGGGATCTGGGGCTGAGGGCAGAGTTCCCGCCCTAGAAGGGCTGGTCCAGGGATCAAGGGCTGGGCTCCAGGGAGGGGCTGGGCTCCAGGGAGTACCTGGGGCTGGGCAGCTCCTGACAAGTGGTAATTCATCATATTATCGCTGGTGGTCGGGGATTAGAGCAATGCTGCTGAGCTCTGCTATCCGCTGTCACCTTCATGCCCACTGCCTGCAGAGGCAGTGTAAGGATTTATTCTTAAAAACAACCATCTCTTTGTGAAGGGCCTGCTTTTCCTGAGACCTGTAGTGTCTCCTGTTTCCAGCAGTGATGAGACAACATGTACCAAAACTTGAAAAGTCAATGTCTCCATGTCCTGGGATCTTTCAGCCAGGGTGGCCAAAGCTACAGAAGGAGATGCCCTGGGGGGGCCTCTGCTTAGCTGGGCTCCCCGCTCTGACCACCACCCTTTAGTCTGGTGTGGATTCCTGGCTCTGCCTTGCTGGTCGGAGCGCCCACAGAGGTGAGCAGAGATCATAAGTGAGACAGAAAGAAAGGGAGGGGAGACAGAGAGGGAAGGAGGGAAGGAACAGAGAGAACTCAAGAGAAGGAGGGGACGGGAGGTAGAAGAGGGCGTGATAAGAAGGAGGGACAGAGGTAAAGGGCAGGGAGGGAGAAGGTAAGAAGAAAGCGACAGACCCTGACCCAGGAGCAGAGAAGGACAGTCAGACACCCGAGTACCCAGATAGCAAGGCTGTGGCTGTGTCTCCTGCCTTCAGATTCTGGAAGAAACCTTTCACAATTGCCCCATGTTTGCTTAAGGGAGCCCAAGCCCCTGCTCCTGTCAACCAAGCTCCTCAACAAGGGCTGCCCTCCCGCCTCCAGCTCTGCTCCCCAGGACCTGCTCAGAGCCCCACTCACAAAAGC